>NW_016805223.1:2803574-2836272 GCF_001698545.2 Rhinopithecus bieti | reverse complement strand
TGTGTGTGTGTGTGTGTGTTAATAACATGCTAAGGGTCAAAAATTGACATGTGAGAAGCAGCATATAATGTAAACTGACAAATGGAAATTCTAAGAAAGAACCAAAAAGAAATGTTAGAGGTCAAAGACACTGTAACAGAAATGAATAATGCCTTTGATGGGTTCCTTAGTAGACTGGACGGAGCTAAGGAAAGAATCTCTGAGCCTGTAGATATAACAACAAAAGCTTCATAAACAGTAAAACAAAGAAAAAATTAATAAAAAAAATTCCAGAATTATGAAAAAACTACATAATTGTGACATATGTGTAATGAAAATGCAAACAAGAAAGAAACAGAAACAATATTTGACGCAATAAAGACAGAAATTTCCCAAAATCAAAGTCAGATACTGAAGCACAGATCCAGTAAGCTTAGAAAATATCAAGCCAGATAAATTCAAACAGAACAAAACAAAAACTACACATAGGCATATTATATTTAAATTTCAGAATATCAAAGAAAAAATCTTGAGAAAAGCCAAAGGTGAAAAATAAAACAACCTTTACATACAGAGGAGTAAAGATAAGAATTACATATAACTTCTCTTCAGGAAACACATAAGTAAGAAGAGTAGAGTGAAATATTTAGTCTTGGGAGGGGGAAAAAAAGAAACGACAACCTAGAATTCCTTACCCTGAAAAATTTTTCATGAAAAGTGAAAGAGAAATAAAGAATTGAGGGAGTTTGTTTCTAATAGACTTACCTTGCAAGAAATGTTGAAAGACACTCCTCAGAGATAATGAAAAAGTACAGGTCAGAAACTCAGATCTATATAAAGAAAAGAAGAGCATCAGAAAGGGAATTAAGTGAAGGTTAAATTAAAAACTTTTATTTTTGTTATTCTTAATTGATCTGTCAGATAACAGTTTGTTCAAGATGATAATAGCAGCCATGTATTTGATTATATATGTTGATGTGCATGCTTTATGTGTACATATATGTTTATGTATGCTGATACATAAATATTTGAGATATGAATGACAGTAGTGATAAAAGGTGCAGGGAGAAGAAATTAAGAACATCTTGTTATTATAATGTAATCACACTATTTGTGATGTGATACAGTATTAGTTGAAAATTGACTTGGATGATTTGTAAATGTGCAGTGCAAACTCCAAGGAAAGCACTTAAAGAGTTTTAAGGCTGCTCACGGTGGCTTATGCATGTAATCTCAGCACTTTGGAAGGCCGAGGTGGGCAGATCACGAGGTCAGGAGTTCAAGACCAGCCTGACCAATATGGTGAAACCTCATCTCTACTAAAAAAATACAAAAAAAAATAGCCAGGCTTGGTGGTGCACACGTGTAATTCCAACTACTCAGGAGGCTGAGGCAGGAGAATCACTTGAACCCAATAGGTGGAGGTTGCAGTTAGTCGAGATTCCACTACTGCACTCCAGCCTGGACAACACAGTGAGACTCCATCACAAAAAAGAAGAAAAGAGTTTAAAATGAGTTTAATGGATATGCTAATAAATGTGAGATAATTGTTAAAACCAAGGAAAGTTAAGGAAAAGTGAAAGACAAAATAGGAACAAAGAGCAAGGTTATCAAATAGAAAATGGTAACACATATATGGTAGTTATTAATCCAACTATATCAATAATTACTTTGAAAGTCATTGGTCTAAATGAACCAATTAAAAGACAGAGATTGATTGTCAGAGGGGATCAAAACAAGACCCAACTTTACAATGTATACAAGTAATTCGCTATAAAGATAAAGACATATAGATTAAGAATAAAGGGATGGAAGAATATATACCATGCTAACACAAATCCAAGAAAGCAGAAGTAGCATTATTAACCTCAGACAGAGCAGTCTTCAGAGCAAGGAAAGTTATCAGTGATAAATTATAAGGGATAAAGAATGGCACTACATAATGATAGGGTGACTAATACTCCAGGACGACATAACAACCCTTAATATGTATGCAGCTAACTACAGAGGATCAAAATATGTGAGGCTCAAAATACATGATAGATTTGCAGAGTGAAATAGACAAATTCACTATTACATAATTGAATACTTTAATATCCCTTAATTAGACATGGACATATGCATCCAGCAGAAAATCAATAAGGACATAGTGAAACTCAACAAAACCATCAATCACCTGTATATAATTGACATAACTACTTTATCCAACAACAGCATAATATACATTCTTCTCAAGCTCGCACGGAACATTCACAAAGAGGGAACAAATTCTAGGCCATAAAGCACAATGTAACAAATCTAAACAAATATAACAAACTTAAAATAATTTTTTAAAAAATTCTTTAAAAGTCTAAAAAACTAGAAGTTATGCAGTGGCTTCCTTCATACCACAATGGAATTAAACTAGAAATCAATAACCAGAAGGTAGCCAGAAAATCCCAAAATGCTTAAAAATTAAACAGTACACTTCTAAATAACAAATGAAATAAAAAAGAAATCTCAGGAGAAATTTAAACATTTTAAGCTGAATAAAATTGAAAAAACTTACCAAAATTTGAAAGGACACAGCAGTGCATAGAGAGAAATTTATAGCATTGAATGCATCTATCAGAAAAGAACAGTGATCTAAAATCAATAGTCAAAACTTTCTACCTTAGGAAACTACAAAAATAAGAGTAAGAATAAAGTAAGCAGAAGAAAATAAATAATAATTGGGGCAGAAATCAATAAGATTGGAAACAGGAAATCAATAGAGATAGATAATGTAAATAACTGGTGAGTTTTTTAATTAATTCAAATTGATCTTACAAAAGATCAATGGAATCAATAAACCTCTACACAGGCTAAGAAAATACAAAAGAGAGAGAAGACACAAACTACTAATATCAGAATTGAAAGGGAACATCACCACAGATTCCATGGACATTAAAATGGTAATAAAGGATACTATAAACAACTCTATGCCCAAAAATTTGATAGCCTAGATGAAATAGATCAACTTATTTATTATTATTATTATACTTTAAGTTCTAGGGTACATGTGCACAATGTGCAGGTTTGCTACATAGATACACATGTGCCATGTTGGTTTGCTGCACCCATCAACTTGTCACTTACTTTAAGTATTTCTCCTAATGGTATCCCTCCCCCAGGCTCCCCAACCCCCGAGAGGCCCCAGTGTGTGATGTTCCCCACCCTGTGTCCAAGTGTTCTCATTTTCAATTCCTACCTATGAGTGAGAACATGTAGTGTTTCGTTTTCTGTCCTGGTGGTAGTTTACTGAGAATGATGGTTTCCAGCTTCATCCATGTCCCTGCAAAAAACATGAATTCATCCTTTTTAATAACTGCATAGTATTCCATGGTGTATACAAGCCACATTTCTTAATCCAGTCTATCATTGACGGATATTTGGGTTGGTTCCAAGTCTTTCTATTGTGAATAGTGCCACAATAAACATATGTGTGCACATGTCTTTACAGTAGCATGATTTATAATCCTTTGGGTATATGCCCAGTAATGGGATGACTGCATCAAATGGTATTTCTAGTTCTAGATCCTTGAGGAATCACCGCACTGTCTTCCACAATGGTTGAACTAATTTACACTACCACCAACAGTGTAAAAGAATTCCTATTTCCCCACATCCTCTCCAGCATCAGTTTCCTGACTTTTTAATGATCACCATTTTAACTGGTATGAGATGGTATCTAATTGTGGTTTTGATTTGCATTTCTCTGATGGCGAGTGATGATGAGCATTTTTTCATGTGTCTGTTGGCTGCATAAATGTCTTCTTTTGAGAAATGTCTGTTCATATCCTTTGCCCACTTTTTGATGGGGTTGTTTTTTACTTATAAGTTTGTTTAAGTTCTCTGTAGATTCTGGATATTAGCCCTTTGTCAGATGGGTAGATTGCAAAAATTTTCTCCCATTCTGTAGGTTTCCTGTCGACTCTGATGGTAGTTTCTTCTGCTGTGCAGAAGCTCTTTAGTGTAATTAGATCCCATTTGTCTATTTTAGCTTTTGTTGCCACTGCTTTTGGCATTTTAGTCATGAAGTCCTTGCCCATGCCTATGTCCTGAATGCTATTGTCTAGGTTTCCTTCCAGGGTTTTTATGGTTTTAGGTCTAATATTTAAGCCTTTAATCCATCTTTAATTAATTGTTGTATGAGGTGTAAGGAAGGGATCCAGTTTCAGCTTTCTACTTATGGCTAGCCAGTTTTCCCAGCACCATTTACTAAATAGAGAATTCTTTCCCCATTTCTTACTTTTGTCAGGTTTGTCAAAGATCAGATGGTTGCACAAGTGTAGTGTTATTTCTGAGGCCTCTGTCCTGCTCCATTGGTTTATATATCAGTTTTGGTACCAGTACCCTGCTGTTTTGGTTACTGTAGCCTTGTAGTATAGTTTGAAGTCAAGTAGCGTGATGCTTCCAGCTTTGTTGTTTTGCCTTAGGATTGTCTTGCCTATGTGGGCTCTTTTTTGGTTCCATATGAACTTTAAAGTAGTTTTTTCCAATTCTGTGAAGAAAATCATTTGTAGCTTGATGGGGATGGCATTGAATCAATAAATTCCCTTGGGCAGTATGGCCATTTTCACTATATTGATTCTTACTATCCATGAGCATAGAATGTTCTTCCATTTGCTTGTGTCCTCTTTTATTTCACTGAGCAGTGGTTTGTAGTTCTCCTTGAAGAGGTCCTTTACATCCCTTGTAAGTTGGATTCCTAAGTATTTTATTCTCTTTATGGCAATTGTGAATGGGAGTTCACTCACGATTTAGCTCTTTGTCTGTTATTGGTGTATAGGAATGCTTGTGATTTTTGCACATTGATTTTTGTATCCTGAGACTTTTTTGAAGTTGCTTATCAGCTTAAGGAGATTTTGAGCTGAGATGATGGGGTTTTCTAAATATACAATCATGTCATCAGCAAACAGGGACAATTTGACTTCTTATTTTCCTAATTGAATACCCTTTATTTCTTTCTCTTGTCTTATTGCATTGGTCAGAACTTCCAACACTATGTTGAAAAGGAGTGGTGAAAGAGGGCATCACTGTCTTGTGCCAATTTTCAAAAGGAATGAATGCTTCCAGTTTTTGCCCATTCAGTAGGATATTGGTTGTGGGTTTGTCATAAATAGCTCTTATTTTGAGATATGTCCCATCAATACGTAGTTTATTGAGAGTTTTTAGCATGAAGGGCTTTTGAAATTTGTTGAAGGCCTTTTCTGCATCTATTGAGATAATCATGTGGTTTTTGTCATTGGTTCTGTTTATGTGATGGATTACGTTTATTGATCTGCATATGTTGAACCAGACTTGCATCCCAGGGATGAAATGACTTGATCGTGGTGGATAAGCTTTTTGATGTGCTGTTGGAATCTGTTTGCCGTATTTTATTGAGGATTTTGCGTCAATGTTCCTCAGGGATATTGGCCTAAAATTCTCTATTTTTGTGGTATCTCTGCCAGGCTTTGTTATTAGGATGATGCTGGCATCATAAAATGAGTTAGGGAGGCTTCCGTCTTTTTCTATTGATTGGAATAGTGTTCGGAGGAATGGTACCAGCTCCTCTGGTAGAGGAGCTTGTACATCTGGTGGAATTTGGCTGTGAATCTGTCTGGTCCTGGACTTTTTTTTGGTTAGTAAGCTATTGATTATCACCTCAATTTCAAAGCCTCTTATTGATCTATTCAGAGACTCAACTTCTTCCTGGTTTAGTATTGGGAGGGTGTATGTGTCCAGGAATATATCCATTTCTTCTAGATTTCCTAGCTTATTTGCACAGAGTATTCTCTGATGGTAGTTTGTATTTCTGTAGGGTTGATGTTGATATCCCCTTTATCATTTTTTATTGCATCTATTTGAATCTTCTCTCTTTTCTTATTTATGAGTCTTGCTAGTGATCTATCAATTTTGTTGATCTTTTCAAAAGACCATCTCCTGGATTCACTGATTTTTTGAAAGGATTTTTGTGTCTCTATCTCCTTCAGTTCTGCTCTGATCTTAGTTATTTCTTTCCTTCTGCTAGTTTTTGAATGTGTTTGCTCTTGCTTCTCTAGTTCTTTTAATTGTGATGTTAGGGTGTCAATTTTACATCTTTCCTGCTTTTTCTTGTGGGTATTTAGTGTTATACATTTCCTCTACACACTTCTTTAAATGTGTCCCGCAGATTCTGGTACGTTGTGTCTTTGTTGTCGTTGGTTTCAAAGGACATCTTTATTTCTGTGCCTTCATTTCATTATTTATCCAGTAGTCATTCAGGAGCAGTTGTTCAGTGTCCATGTAGTTGTGTGGGTTTAAGTGAGCTTCTTAATCCTGAGCTCTAATTTGATTGCACTGTGGTCTGAGAGATAGTTTGTTGTGATTTCTGTTCTTTTACATTTGCTGAGAAGTGTTTTACTTCCAATTATTTGGTCAATTTTAGAATAAATGCTGAGAAGAATGTATATTCTGTTGATTTGGGGTGGAGAGTTCTGTTGATGTCTATTAGGTCTGCTTGCTGCAGAGATGAGTTCAATTCCTGGATATCCTTGTTAACTTTCTGTCTCGTTGATCTGTCTAATGTTGACAGTGGAGTGTTGAAGTCTCCCATTATTATTGTATGGGAGTCTAAGTCTCTTTGTAAGTCTCTAAGGACTTGCTTATGAATCTGGGTGCTCCTGTATTGGGTGCATATATATTTAGGATAGTTAGCTCTTCTTGTTGAATTGATCCCTTTACCCATTATGTAATGGCCTTCTTTGTCTCTTTTGATCTTTGTTGGCTTAAAATCTGTTTTATCAGAGACTAGGATTGCAATCTTTCCCTTTTTTTATTTTCCATTTGCTTGGTAGATCCTCCTCCATCCCTTTATTTTGAGCCTATGTGTATCTCTGCACGTGAGACGGGTCACCTGAATACAGCACACTGATGAGTCTTGACTCTTTATCCAATTTGCCAGTCTGTGTCTTTTAATTGGGGCATTTAGCCCATTTACATTTAAGGTTAATATTGTTATATGTGAATTTGATCCCATCATTATGATGTTAGCTGGTTATTTTGCCCATTAATTGATGTAGTTTCTTCATAGCATTGATGGTCCTTACAATTTGACATGTTTTTGCAGTGACTGGTACTGGTTGTTCCTTTCCATGTTTAGTGCTTCCTTCAGGAGTTTTTGTAAGGCAGGCCTGGTGGTGACAAAATCTCTCAGCATTTGCTTGTCTATAAAGGATTTTATTTCTCCTTCACGTATGAAGTTTAGTTGGGCTGGATATGAAATTCTGGGTTGAAAATTCTTTTCTTTAAGAATTTGAATATTGGCCCCCACTCTCTTCTGGCTTGTAGGGTTTCTGCTGAGAGAACCACTGTTAGTCTGATGGGCTTCCCTTTGTAGGTAACCCGACCTTTCTCTCTGGCTGCCCTTAACATATTTCGTTCATTTCAACCTTAGTGAATCTAACAATTATGTGTCTTGAGGTTGCTCTTCTCAAGGAATATCTTTGTGTTGTTCTCTGTATTTCCTGAATTTGAATGTTGGCCTGCCTCGCTAGGTTGGGGAAGTTCTCCTGGATAATATCCTGAAGAGTATTTTCCAACTTGGTTCCATTGTCCCAGTCACTTTCAGGTACACTAAACATAGATTTGGTCTTTCCACATAGTCCAATATTTGTTAGAGACTTTGTTTCTTTTTATTCTTTTTTCTCTAATCTAGTCTTCTTACTTTATTTCATTAATTGGATCTTCAATCACTGATATCCTTTCTTCCACTTGATTGAATCGGCTATTGAAGCTTGTGCATGTGTCAATTTCTCATGCCATGGTTTTCAGCTCCTTCAGGTCATTTAAGGTCTTTTCTACACTGTTTATTCTAGTTAACCATTCATCTAACTTTTTTTCAAGGTTTTTAGCTTCCTTGCAATGGGTTAGAACATGTTCCTTTAGCTCAGAGAAGTTTGCTATTACTGACATTCTGAAGCGTACTTCTGTCAACTTGTCGAAGTCATTCTCCATCCAGCTTTGTTCCATTGCTGGTGAGGAGCTGTGATCTGTTGGAGGAGAAGAGGCACTCTCATTTTTAGAATTTTCAGCTTTTCTGCTCTGGTTTCTCCCCATCTTTGTGGTTTTATCTACCTTTGATCTTTGATGTTGGTGACCTACAGATGGGGTTTTGGTGTGGATGTCCTTTTTGTTGATTTTGATGCTATGCCTTTCTGTTTATTAGTTTTCCTTCTAACAGTCAGGTCCCTCAGCTGCAGGTCTGTTGGAGATTGCTGGAGGTCCACTCCAGACCCTGGTTTCCTGCATATCACCAGTGGAGGCTGCAGAACAGCAAATATTGCAGCCTGATTCTTCCTCTGGAAGCTTTGTCCCAGACGGGCACCTGCCTGTATGAGGTGTCTGTCAGCTCCTACTGGGAGGTGTCTTCCAGTTAGATTACACGGGGATCAGAACCCACTTGAGGAGGCACTGTGTCTGCTGAGAGTTCAAATGCCATGCTGGGAGAACCACTGCTCTTTTCAGAGCTGTCAGACAGGGATGTTTAAGTCTGCAGAAGTTTCTCCTGCCTTTTGTTCAGCTATGCTCTGCCCACAGAGGTGGAATCTATAGAGGCAGTAGGCCTTGCTGAGCTGAGCTGGGCTTTACCCAGTTTGAGCTTCCCAGTCACTTTATTTACCCACTCAAGCCTCAGCACTGGAAGATGCCCCTCCTCCCACCAAGCTGCAGCCTCACAGGTCGATCTCAGACTGCTGTGCTAGCAGGGAGCAAAGTTCCGTGGGCGTGGGACCCACCGAGCCAGGCACAGGAGAGAATCTCCTGGTCTGCTGGTTGCTAAGACTGGGGAAAGCTCGATATTTGGGTGGGACTGTACAGTTTTTCCAGGTACAATCTGTCACAGCTTCCCTTGGGTAGGAAAGGGAAATCCCCTGACCCCTTGCACTTCCCAAGTGAGGCGTTTCACCACCCTGCTTTGACTCACCCTCCATGGGCTGCACCCACTGTCTAACAAGTACCAATGAGATGAACCAGGTACCTCAGTTGAAAACGCAGAAATCACTTGTCTTCTGCCTCAATCATGCTGGGAGCTGCAGAATGGAGCTGTTCCTATTTGACCATCTTGGAACAGACCCCCCCTCATCAATTTCTTAAAAGACATAATCTGCCAAAATTTACACAAAAAGAAATATAATTTTTTCTATTAGACATAGACAATTTGAATAAGGCTATGTCTGTTAAAGAAATTGCATAAATAATAACCTTCCAAAAGAGAAAGCACACAGCCCAGATGGGTTCACCATTGAATTCTATAGAACATTTAATGAAGAAATTATACCACTTCTCTACAATCTCTTCCAGAAGATAGAAGTGAAGAAATGCCTTCTAACTTATTCTATAAGGCCAGTATTTATCTAATACCAAACCCAGACAAAGACATTACAAGAAAAGAAAACTACAGACCATTATCTCTCACAAACATAGATGTAGAAATCCTAAAAAAAAAAATTAGTACACAAAATTCATCAAGGTATAAAAAGAATTATGCACCATGACCAAGTGGGAGTTTTCTCATACATGCAGACTGGTTCAAAATTCAAAAATAAGCTTATCATATCACCAGGTGAAAGAAGAAAAGAATCACATGATTGTATCAATAGATGCAGAAAAGCACTTGAAAAGTTTTCAGTGAACTAGGGATAAAGGTGAACTTCTTCAACTTGATAGAGAACATCTTCAAAAAAATCCTACAGCGACCTCCATATTTTCTGGTGAGAAATATGAAGTTTTCTCAGTCAAATCAGGAACAAGGTAAGGGTGTCTCTTTCACCACTGATCTTTCAGCATTATGCTGGAAGTACTAGGTAATGCAATAAGAAAACAAAATAAGAGATAGGCACATTGGGAAATAAAGAATGAATATCTGTCTTGGTTTGCAGATGACATGATTGTTTATGTAGAAAATCTGAAATAATTGAAAAAAAAAATACTCCTTGAGCTTAAAAGTGATCATAGCAAAGTTACAGAATACAAGACTAATAAGTCAGTCACTTTCTATATACCAGCAATGACTCAGTGAAATTTGAAGTGAAAATACAATATTATTTACATTAAAACTACCAAAATTAAATACTTAAATAAAATTTAACAAAATATGTATAGTATCTCTAGACAAGTCTGATGAAAGATATCAGAGAAGAAAATAAATGAAGACAAATTTCATGATTTTAGATAGGAAGGCTCAATACTGTGTCAGTTTCCTTTCAAATTCATCTGTAGATTCAATGCAATCTCAACCCAAATCCCAGAAAGTTATTTTATGAATATAGACAAACTGATTCTGAAGTTTATATGAAAAGGCAGAAAACCCAGAGTAATCAAAACAGTGCTGAAGAACAAAGTTAGAGGATTGACACTGCCTGACTTCAAGACTTGCTATAAAGCTCCTGTCATCAAGAGCATAGCTTTGGTGAAATAATAAGAAAATAGGCTAATGAAGTTGAATAGAGGACCCAGAAAAGGACCCACATAAATATAATCAAATATTCTTTGGCCAAGGAGGAAAGGCAACACAATGGAAAAAAATATAGTCTTCTCAACAAATGGTCTGGAAAAACTGCATATCAACATGCAAATAATAATAATAATTAATAATAATGTAAGACACAGTCCTTATATTCTTCACAGAATTTAATGCAAAATGAATCATAGACCTAAATATAAATGATAAAATTAAATTATAAAACTTTTAGAAGATAATAGAGGAGAAAAGAAGAGAAAACCTAGATGAACTTGGTTATAGTAATGACTTTGTAAAGTCATGATCCATGAAAGAGATAATTGATAAGCTAGACTTTTAAAAAAATAAAAACTTTTACTCTGCAAAAGACAATGTGAAAAAAATAAGAAAGCAAGTCACAGACTGGGAGGAAATGTTTGCATAAGACAAATTTGATAAGGCATTATTATCTAAAATATAAAAAGAATTCTTAAAACTTCACAATAAGAAAACAACTCATTACAAAATGGGTAAAACATATAAACGGCAAAAAGAAGATATACAGGTGGTATGTAAGCATAGGAAAAGATTTTCAGCATCATAAGTCATTAACGATTTGCAAATTAAAATAACAATATGATACCATTACGAACCCCTTAGAATGGTCAAAATCCAAAACACTGACAACACTAAATGCTGCTGAAGATGTGAAGCAACAGGAACTCTCAGTCACTGCTGGTGGAAAATGCAAAATGGTACAGCCCCTTTGGAAGATAGTTTGAGAGTTTCTTATGAAACAAAACATGCTCTTGCCATATACTCCGCCAATCAATCTCCTAGGTATCTACCCAACTGAATTCAAAACTTATGCCCACACAGAAATTTCCATGTGGATGTTTATAGCAGCTTTATTTACAATTACCAAAACATGGAAGCATCCTAGATGTCCTTCAGTAAATGAAAGGATAAATAAACTAGGGGACATCCAGACAATGGAATATTATTCAACTCTAAAAAGAAATGAACTATCAACCTATGAAGAAACCTGTAAGAAACTTAAGTGCATATTACAGAGTAAAAGAAAACTATCTGAAAAGGCCATATATTATATGATTTCAACAGCATAATATCCTTAAAAGGCATAACTACGGAGGCAGTAAAGTGTCAAGGGTTGCCAGGATTTACCGGGAAAGGAGGGATGAACAGGTGGAGTGCAGAGGATTTTAGGGCAGTGAAATTATTCTATATGATTCCACAATGGTGGATACACGTCATTAAACTTTTGTCTAAACTCACAGGGTGTACAATACCAAGAGCAAGCCCTAATGGAAACAATGATTTTGATGTTTCGATGTAGGTTCATCGATTGTAACAAATGCACAACTCTGATGTGGGATGTTGATAGGAGGGAAAACTGGGAGTGTCAAGGGCTGGTGTATATGAAAACTCTCTGTACTTTCTGCTGAATTCTGCCGTGACTGTAAAACTGCTCTAAAAATAACATTTATTAATTTATAAATACTGGACTAGATGTGAAATTATTTAGTTTCTAGCTTCAACTCTTTCACCAAGTTCTTATATCTTTGGATCTTAAAATCCTTATATAAAATGTATGGGGTTGACTAAGTTAAAATATGATGATTAAACTAAAATCTAAAATGAGAATATTTACCATATATACAGTATAAAACAATGACAAAGTTTTAAATGGTAACTCTAAGTTTCTATTTTAAAACAGAAGTTATTAAAATATCCATAGTGACAAAATATTACCTGTCTGAGCTTAATTTGTATTCAGATGGCAGAAATATCAGGAGAAAAAAAGAAGTATATGTCACTATATGATACTGTTACTGTATGACATCACTGAAACAAGCTTTATTGCAAAGAATAAAAATTAAAATATACACTCAATGCAAGTAATTCTAGAATTCCTTAATGATTATTAAATCTGTATTGAAACCTGTTGATAAACATTTTGTTGTAAATTTAATTAACAATGTCCATTTGGGATGCAACATTTAATAATGAGCCCAATTATTGAATGTTTGAGAAATAATTGTGGCTGTCCTAGATTATTTGATACATATGAGGACAAGTTCTATTTAATTACAGATTCTGAATAAGAACAGAAAATACTCTAAGTTGATGGTTCTTCAAGTGTGGTCTGTGATTCAGCATCTGGGAATTTCTCATATAGTCATATTCTTGGGTCCTACTCCATACCTAATATATCAGAATTTTGGCGGCAGAGCCAGATAATATGATTTTTTAAAAACTCACCACCTCATTCTGAGGCATATCAAAATTTTAGAACTACTTCTCCAAGTATTTTATGTAAAAATAAATTTAATACAGGTTAGGTGCTTATAGTATCATTGAGAAAGCTACAAGAGCAACCTCTGAACTGTGCCTCCAAAAATAAAGAACAGAAAAAGAACTGACCTGCTAAGGTTACCACCTCCTTATCTACTACTGGAACAACTGGTTTCAAGAACATAAGCTACAACTGCAAGGTGTCAGGATGCTGAAGTTAAAAACTCATTATTATTTATGCCAGATATGTCCCTCTCAATACTAGAAGCTGAGGAATGAAGGTTGAGAAGCAGCTGCAGACAGACTTCACTTCTCCAGGACTTTGTTTCTCACAGAATGACACTCAAAGAGAACAGAAAGACTGCTCCTGTCTTCCAAATCTCATGCCACTGCTCTTGATTGATAGATCACAGTGTGCAATCAGAAACATAGAGGCAATGGTATAAACTTAGTGCTATCTATTGACAAGCAATGGGCAACACAGTTAAATCTCCACCTAGACATGATCCATGTGAATTATCATTTGATTTCATCACTATATTCAAAGCATAATTTCTGTAATAGTAAGGAAACAAAAGTTTAGAAGCAATTGCAATATTTTAAAGTAATGACTACCAATTTGTTACATATCATTGTCATTATTTATGAATTTATATGCTTGCATATTTATTGGCTAAACCGAGCAAATGAAATAATTCCCAGTTATATCTTGGGAAAATACACCTAAGCAATTTATATAAAGAAAAATAGATGACAGATACCTAGATTGATAGACAATAGAACATATATTTTTATAATATAGTATGTTACTCTTTATACACTCTGATTGAGGTAGGCAGAGTATAATCTATTTTTATATGAAGAAACTGAATTCCCAAATTATAAAATGCCACATGGTCACATGGCTGATAGATGTGTAAAAGAATGTATGTACCCTAACTCATAGGTCGATGCTTGTTCCAATACACTTTAATGCCTTTGTCTATATATCCTCTGAGAATTCTTACAACAGCAACAAGGCATGACAGAAGAAAATGGGTACTGAGCCAAAGGCAGGAAAATAGTGTGAATGCAGAGTAAACAGAGGAACAAAACAGTGGCCCAGGGTTTAAAATAACACATCAAATCCAAATGCTAATATTGCAAATCTAACACAATTCAATGTATATATTAGTCCAAACAGCTTGGCTATGTCGAAAGAAAGAAAGAAAGAAAGAAAGAAAGAAAGAAAGAAAGAAAGAAAGGAAGGAAGGAAGGAAGGAAGGAAAGAAAGAAGGAAAGAAAGAAGGGAAAGAAAAGCAATCCCCAAATCCCAGTGACTTAAAGCAGTAAAGTTTATTTCTGTTTTTCTGATTCCACTGAGAGATGGATGGGAACCTTAATTTGCCTTCTCTTTATTCATGACCTCAGGCGGATAAAGCAACCATTAACTGTAACATTATTGATCATCAAAGCAGAAGGAAATTATCTGCTAGACAGTCCCTCCCTGATATTTAAATGACACACATCACTACTGCTCACAGCTCATTGACCCGAATAAGTCACATGGACTCACCCAACTACAATGGAGCTAGGAAGTAAAGTCCTGTCATATGCTTGCAAGGTGGAAACAAAGACAGAAATATTTGGTGAATGGTGTTACTGATGATTACCACAGTGTCAAAGTCAAATTAGAAAAAAAAAAAAAAAAAAGGAGAACAAAAGAAATGTATCAAGAACTTGAAACTGAGGGTCAGAGATAGCCAATATGAATAGATGAAACAATGTTGATAATAAGCTTGGTATTTGTTAGTAATTATTTTCCATCATGGATATAAAGAAGCAAAAGAAGTCTGTCTACAAACCTCTTTGTAGTGAGGCAGAGGTTCAGAGAAAAACAGAGCACAGAGATAGATTATTATAGCTAGGAATCCTAATAATCTTCTTGATCTTGACTTTACTCAAGAGAGGCTCTTCTGCCCGTCAGTTCCTTGGATAACTCAACATCTATTATTAAATTTCCTGTTTCTCTTAAATTCACTCATATTACTTTCTATTGTTTGCAGTCACTGGAGTTTTAATTAAGGTAATGGTACTAATTAATTCTGTAATATTTCTCTATCAAGGGAAATACAATATAGGTTCTAACATGGTATAGTAAAGTAGTTTCTCTCAAAATTAGTGGGTCTTATTGTATTTTCCCTGCATATTTACTTACTGATACAGAATTATTTTTAAATGGAATTACTATCCACAATATTGAGATACAAGGAAGACAGGATAAGCGAATTGGATATTTTCGGCTCTAGGTTATGTAAATCACTGAATATCATCAGATGTCAAGTGAAGCACCAATTAAAATAACGTTGTAAGTTTTTTTCAATTTTTTTTTTTTTTTGCCAAAAGGCAGGAACAAAAATTTAAGGGGAATCGCTTTCTTTTTGTTTGAAGAAAACGAAGAAATGCCAGTTGACTCAGCAACCTCTCACATCTAGAATTCTGAACAATGCCAAAATCAACTTTCATTATCAGAGAACAGAATTATTAAAACATGATAAAGATAGTTCAGAGAGACAATGAAAGACATCTTTAAAAAGTGTTCAAGTGAAAAAAGCAAAAATACAATGTTCAAATTCAGCATAAAATTTAAATTACCTCCCCAGAGAAAGTGGAATATAAAAGAAAAGTTTCTAAAATCCTTAACATGATTCTTTTAGGAATATTTCATATCAACTATACGTGTCTTTTCATGTAGCTACAATGTTTCCATAAATTCTCAAATTGTGAAGCAACAATCGTAGGAAACAACCTTTCAACATTTTTTGTACTCTATATACCAGAAAATAATTTGGCTCACATTGTGAAAAAATTAGACAATTGTGGATGAAGGCTGTCAGATAATCCAAACTGTCGGTTAGATTTGAACATTTCTGAACAGAGGAAATACTTTGACCAGAACTGCCAAAAATATGCCAGTTACTTTAGTGCATGCTTGAATAAACATGAAACAATATTTGTATATGCTGATTAAAGACAAGATTGTGTTATGGATTATAAGATTCCAGTCAAAAATGTTTTCTGTTAGTGGGAAAGCCAATAATGCTTTTAACATAAAACAAATGCTGAAATCTGTTTCCTAGAAAATGTCACGTAAGAGTATGATATTAATCACAAAAGGTTAAGTTTAATGATCTAAAGTAAAACATATGTTGCCTGCCATATGACTATGGTTTAATAATTTGTCTCCCTGCATAATCCTGTAATTTTTAGCAGCAAAACATATTTCTCCAAACACAGGCTTTTAAATATTTTTCTTTTCAATTTACATAAGATATAAAATTGTGATCTTAAGAATCATTCCTATTCTCCAGTCTCAAGAAGTTTCAAAAATACTGAACAGACATAAACATTAGCAGACTGAGATCCAGTGGTGAGTGGTTCTCTGCAATGAAGTAGTATTGATCTATTTTAAAAATAGTTGAGTGTCTACTGGGTGCCAGACATTATTTTTAAGTGCTCAGGATTCAGCTGGGAACATGGTAGGCCAAGGTCTCTTCCTCAGTAAATGTTAATAACAAGTGAGAAAATATTTAAAACAAACAAATATGTGACTAAAGTTCTATGGATAAAAATTAACTAGGGTATTATGACAAAAAAATTGTATACCAATGTTCCTTGTCAAGATTCAAACTGGATATTCCAACAACTTCTTTTAACCTTATAACCTCAACAATAGAGCATTTATTTATCTATAAGCACTTTTAGCATGTGAAAATGGTAATTATTTTCCCATAAAATGCCATATCTTAAAAACATATTTATTAACATTAGCCTGTATTTTCCTCAAAATGGACAATAGCAGCGTCTTAAAACATTCATTTTATAGATGGAGACAATGAGCCTCGGGGAACTTAAACGACTGGCTCATGTTTATGTGGCCCAGCAGAGACTTGCACCTAGGTGCATTGAAGAAAAGTTTATTGGAATTCGATGATCTTAGGCACATCACAATATTATAAAAATGAATATGGCACAGTCCTGACTTGAACATGTTTCATAGAGAACGTGGTTTGCTGTTCTTAATCCCTGGGCAGCAGCAATCATGCTTCTTCTAAAAATAACCAAGGAAAACATAATTCCTGGAAGACACGTGACACCAGAAGAAGGTCTGAGGCTTAGTGTCAGTCTTTCTTCTGGTTTGATGACCCTCACCTCCAGAAGCCATCAGAGGTTGGGTACAAAATATTTAGGTCACCTAGCTTAAAATGTAACCACTCCTTCCATTTTACAAATGTTATCTAAGGTAAATAGAAGAACCAAAGAGTAAGATCAAGAAAGACCACTGGCAGCGACCTGGTTACTTTCCTCATGTGTAACTGACATGCTCACATTTGAAGGCTGAGGAGTGAGCTCCCCATAGCCCCAGTGGTCATCACCAGAGTGTATTCAGTATCATGCATCATGTACAAAATAGGGGAAGTGACTCTCTTCACCAGTTTAAATGCAATCTGATAAAATTGCTTTCCGGATCATTGATGTGGTGCTAAACAGCTTTCAGAGAACTGGACTTAGCCAGCTAATTGAGAGACAATCCAGTAGATTTCCCTAGAGGTACTCTGGATAGATTTTCAAAGTAAAGGGTTGCTGAATTCCTGGAGGTATCATCTTTTGAACCAGAGTCAAAATGGAAGTGTTCATGTTGGAGCTAAAAGGCCTAGTACTGGCTAATGTCCACAGCAGGACAGAACAATTAGCAAATTTAGGAAATTGCTCTCATTTATGCCTCCAATAACATAGGAAATGTTTGCAAATCCATTCTTCCCTGCTTCAATGAATTCATGTTTATTAATAAATATGAACAGATTAAGTATATTTGACTTTATTGTACACTATATGTACATCTGGGAGATCTCCCACATACCTGTCACTAGAAAAAAAAAAAAACATTGCACATTGCATTAAATAATTTAATCATTAAAATATTAAAATGGTACTAATTATTTATTTTCCTTCCCTATCTTTACCTTCTTCCCAGGATCATCCAGCATATATACCCAATTATCTTGGAGAATCTACTTGTACAGTTTTTTTTTCACATAATAATTGGGTCAATCAAGGTTCAAATAAATGAGAACAAAACCCCAGGAATCCCTGTGACATTTATATTCACAATTCCCTCCATGGCTTAAATCCAGTCCTGGCACAGACTAGACTCCTGTGTGGTGCCTATTGTGCTTTGCGGAAGTAACCTCGTATGTGCTATTAAGCGGTAGATAGGGGAGACTAGTTCTTCAGACAGCCCAAATGCAAGCCTCCTGTGTAAGCACCTGCTCCCATATTCATGACTGATAATGCTCCCAAATACAAATTCAAGCTTACTGGGTAACGCAAGAAAAAAAAAGAGGAAAAGGACGAGAAATAGAGAGAGAGAGAACACAGAATGGTGACACTTATGACATTAATTAATCAATTAGGAAAGTAGAGGAATTGAAAAAAGTGAGCATAATAAGGTCAAATGTAAAAGACAGGCTAAAGAAGACAAGTTTAAAGACAAGATGAGAACTTTTAATCTAGTTAATACACTTTTGGTAAATCATAAAATGTATACTATGCTAAAACTGACTAAATCATAACACTACAAGGGAGTCGGAGAATGTGTTAGCTTCACTTCTTGTTCTCTGAAAGGTGAATTTCTAAACTTCTCAACCAAATGGTTCTCTCATCGTTTCCTGAAAACCCCTAGGGACAAATGACTTCGTAGCCTCCTGAACAGATTGACATAAAAATTTCATGATGGTAAACCTGATGGTGTTAGATATAAAAGAAATGGTTAATTACTGTGCCATTTCGAAACTTAATTTTTTCTAGTTTTCCAACAAATCATTTTATGAGGTCTGTTTTAATTTAGGTTTTTTTTCATAGTAAGGGAATTGTAAATATACAAATTTAAATCAGCTTTGTAATAGAAATTTTGGAAAATGCTAGAAATTAGGAATAGAAAAATTAACCACCCATACTCCTACCCACCAGCATCCCAGCATTAGACTTTCTTTAATTTCTTTGGTATATTTCCTCTTTCACATTTTTATTATTATTATTATTTGTGTTTTTTTGTGTGTTTGTTTGTTTGTTTGTTTGTTTTGAGACAGAGTCTCACTCTGTTGTCCAGGCTGGAGTGCAACGGCACAATCCCGGTTCACTGCAACTTCCACCTCCTGGGTTCAAGCTGTTCTCATGTCTCAGCCTCCCAAGTAGCTGGGATTACAGGTGCCCACCACCACACCTGGCTAATTTTTGTATTTTTAGTAGATACGGGAGTTTGTCATGTTGGTCAGGTTGACCTCGAACTCCTGACCTCAGGTGATCCTCCCATCTCGGCCTCCCAAAGTGCTGGAATTACAGGCATGAGCCACTGTGCCTGACCCCTCCTTCACATTATTAATTCAAAAATTTGGCCAGGCGCCGTGGCTCATGGCTGTAATCCTAGAACTTTGGGAGGCCAAAGTGGGCAGATCACCTGAGGTCAGGAGTTTGAGGTCAACCTGGCCAACACGATGAAATCCCATTTCTACTAAAAATACTAAAATTTGCTGGTGGTGGTGGTGCACACCTGTAATCTCAGCTACTTGGGAGGCTGGGTATGAGAAATGCTTGAACTCAAAAGGCGAGGTTGCAGTGAGCTGGATCCACCACTGCAATCACTGGCAAACAGGAGCAGACTCTATTCAAAAAAAAAAAAAAAAAAAAAAGGTCAAAATTTGGATTTTATTTTCTTGGTGAAATACATTAAAATACATGTATTTATATATTATATATATATAATCATATATATAAACAATTATATATAACACCACACACACAAAATCACACATATGACATTAGAATAAGTTTTGTTTCCTCTTTATTTTTTCTTTCTAGAGACCAGGTTTTCTTGCTCTGTAGCCCGGCCGGAATTGTATTGGCCCACAATCACAATTCACTGCAGCCTCAGACTTCTGAGTTCAAGTTACCCTTCCCTCAGTCTCCTCAGTAGCTAGGACTACATGCACATTACCACCATACCCAGCTAATTTTTTATCTTTGCAGAGATGAAATTTCTCTCTGTGCCCAGGCTGCTCTTGAATGCCTAGCCTCATGTGATCCTCTGGACCCTCTCTCGCGAAAGTGCTGGGTTACAAGCTATGAGCCACTGGCTTAGCCTACTTTCTTAATTAAACATTACATCATGAACATTTTTAAGTTTTAAACAGCAACCAAATAAGATTTGTAATAGTGCTGTAACAATGTCACATATTATAGTGGGTTGAATGGTGGCCCTCCAAACTATGTCCTACATAATCTGTGACCTTAATTTGGGGAAAATCTTTGCAAATGTAATTAAGTTAAGGATCTTAAAATAAGATATCCCGGGTTAGGGTGGGCTAATCCAATGATACGTGTCTTAGGAGAGTATCAGGAAGTGGCAAAAGACAGAGAGGTGTGTGAAGTTGAGGCATAGATATGCAGTGATACACCAAGATTCCATGTGAACCACTAGAAGTTAGAGGCATGGGGGGAACAATTCTTCTTCCAGAGATTCCAGAAGGAACCAACACTTCGATTGTAGGACACTGGCCCCAAAACCTGTGAACAATACATTTTTTGTTGTCATAAACCATCAGGTCGTCATATTTGTTATGCGCCCTGGCAATTACACATGGATAGCTCGTGATTTACTTAACCATTCCAGACGAATTTAGATGGAATGTTTTTCTTTTTTAAAAATTTGCTATCGTTATTGACGCTAAAATTAATATCCTGACATTCATTCATTCAACAAATATTTATTATAGACCACCCTACTAATGCTGGATACTCTTTCCAGAAAATTGGGGGAAAATACGAACATCATGAGCAGCGAGGGTTTCAGTCCTTGTTAGCCTAAATTCACTGAGGGAAGACATAATAACCATATACATGATAAGTCACAAATTATAGTACATTGGACGAACGTCTGCGCTATGGAATAAAGAAAAAAGCAGAATAAGGGAGTTGGTTGGAAGGACTTGGATTTTGCATTTTAAACAGTCTAGGTTTAGGAACTTATTGAATAGTGACATTTGAGTAAAGATAGATGCAGACCGACAGTCGCGGGTTAGCCATGTAGCTATCTGAGGAAGAGCTTCCAGGAAAAAGGGAGAGTCATGTAAAATGGCAAGATTATATCCTTTAGGATACATGATCGGAAATGTAATTATCAGGTCAAAGGTGTGGATATTTTTAACCTCTGATAAACGTCATAGAAATTGCCTGGAAAATTGCATAATATTAGACCTCTGAAATGCCTTGAGTTACCGCTTCCCCAAATTCAATCCGTATATTATATTGTTTGTATTAGCAATTGAAAGGCAAAAAAAAAACTTCATTGTTCAAAGTTGGTTATTGGTTGAGATGTATCTAGTAATCATTTTTTTTTTTTCTTTTAAGAAATACCTATACTTGGGAACGCAATGCTTTTAAAAAATACTGAATTGGGAAACTTTATTCTGGTGAACAGAAAGTTTATTCTGTGATCTATGTTCTTAATATATTGCTATTAATGGTCTTTCCCAGTTTGAAGCTGGCCTTTTAACTGCTTATATTTATTAAATTATACCAAAAATATTTTTAAGTTTATATACTAAAATGTATACAACTTTTTGCCTTGTGCGCACTTTAGGGTAATATACTCTATTATTTTATCTCCAAGAAAAGATGATAATCAAATATTTATTCTGTTTAAAATGAGTGTATTTTACAAGAAATACAACAACCTTTTTTGTGAAGTATGACTAGGAATTTAAAAGTCATTGTATTTGTGTTTCCTAGCAAAATTCAAAACTTAAATGGCTCATTTTATGTAAATATTTAAAATGGAAGCATGGAAAATTCAATAATGATAAGAGTATTAAATAACACTCTTGAATATTTTTCAAAAATTTAATTATGGCTGTTACTCTGTAGGCATATGTTGAGAAATTTTAGTTTTAAATAAATTTTAAATCTTTATCAACCACATTATTGTACTTTTAATATTCAATTTTATTTACAATATATGTCCCTAAATAATTGCACATCACAATATATTATATTATTTAAATAGATCTATATTGGCTTATTTCAAAGATACTGTAGGTTCAGTGCCAGATCACCACAATAAAGTATATATGGTAAGAAAGTGAGTCACATGAATCCTTTGGTTTCCCAGTGGATATAAAAATTATGTTTACATTATACTATAGTCTATTAACTGTACAAAAGCATTATGTCTTAAAAAAACCCAATGTATATACCTTAATTTAAAAATACTCTATTGCTGAAAAAATGCTAGTGATCATCTGAGCTTTCAGGAAGTCGTAATCTTTTTGTCAACGGAGAGTGTTGCCTCAATGTTGATGACTGCTGGCTAATCAAGGTGGTGGTCGCTAACGGTTGGGATGGCTGTGGCAATTTCTCTAAATAAGACAATAACAATGAAGTTTGCTTCACCAACCAATTTTTCTCTTCAGAAAAGATTTCTCTGTAGCCTGTAGCATGCAATGCTGTTTGATAGCATTCTACCCACAGTAGAAGCACAATAAAGCGAAGGTCAATAAAGTGAGGTATGCCTGTATATATACACATACATACACACACAGCAGATAATATATATAGAAAACAAACAGAACAAAATCTAGAACAAAAATGAAATGGATATATCAAACTTCAAATAATAGAGTTACTTTGATAGAGCATTAAATTTAATACTAAGCTTCCTGACTTAAAGAATATCTGATACAACAAAATCAGGTCTACCTCTGCTATCACATAACAAGCAGCCCACAGGGCTTTTGTAACCTTTGCTTGATTGAATTACTGTCACTGAGAGGTTCAGTGAAGCATTTTCTGCTTCCTAGCCGTCTCCATCATTCTAATATTTATAAATAGCAAAGAGCAGCAGGCTGCCAACAAAAACTTCCATTGGAATAACATACCCAAGATTCGTTCATTTATAAGTTCCTGCTAAATAGTCAATCCCCTTTTAGCTGATCATGTTTTCATCATTTTCTAATTTCCTACACTTGTAGGGGAAAAGTACTTAAAAATATTTAGAGGTGTTATTCATTCAAGGTTTTCTTCTATTTCTATGTATATTCTTACATTTGAAAACTCTGCTCCTGTGATCAAATAAGACAAAACAATACATATTTATATATATTAACTATTTTGCAGTCTTCTGATTTTTTTCTGACTTTGATCATTAAAGGCAAGTAGAAATCACATTTAATGTACTCATTTCAATTTTATGTTATCTGCATTGCGTACATAAACTAAATGTATGCCAAAAATTTCTCTCCTTCAAAAGGAAATTTAGATTCATTCCTAAATTATTTGACTTTTGGAGGTCTATAAATATATAGGCACAGTTTGATTATATACATGTAAACTTTGACCAATCAAGATTTTGAGTGAATATTTTGAATTCTTTTTTTTTTTTTTTTTTTTTTTTTTTTTTTTGAGGCAGAGTCTTGCTCTGTCGCCCAGGCTGGAGTGCAGTGGCCAGATCTCAGCTCACTGCAAGCTCTGCCTCCCGGGTTCCCGCCATTCTCCTGCCTCAGCCTCCCAAGTAGCTGGGACTACAGGCGCCCACCACCTCGCCCGGCTAGTTTTTTGTATTTTTTTTTTTTTAGTAGAGACGGGGTTTCACTGTGTTCGCCAGGATGGTCTCGATCTCCTGAACTTGTGATCCGCCCGTCTCGGCCTCCCAAAGTGCTGGGATTACAGGCTTGAGCCACCGCGCCCGGCCTTGAATTCTTAACTTTATTCCATAAATCAGTAGAAGAATAGATTCTTAAATTTTTTACTTATAATTCCTCACTAGTAAAACAGTGCATTGAACTCCCTCTGCTGGCCTTATAAGGGTAGTTTAACTTTAAAAAGTCATTCACATATTTGTATAATAATCTAGGAGAGAAAACAGAAACACTTTATACGTTGCATAATGACTTCAAGTATAATAAAATTCAAGTTAAAATATACTTATCCTCTTTCAACCCTAAAATACAGTTTATATCATAAAAAGTGATACTGAAAGGATATTACTATAATATAAAATCACAGTAATCAAAATAGTTTGAGGGCCGGAACTCCCAGCCTCAAGCAATCCTTCCACCTCGGCACTCCAAAGTGCTGGGATTATACACATCGTATGCCTGTATCAAAATATTTCATATACCCCATTACCACATACACCTATATACCCACCAAAATTAAAACTGAAAACAAACAAACAAACAAAAACAGTTTGAGGCAGGCACAGGAAAAATTAAAAAGGAAAGGAAAAGATCAGTGTAAAGAGTAGAGCATCAATGTATACCTAATCAATGCATACTTAAATAGTTGGTCATATTTCAAAAATAAAACAAAGATATACATCTACTTCATACTCTAAACCAAAATAAATTCCAGATGGAATTTTAAAAATTTAAATATAAACATTAAAGTAATACAATCCTTGCAACAATATTTTGAAGAATTTCCTGTCTTTAGATGGAAAAGGTCTTTCTAAACAAAACAGTAAACTTAGCAGTGATAAGGGAAAAAGTAGTCAAATTTAACTACACACATATTTTCATAAAAAGAAAACACCATAAACAACATCAAAGGCAAATGACTGGGGCAAATATTGCAACAGATATGATAGAAATTCCCTAATACACAAAAAGCTTCTATAAATTGGTGAGAAATAGAAAAGGAACTCAATAGAAAAACAAACAAAGACTTATGCTAAGGAAATTCACCAAAGAAATGTAAATAATCAATAAGCATGCAAAATCCTGCTTGTCCTCACTAATGGTCAAGGAGAATAAAGTAAAATGCACAGTGAGGATTACAAGTCATTGATGGGATACTTAAGGCTTGGGCTAATTAGCAAAAATTCAAAATATAACAACATCCAGTGCAAGCTGCTGCAATCATTTTAAAAATATTTTGGCAATATCAATAAATCAAAGACACATACACACACACACACACACACAGGCACACAACTTTTACCAAAGTAATTTCACTTGGAGAATCTCTCCAATAAAAACGAAGTACCAACACCAAAGGACATGCATCTGGTGACAAGTAATGTAATATGTTTGTAATGGCAAAAACCAGGAAACATTCTAATATTAATCAAATATAAAATACTTGAATACATTTTAGTACATTTTATTATACAATTATTTAAATAGAACATATAATTATATATATTTATCAGAAATAAATATGTATTGCTAATGATGAATCATTAAGATGAACCATGAAAATAATTTTAAAAGCAGTCACAACACTACGGCATTTGTATATGATTTTTCATGTTTGGGTGAGCATGAAAGAAGTTGTGGAAGGAAAGGACTAGGCCCTTTATAGCAGCTATCAACAAGGCAGGAATGGAGAGGGTGGGGGGAAATTTTAACTTTTTTGTATATATTTTGAACGTTTTACTAATTAAAATGAGTGTTAATATTTTTTATAATTTAACATCTTAATAAAAATTAAAATTCAAAGAAAGATGGCTAAAACGAAGTATTCATATATATCTCTCAGTACATAAGGTTTGTTCTGCATATTTTAGGTCATAGGCTCTATCATAATTCCTCTTTTTCATTTATGACCCCCAAAAGATAAAAAAGATGCTAACCTTCCAGCAGGCACGTCCATGAAATTCAGGTGAGGAGAGGCGAGAGGCAGCAGAGGAATTTTCCAGCACTCATATTCCGGAAAACTCCCTAAGGGATGTTGAAAACCACCTCTCCAAAGCCCACCCTGTGCTCAGAGCAACAGCTTTACAAATTAGGTAAATGATAAAACTTTCTCCCCACTTGTTTTCCACAAGTTTCGTTGGGGGCTGGCTGTGATCACCTGTGACAGCAATACTGATTCCCAACATAGCTTCAAAATTATACCAGAAAAGTAGTGCAGTAGTTTTTTCCTCAACCTTGACTGCACCTTAGAATCAATTAGAGAATAAACAAAGAAAAAATATTGTGCTCAAGTTGATTGAATGAAAATCTTGGAGATAGGCTTTTGTTTGTTTGTTTTTTAAAGCTCTTCAGGTGATTCAGAATCACAGTGAGTGTTGAGAACCATTAATAGGGTAAGGGTCTCAAGCCTGGTGCTAGGGTGGTCATTGGAATCTATTTTTTCAAGTTTCTGCCCATTTTGAGAGCAGAGGGATTAACTGCTCTTTTAGTTCAGACTACCTTTTTTTATTTTAAGGACCATTTGTATAGTGAACAGCGTTGAGAGAACTGAGAGTAGGTTTGCTTACTGTCTAATATAATAAAGACAATGCCTCCCTCTGGGTCAAAGGTTGGGCAAATCACAAAAAGATACAGATTTTCTAAGCTCAGAGTTCCCCTGCTGTGATAAAAGCCCACTGCATTTATAGCATCCACCTGGCCTTTATTGAAGAACCCTGTGGTGATCAGGTTTCAGGGAACTGGTGCAAAAAAAGATAAAACTCTGATTACTGCTATTGTTGTAAATAATAAACTGTTCTCCGTCTCTGAGTCAAAAATTTTGTCTCTTCTGCCAGCATTCATAAAATGTGGAGGCTAATTTGTTGGCTTGCAAGTTGGGTAAAATCTCAAACCCTTTGCAGTTTTTGACAGAAAGTTCCAGTTTCTCCATAACCGCATCCACCCTTCATATCATCTCGGCCATTCTAAGAGATATGGTTTTAATTCACATTTCCCTAATAACTAATGATACAAAGCATATTTTCCTGTGCTTATTGCCATCTATATATTTTCTTTGGTGATGTGTATCTTCAGATCGTTGGCCCCATTTTACAATGGATTGTTTTCTTATTATTGAGTTGTAAGATTTATATATTTTGGAAGCAAGTCCTTTGTCAGATACATAATGTGCAAATACTTTCTCTCCCAGTCTGTGACTTGTGTTTCCATTTTCTTAATGATGCCTTTCAAAGAACAGAAGTATTTTTATGTTGATGAAGTCATAGTTATCAATGTTTTGCTTTGTGCATCATACTTTTTTATTATTATTATTTTGACGGAGTCTTGCTCTTTTGCCAGGCTGGAGTGCAGTGGTGTGATCTCTGTTCACTGCAACCTCCACCTCCCAGGTTCAAGCGATTCTCCTGCCTCAGCCTCCTGAGTAGCTGGGACTACAGGCACGTGCCACCACACCCAGCTAATTTTTGTATTCTTAATAGAGATGGGGGTTTCACCATGTTGGCCAGGGTGGTCTCGATGTCTTGACCTTGTGATCTGCTCACCTTGGCCTCCCAAAGTGCTTGGATTACAGGTCTGAGCCACTGCGCCCGGCCTATGTATCATACTTTTATCTCAGTAACCTTTTCCTAAGTCAAAATCACAAAAATTCTTCTAGAAATATATTTTTAGCTTTTATATTTAGAATTATGAATCGTTTTAAGTTTTATACAGGCCAAAGTACTTTTATTTCTGCATATGAATATTGCAGAATTGAATATTTCATATGAACATTGATTAACCACCATGCATTGAAAGGATAATGCTTTTCCTCTTGAATTATCTTTTAACAATGAAAATTGATTGACTTTACATGGGTTTATTCTGAACTCAATGATGTTTTATTCATCTTTATATTTACTTTTATGCTATTTGAACACTGTCTTGATCAATGTAACTTTGTGATAAGTTTTGAAATCAAATAACTTTTTCAATCTTTTTTCTTCTTTTTCAAAATTGTTCTGCATATTCTAGGTCTTTTACACATTGTTATGTTAGGCCAGTTCAGGATGGCAGGTTGGCGTTAAAGTATGAATGATGTTCAAAAGGGCTGAACACAATGAAAAGTCAAAGGGTTTGCTGGACATTAAGATGGGGAGCATGTGTATATAAATCTGGTTTGCACAGGGTCAGTAAGTTATTTTCCATTTGTGGTATCAATTAATGGGAATCTGGTTTTGTGGTCTTGATCATTTCATGTCCTCTCTTCATTCTGATATTTTTGGTTGCTCTAGTAAATTAACTACTGTCATTTGGTCTTATCAACAACTGATAATTTCTTCTTTTATGTTTTCTTGAAGGTTCTTTTATATATTACATGCAAAAGATTGAGTCAGTCTCAGAGATTCGTTGAAAGGACTGTACCAGGTAATCTTTCCAAAAATAACCTGTAACTGTAACTCATGGTTACAGGTTTGGGAGTTAATGTGAACATTGCTCGGACAATATTTAGACTCCACCAGAGGACTGGATTATGATTTCCAGGAATCATTTTAGTCCAGATGCAAGGTTCAGAAAAACAGATCCAGAAGAACAGAAATTAATTACATAGAATCAAATACATTAGCAAAGCATGTTTAATTGTGGTTATTTCTTTTGGCATGCTATTGGTATTATTTTTATAAATCTATTTTATGATGCCTTTTAAAGGAAATCTTTCCCTTTATGATTAATTTACCTCTAACCCTTAATTCAGTAGATTATACTTTTGCAATTTGAAATGAAACTTTTTAAAAATGATATCTGATTCTCAGTGACCTCTCCAAATTCAGAAACAGATGACTGTACTGAGCCTTTTTATTCATGGCAATGCATTTATTTCATAGGTTCAGTAAGAATCCATCCTTCCTTTTACCGGGACACATTTGACAAATTGACAGTACCACCCAGGTCATATTATAGAATTACACTTGATCATAACTCTCTAGAGCTCATCATTAAAAAGGCAAGTATTTCACTTCACATATGGAGCAAATACCCAGAGCATCCTCACACCAAACTGGACTGTCACCTATGATATGACTTACGAAGTCCCAGTCTTGCAAGTGATAAGGAAAGTCACTTCCTAGCCGGGAATCTAAGAATATTTGGGTGATTGCAAAGAGAGAAAATTCACTCAGATTTATAGGCACTGCAATAAATCTTGTATAAAAAGACTTTTGTTTTTTGTTTTCTAGACTCAAAATAAAAGAGCAAAAAAGAGAAATTTAAAAGTCTAATCCTGTTTTCCTTCTGAAATATTCAGACCAAAGTTAGTTTTCTAACCGCAATTTGTTCAACCCTATATGCCATATGAGGCTTATATTAATTAACACTTCTCAATGTACCTATGTAAATAATCAGGTTAAAATATTATGAAACCAGCCAGCTTTGTCATTTGGAACAACCTTTAGAAATTAAGATCATTGTAAGGGACACTTAAGAAAAATTATCCATAATTTGGAAATAAGGCAAAGGGAGAGCAGCATATCCTTTTAATGTCAAATTCGAACATTGATCAATTCAAGAAATTGTCCTTTATCTAGGGAAATCAATAATTCTATTGCTATGTTTAAAGAATTATCTACTATTGATTATACAGTTTTACATTTTAACTTGGGTAATTTTGTCTGGTATTTCCTTTCAGCAGAAAATATAATCCCAGAAATTATGGTTTTATTGCTTTATAGGATATTAACAAGTTTTGTGTCTCACTGGCAAGCTCACTCAGTATTATTTTTCCAGTGAGAATATAATTCCTGTTTATTTGAACCAGCTTAGTCTTCCTGATAGTTATCTCATTAATGAGTTGAATAAATGTTGACAGGTGTTCATTTGATATTTTATGATAATCATAGATATATGTAAAATATATATATTTAAGAGATAGAGTCTTATAATGTTTTCAAGAAGTATGCTGGAGTATAACAGCTACCCACAGGCATGATCATGGTGTGCTACATCTTCAGACTCCTAGGCTTAAGCAGTCCTCCTGCCTCAGTCTCCTGAATAGCTGGGACTACAGGTGCAGGCCACCATATATGCATCTGCATTCAATCTGTCATAATATGTTGTTATGGTTGAAGTATTTGAAGAAGTTCCCGCTTCACATAGATATGTAGTTGGGGAAATAATAATTATTTTTACAATAGCCTTTTCAGTTAATTAGTCTAGTTTTTAATGATAGCTGTGTTTAGCAGCCAGTTTGCAAAATTCCATGCTTGCCAGGCTCACACCTTTCTCAATAATACATTTCTTAGTGCCTTGAGAAGGACGTATCCTCAATTGCCCCACTTTAGGGTAAAGTAAAAAGGGGCTGGGCAGATTCATTCCAACATTTCTATTGTTTTGAGTGTTTGGACTTCATTCTTTAGAGAATGCCAGCAAAGTTCAGGCATTTCACTTTTTAAAACATGGGTTATTGGTGGGTCCACACTTCAATTAGTCAACTTACCAGATTATTAACGTCTTTTTACACGCTTAGTCAAAATACTAAATTCCATATTATGGGTGAATGAATCCATGACAATGAGTTCAACACAGTTACACCTTACATTTTATCTTCCTTGGTATAATCCCTTAAAATCCATTCCCACACACATTCTCTTGTCAATACAGATTGGCGAAGTGCTGAAATTCCTGCACTACTTTTCATCCATTCTAGGTCTGGAAGAAATCATGGGTGCACTGTGAGAAGAATGAGTTTGTGAGACAAGCGTGTTTGTTCAAAGGTTTTTTTTTATACAGAAGAGATTTGTTTTGTTTGTGTGTGTGTTTTACTACCTATCTTCTATTTGATGAAATTGATGGTGGGACTGGGAAGAACATGAAAATTCTCAGCTTCATCTATGCTGCTCAAATGTCTCTGTCTTGTGGTTTAAAACTTCACCCCTTTTCCACTGATACTTTTCTATCAGTATAAGAGACCTAGAGATGTTGAGAATTTATTTGAATTAAAACTCCACAAGTGTCACAATCAAACCTTTGACTTAGTTTTCTTCTCTATCTTCCCTCTGGCCATAGGAAATTTTAGGCTTTCTGATCATCCATGACAGATATTTTAAATTTTCAATAGCACGGTTTCTACATCTACACTCTTTGGTGTTATCAAAAGAAGCCAGGTGACACCAAAAAGTTCATAAATACTCTGTTAGCCATTGTGACTAAGTTTCATAATCACTTGATATCCCAGTCCCTGGGCCTGCTCATGTATTTCATCCCACGACAAAAGCTGTAATCATTTGAGTAATAGTAATGTCACTACACATAATGAATTATCCATATCTCATTTCTTCCCAATACTCCTCAAACATGTAAGCAATTCATTTCCTAAATTTGAAGTTCTGTTTCCTGGGGCTGCTTCTGATAACAATTATTGTACTAATCAGGTTCCTGGCAGAAAGCAGATGACACAAGTCAGCTAGAGATGAGGTTCATAAAGAAACTATTTACAAAGGTACAGATGAGGTATAGGGAAATCACAAGGATTGTGCAGAAACCTGAATACAGTAACATTTCCAGGTTCTTACTCCCCACTTCCCCATACACACACAGACTCTTCCTATGACTTTATTTTACTATTTCTCCCAAAAAAATAAATTGGGAGGTAATCCAAGATTTTCCCTTGCTACTGCATCCCACTTCAGTTAATTCAAGACCAAGTCCCATCCATTTCACCTCCTAAATATACAACTAACACATCTTCTAAACACAGTGACCCCATGCGGTGTGGCATCATGGTTCAATGCTTACTGAGTGATGAGAATTTTAGTATAACATTCATAGTATAATGTATACACTGGAGCCACAGAAGAAGTTGTGTAATAAGAACTAAGTTGCATTTGTTCTTCTATGTCATAATAAGAAGTTCATTTTTCTTTAAATTACAGCAATAGGAAAACATAGAGGTAACAGAGCCCTTTATATGTCCATAATATTTTGTTTTGCAGTTAAATACTCAGCTTAAAAAAAAAAAGCATTAGTACATCAGCACGAAAGACATGGATTTTAATATGTGGCACATTCAGTTATAGCACTGCAAAGAGAATTCGGAAAGAAGTAACTGTAAACATCCAGCTGCAGAGTTTAGGCAGCCTCATGCTGTGACTACAGAGAGTGCAAATTATGTGTTCTCATCTCATTTTAGAAACCAAAATGCGTTATATTAAAGCCTAATTTATGTTACAACCTGGGAATTATTAAGTTTAACACAATTTAGACAATGTATAGACTTCCTGAATTCTTTATTTTTATTAGTATCACTGAATAAATGTTAAACTACATTATATGAGACAGATAGTGTCAACACATACAAAGGTGTCCCTACCTGAACTACTGCACGTTTTTTTTTAAGAGACAAAATTATTTTTTAATTTTTAATTTTAATTTTAATTTTTTTGAGACGGAGTTTCGCTCTTGTTGCCCAGGCTGGAGTGCAAGGGCGTAATCTCGGCTCACCACAACCTCCGCCTCCCAGGTTCAAGCAATTCTCCTGCCTCAGCCTCCCGAGTAGCTGCGATTACAGGCATGCACCCCCACACCCGGGTACTTTTGTATTTTTAGTAGAGATGGGGTTTCTCCATGTTAAGACTGGTCTCGAACTCCTGACCTCAGGTGATCCGCCTGCCTCAGCCTCCCAAAGTGCTGGGATTATAGGCGTGTGCTACTGCGCCTGGCCGAGACAGGGTTTTACTCTGCCACCCAAGCTGGAATGCAGTGGTGTGATCATAGCTTGCCTCAGCCTCAAACTCCTGCGTTCAAGCCATCCTCTCACCTCAGCCTTAGGACTACAGGGGTACACCACCACCCCTGTCTAATTTGATTGATTTTTTTTTTTTTTTTTTTTTTTTTTTTTTTTTTTTTTTTTGTAGAGACACAGTCTTGGTCTTGCTATGTTGCCCAGGCTAGTCTTGAACCCCCTGCCTCAAGTGATCCTCCTATCTTGGCCTTCCAAAGTGCTGAAATGACGAGCATGAGCCACTGCACCCAGCTACTGCACCACTTATTGACAATAAATGTCAAGACAAAGCATGTCTATAGCTCTCTCTGCTTATTTTGTATTACCCACATAATCCGTGTTGTGGTAATATTTATTAATATGAAGTGTGGGTGGCTGCATTACTTGCAAATTAAGTGTAACATGAATTCATGGATCTTAGTCTTTTTTTTTTTTTTTTTTTTT
>NW_016805223.1:2799743-2801874 GCF_001698545.2 Rhinopithecus bieti | reverse complement strand
CCCGTCTCTACTAAAAATACAAAAAAAAAATAGCCGGGTGTGGTGGCAGGCACCTATAATCTCAAATGCTCAGGAGGCTGAGGTAGGACAATAGCTTGTACCCAGGAGGTGGAGGTTGCAGTGAGCCGAGATCGCATCATTGCACTCCAGCCTGGGTAACAAAAATGAGACTCCCCCTCCTCACACAAAAAAAAAAAAAAAAAAAAAGGAAGAAAGAAGAATAAGAAACACTATACTATTGGGAAGATGTATACCAATGCATTAATCATTCATAATTCTAAATCATTTTTCTTTTAAAAAAGAATTCATTTCAGTGACACTAACATTTATATTTTCTAAATATAATATTGATATACATATGCATCCAAAAAATATACTGCTATTCAGTTTATTCATTAGCAGAATGAATATTGTATAAAAATTTCTTGGTCATCAGATAACTAAATCATTTTGCATATAGCTTTAATACTAGAAAACAAGATAAGTATGTAGAGCTGTTTTTTAGTTACAGTTTCTTTGGAAACATACACCAGTTTGGTAAATTTTGAATATCTTTTGTTCATTTTTGCAATTGTGAAATGAATCACTGGCTTAAAAGAAACTTTTATTAATAAATAATGAATATCATTCCTATTTGGAAACAAAATGCTTGAATCAAGTAGGATGCTAAGTTGAAAAATTCTGTACAAAAAAAAAAAAAACAAATATTGAATAATTTAATTTGGATGCATACTATTCTATGTATGAAGTGTGTGGATCCTGGATCGCACATAAGTTAATTTATAAAATATGGTGAAGGGACACAAAGCATAATTTTCTCAACTGAAAAATGACAGCAATAATAGTATCTATCAGAGAATTGTTAAGAGGATTAAATGAGACAATGCAGCATTGGACAATTTTAATATTACTATTTTATAATTTTCATGTTACTATTCTACCAATCTCATAGGATTAAGTGGAATCATAAGGTTCATTGTGAGATTAAATGAGATAATATTCACAAATCTCTTACACAGTGCCAGGTACTTATATGAATAAAAATAAAAATAGTAATTTACTCCCTAAGTATGTATAGTACTGGATTAATGGTGTCTCAATATCTACAGATTCCTCTAACATTTATTTCTTTCATGATCCCAAATTACTAATTTGCTATTAATTGGCCTCAAAATGCCTACCTATCTTTCATGTGGAAATATTTAGTAATTGTGTTGTGAGAGGGAAAATAATATGCTTAACATTCAGTAAAGTACTTCCAAAGTCCAGAATGTCCAAACTCTTAGCTTATATTAATATGAAAATATGTTTAGAAATCTACTTCTGAAAATGGGCTTTTCAGTGAAAATACCATTACCCTTTTTGCGGTGCCTGCATTAGTCGACTTAAAGAAGTATCTGCAATTAAATTGAGAGGAATATAAAGTTTAATTTGTATCATATACTTAAAATAATAATAATTATTATTATTATTTTGAGACTTGGTCTTGCTCTGTCGCCCTTGCTGGAGTGCACTGGCACTAACATGACTCACTGCAGCCTTGAACTCCTGGGCTCAGGTGATTCTCCTGCCTGCCATCTCTCATGTAGGTGGGACCATAGGCACATGCCACCAAACCTGCCTTGCTTGCTGATTGATTGGTTGATTGATTGATTGATTTTAGAGGTGGGATCTCACTTTTGTTGCCCAGGCTGGTCTCAAACTCCCAGGCTTTGAACAAGTGATCCTCCCGCCTCCACCTCCCAAAGTGCTGGGATTATAGGCATGAGCCACTGTGGCCAGGCAAAATATTATTTTTTAAGTAACATTAAGTATCTAAAAAGTTTTCAGGAATAAGGAGACAAGGGTAAGTAATTAAAATTTTGGCAGATATTATTTGTAAGGTATTCAGCACTCTTAAGTGTCACTGGAGAACTTTTGTATCCTCCTTTAAGGGTTTTAATTGCCATTGATTGAGAAGTTTATATCCTGGGACAATGACAACACTGCATGATTTTCAATTTGGCAATATAAAAATGATATTAAAGATTATTACTGGCCAGGCGCGGTGGCTCAAGCCTGTAATCCCAGCACTTTGGGAGGCCGAGACGGGCGGATCACGAGGTCAGGAGATCGAGACCGTCCTGGTTAA
>NW_016805223.1:2794988-2799401 GCF_001698545.2 Rhinopithecus bieti | reverse complement strand
AAAAAAGATTATTACTGTTGCCTCTCTGAGGTATGAAGAAAAGATTATTGATATGAAATATAATGTAATTAAGATCTATAATATTACAGAGAAATAATTGCAATTACAGGTAATTACAGGTGCTTTATGTTGACACATATAGACTTTTTTCTAAAGTAGTTATTATTTTTGGCCTTTAATCCAACACAAATTTTATCAGCAAACTTGCCAAATCCATCCATGACACTTTTGGTGGAAAACTTTTTCTAACTGTACTTCATTGCAAACAATATAAAATTGATGTATACCATATCAGAGTTAATACAATAAACAATAATAGCTAACATATATGAGCATTTACTATGTGTTAGTTGCTATTCTAAGTGCATTGCATGAAATACTGTATTTAACCACTTAAGTTCTTATGATGTACATATTATTTTAGGTCTACAATTTTTTACCTATTATTTTGAAAGCCAAAAACCTCTGAAAACTTTGTTTCATTTATTCTCACACAGGTAGAAATCTGACTTGGATTGATATGAAGCTATTTATATTCTTGAATTATGTCTCTTAGTTTGAATATTTATTTATTTTGCTGCAGCAATTTTAATATGCCTGAGGCTCTGCTGTGACTGTTATATAAATGTATGGTATCCACTGAACGATTGTTTTAAATCCTAAATATCCAGAATTCTGAAACACCCCCAGACTCCAGAGTTTTAGGAAAAAATATTATGAACCTATATCATGCTCATTTTACCGATGGGTAAACTGAGGCACAGAGAAGGTAAATGATTTTGCAAAATTGCACTGCCAGTAAGCAGTTGAAATGTGATTCATTTCCATGTAAACATCTAATATAGTTTTAATTGTTTCTTCCATCCGCCTTCCTTTTTCCTTTACTACAAAATCTCAGAAATGGAATGCTAGATGCACAACTGTAGATGAATGTCATTTTAAGAAGGAAAAACTACCGATAGGGTACTATACTTACTAAGTAGGTGACAAAATAATCTATATACCAAACCCCCGTGACTCACTAGCTATATAACAAACTTACCCGTGTATCCCTGAACCTAAAAGTTAAAAAAAAAAAAAAAAAGGAACAGTTTACTGCTCCCAATATCGATAGCTTAAAAAAAAAAAGTCATTTATCTTGAGAAGATCATATTGATCAACTGAGGCTGGAACATTAATTAATTTGAATGTGTTTGTGTGTCACGGTTGCACCAACAGGGTGCCAAGTGCTGTGCCAGTTTCTATTGTTCAAAAACCCCACTGTGAATTGCTATATAATAATCAGTCTGAAATGTGGAATTACAGAACAAGCAAAATCTTGAACTGACTTAAAGATGTCTGTCTTGATTGAAATTTCACAGATGGAATTTCTAGAGATATCTATATAGCAGCTTGGGATGGGTGTTAGGAAACTGAGTTTCTGTTTCTAGCTTAGAAACCAGATTATTATGTGACCTTGAATAAGTAACTAAGAAGTATTTTACTTCATCTCTTTCCATTTATAAATTCTAAATTACATTTAGAATTCTGCTACCATGAATTCTAAATGAAAGAAATATATATGAATTTAGTTACTAGAGCCATTTTTAGGAAGGCCTTCGAGTAGTATTTATTATTACTTCAGTGTCTAATCTTGAAGCTCTATGTCCCAGTTTCACTATGTCAGAAGCCAAACTCAGATTTGTCATTTCTGCAGTGTATTCCAAGATAAAACATTTAAGCTAGTTCTCAAAAAGTCTTTAATAGCTTTTTTTAAAGTGACAAGTGAATAATTTTGTAATCAAACGCTAAACATAGATTCTATCCTTAGCCAAACTGTAAATATGTAAGTTAATAATTCAAACATATTTGTTCCTATCACACTCTACATAAATCATTAATAATGTTTCTTAATTTCAGTAATTATTGGAACAGCAGAATACTGCATACTGATAAATTATTTCAACCAACAGCAAAGACCAATTCTCACTTTTCATATTAGATTAGTGGTTTCTAATTTCCTAGAACAGTACATACATCATTACTGGTAATATTTCTATGTATACAAAAAGGTTGTAGGCATGACTCATGTGAGTGGTCCACTTTTTAGGCCACTAATGTAAAAACATCCCTATAAAATTGAAGAATGCAGATAAGACTTCAGAGTTGATGACAGAGCATACACTCTTTAAAGAATATATGAATGCCCATAATTATAGATCATAGTTATTCATATTGCAGAATAAATTTCAAAAATTTTAAGGAGCTAGCCATAGGTTATTGTAAATTGTAAGCCTCTCTTCTCTGATTCAAAACTTTGATTTTCTTCTTACTCTATTAAGCATATGAAAAATAAATTTGGCTAGAAATGTTGTTTGGGAGTAAGAATGTAATGAATGAATTTACCAGTATTTTATCATATTTTACTACGGAAAACAGTTATTGTGAATGTTTATAACTTAAGATCATATATTAGTGCCAAATTGTACATAAATGAGGACAAAAGAAATCCAAAATACAATTTTCAACATGCAAGCATAAAATGCTAGTCACACAAAACGCCAATGCTTTTAAATAAATTCACTTTTAATCTACATTTAAAAGCATACAAATTAACTTTCAAAATGTGTAGCCACAGTGACTCAAGCAGAATTTCCAAAAGATTTTTTGTTAAGGATGGCAAAGGGAATGAATGATATTAAAGATGCACTTGACTTTCTCCACTGCTGTGAACAGATAATTTGAGGCCTACTCAGATGTAAATCTAACAAACTCAACACTTTTTAATCCAAGCAAGGTTCCTCTACTAGTTTTTCTCTTCCTGTTGTAAAATTTTATACATAATACATAAAACATATATATAATGTGTATATGTGTGTGTATTTATACACACACATACACATATATACATATATGTATGCATATGTATATAATTTATATGTATGTATATGTATGCATATGTATATAATATTGGAGGCTTCCCACAAAAGAAACTTGGAGAAGGTGAAATAGAGTAAATCCTCTATATCCCCAAGATCCTGAACCATCTCTGTTCTGTATTAGGAAAGTAAAGTTTCTCAGTGATGTTCTGCAGATGGCTATATCTGAGTTTGTTGATTAAGTAAATACTGAGCTTGTTGGATTGTTTGTGTGGTGTATTAGACTATCTAAGCCCCTCTGCTCTGTGAGTTCCCTAATTTGAGATTATAGCATTTGGCTGACTGCTTTGTAGGTGATGTGTCCAAGGGGTCAAACTTCATCAGTTCCTTCTTATAGTTTTTCCTGTATCCCAGAGAAGAAGATTTGACCATAAGGAATTCAGTCAACTCTAGGATATATCATCATTTAAATATCACCATATATCAGAAGTTCAGCCATGGAGTTGTTTCATTGAGATAATAATTTTCTGAAATGTATACATCGACATTGTATTGCTATAAACACAAGTTGAAATTTTCCTTGAACTAACAAACCCACCTGGCCAGTGATGAACTATTTTTGATGGGTGAAATATTTCCTTGCCATCTCTAATAGATCCCGTCAATCTGCAAAATTGACGTAAGGAAGGCTAAATGACTAAGCCTAATCAGTTAGCAGGTAATAGCCAATAAGTTTTAGTTCCACAAACCAAAATGGAATAGGGAGGAAGGAGTTACTTACAAGTCAATCTTTAGGACTTGCACTAAAGACTTTTTGTCTTATTTCCCTTTATTACTTTGATATTTTTCATTTCTCAAATATTGCTGAAACTGACATATTTGTGATGAGAACTATTATTGTTTTTAGCCCCTGAAACTGAGTTATAACAAAGGTTGTCCCCATTCAGACCACATGATTTGTGTAATTTTTAATCAGATAAATTAGAGCTCTTCAGAAAATCACAAGAAAGGTTCCACAAACCTCAAATGGATTGTGACCACTGGGGACTAGAGCAATCACAGATGTAGAATAACTGGAATTACAAGGGACTGGTAGTATGGAGATATTCTGTGTATGAAAAAGAAAGTTCTCATATACACAGTCATTTTTGCAATACAAATGCACAGGCTGTCACTATGTATTTTGGATATACAGTACTAAGAAGTGAATGTGGTTAAGTGCTGAGAAAAAAAAAGAATGATCTCAAGATATTTAGGCTAAATCACCAAAGAATGCCAGAATAATAATTATAAAAATGGAAAGGTTTTCTAAGGAATTCATTCTGCTGTGTTTTATTTTGTTGTCTTAGGGACAGAAGATGATACCACTGTCATCTGCTTGGTTCACGGTTATTGGGCAGGATGACTGTCTCTTAAAGTTGTCTGCTTCTGAAGACTTTTGATGTAGCCTCAGTTTAAAATCTCATGTGAAAGAAACCTACCGATTTGGGTTGGCAGTTGCTTCCACAGTGACATGTGCATCCCCAGAAGAAACAAAAATAGTGTCCCAGCAATA
>NW_016805223.1:2751114-2791198 GCF_001698545.2 Rhinopithecus bieti | reverse complement strand
AAAAAAAAAAAAAAAAAAAAAATGCATTGGAGTTATAACCTCCAGGACCTCAGAATGTTACTTCATTGGGAGATATAATCTTTACATATGAAATCGGATTAAAATGAAGTAATTAGGGTAGACCCTAATTCAATGACTTGTGTCCTAATAAAAAAGAAAATTTGGGCACAGAGACATACACACAGGAAGAATAACATGTGAAGACTGGAGTTATGGTGCCATAAACCAAGGGAATTACCAGTAGCTAGAAGAGAAACCTGCAACCAATCTTTCTCTGTGATGCATCTTCAAAGGGAGCATGGCCCTCCTTATACCTTGATTTTGGGTTTCAGACTTTTGGCCTCCAGAAGAGTAACACCATACATTTTTGTGTTCTAAGACACTTATTTTGTAGTTCTTTGTTATTGTAGCTCTAGGAAACTAATACAATATATCTTCTAAACGACACACTTCCTGGGTTAGAGGTCATGCAAAATTTTAAGAGTTATTTACTTTGAAGAGGTAGCTTGCCCATGCTGTGCAAAAAGACTGAGTAAAGGAAGTTAGTTTCTGACAGCATCCAGGTAGGTCTGCATGCATCAATAAAGTTTTTCCTAGTGGTAGAAAGTGTCTTGTAATGATCTTATAGAAAGTCCGTGGGAGCTCTGAGGAGAGGACTACATGGTTATTAATGATAATGGCAAAATGTAGACCAGGAAAAATTAAATGTTTATGAAAATTTGGACAGTGTCATCTTCAGTGTCTCCTTTACTCATTCTATTTCTCTTTAAGACCGGGGTAATGCTAAAAGTGAGTTTTCTGAGTTAGTGGAAAGATCTAATAGAGTTTCTTCATGCTTATTCTCATGAAATTAGTATTTCTATTTGGGAATGTATGATCTAATATTTTAACAACTGTGACAGTGTTAGCTCTTTGGCAAGGAAAAGCATCTATCCAGCCAGAACTTTCACCAACAATAACTAATGTGTATACATAGCTAAAGATCTGGGCAGTTGTATAAAGCCCATTTGTAAATCCTCAAGTCTTGAGTAGAGGAACTGAATCATGCCTCACCTTAACAGATGTACCTGGGTTATGCTTGTTATCTACGATTTTAATGCAAAAGGTAATTTTTTAAATTCTATAACATGAACAATCATAAAATAGTTTGACCTGGGTTCATTGGTGGGATTGCGGTGCTATCGGGCACTAAATCCCAAAATTGCCCTAAATCTATCTTTATGTAAAGGGGATCCCTGTGATGGCCAACTTTGCCTTTCACAAGGTTGAACTAATCACTGTAAGTCAACCATAGCCAGTTTAAATTGAGACAACTCTTCTGAAAGTTTGGTAGAGAGATGTCCATTTTAAAGCATCCCTTTTAGCTGAGATGTGAAAAGCAGCTCATTTAGCATGTCACCTTGCAAGAGCATTGCCCTCAGATTTTGATCTGCGTGTGCACTTCTATCTCAATAACCAGGATCTCCTTGTGAGTTTTTAATCACTTCCACTAAGACATTAATGTTTTTCCACTGGTCGTCAAAATATCTGAAGAGGTCATAAATCCTTCCGGTTTTCATAACATTCCAAAATCATGTACAATTCTTAAAAGCACGTCTATTCTCTTTTATATTTTGCCACAATACAAGCTTTAGTCACAGCCATTAATTCAGCTACCTGGGAAGAGAGAATACAATGTAATGAACTGCTTTAATGGCTGCATTTTCAGTGGATACAGAAAGAAGGGGATGCCGTTGTCATTTTTTTAAAGTACAAAATCATCCATAAACTATATTCAATCAGAATTAACTAAAAAGGTGTTTGTAAGGTCAGTCCTTGGTATGCTTAATTCCTGAGTTATTGCTATAGTCATGTTTTCCCTTCATCTTGTTATTCAAGATGTAGGGAATTCAAGTTTGTAATTCAAGTTATAAGAGTACAATTTGAACAATGGTAAATAGTGATGCACAAAGAATAAAAAGGCTTCATAAATGTAAAAGTTTTTGGTAGAGAAATGTTGAGTGTTGCCTAGAAGTAACGGTGATTGCCCAGGACATGCAAACTATAGAGTTAGTGAAAAGCAAATGCCACATTGGCAGAAGCTTTCACCAGTTTGGCAGCTGCTGCCACCCCCGGCAAACATTAAAATTGGGTTAGGTCTTAGTTATCAAACCAAAGGATATGCTAAGAAAGACAATAAACAGGTTTCTCTTGAGTTAATATTCCCAATGCATCATCTTGCCTTTCTTGAACAAAAGAGAGAAGGTTTTTAGATGATTAGGGATACCCAAAGTGGGATGTTGTTAAAGAGAAGAATTCAAAGATGAGGAAGCTTCTTCTGCTTTTATATCACATGAGAAAGGCTCCGGAATTGTTGTCATAGTAAGTTCATAAGAGGACTGAGCAATTTTTACAAAAACAGATATTTATTGCTTGCAATAACCGGTCAATCCTAAAAATTTTTTCATTGTCTTTTAATTTAGAGCTTTAGTAAAATGGAATTTTATTTGTTTTGGTGTACGAAATAAAATACCCATGTACTGACCAATCATGACTCAAATAATTTGTTCAGTTTCTTGGCAAAATCACTTTTCTCTAGATTCCTTATGCCCCTTTTCAGCTAATCTCGAAAAGAAATATGGAGTCTGTGTGAAGTATTTAGATCAATAGGGCACTGCAAAATATCATCTACATATTGTATAAGAATGGACCCTCAAAGAAATGTTATTTTGTTTAGATTGTTTAGATTGAAAAAAAAAATTGATGAGGAGTCCATAAATCCAATATGTGGTATAGTAGTCCCCTCTTATCAGTAGGACATATGTTTCAAGACCCCTAGAGAATGCATAAAACCATGGATAGTACCAAACTCTATATACATATTATGTTTTTTTCCTTTTGATCTGATAACCCAGATGGCTACTAAGTGACTAAGATAAATAGCATACACTGCTGGGATATGATGGATATGATTCACATTTCAGGGAGGACAGAATGAGATGGTGTGAGATTTCATCATGCTACTCACAACAACATACAATTTAAAACTTAGGAATCTAGAATTTTCCATTTAATATTTTTGGATTGCAGTTGGCCACACGTAACTGAAACTTTGAAAAGCAAAACCAGGGATGCAGAGGGTTGGGCGGGGGGTGGAGCAACTATGATATAACTATCCACATATGCTGTTAATTTTCCCACAAAAATTAGTGAACAAATGTTAACTGTATTTATCTACATGTCTACTAAAGAATGCTGCACATACATCTACCACTGTGAAATATTTACTTCTTCAGCAATTGGATGACAAGACAGATTCATATTGGAAACTACCAGGAATCTAGAAATCATAATTTTATTGCTTACTCTGAGTTCTTGAATAAATGGGTATCCTTTCCTGATAGGCTTCTTAAATGGCTATATGGGAAGATTGCAAGGACTGACACATGGCTGTCCTTATTCTTATAAAGACTCAATAATAGATTTTATTCCTGTGATTTCTTCAGGTTTGTGTAGATATTGGAATGATGTTGGTGGGGGTTTATAAGGATTTATTTGAACCCTAGTATCAGTATTTGCTGGAGACACCCTCCCCAGTTATTTTATTGATTCTCTGAAGAACAGACTGAGATAAAGTGGTGAAATTTAAGGTAGAACATACAGCATGCCTATCCTCTAGGAACTGGAAGGCCAACCCTGCAAATAGATAAAACACAGAGCAGACAATGGGGTGTTACTGAGGTCCTTAGAGGAGTGTCATTTTTGGACCACTCATTTGACTTCACAGGCTCCTTATCTGTTTCACCGGGAAGCTCCTTTTCCAGTACCCAGTCATTTTACAGATGTCATATTTCCCAAAAAGTGAAATACCTAACTACCATGTGTCTCATTCTACTCGTAGGTAGTTACCTAAGAGAAATTAAAGTATATGCCCATACAAGACTTATATACAAATGTTCATAGTAGCTTTATTTTTAAGAACCAGGCCAGGCATGGTGACTCACACCTGTAATTCTAACACTTTGGGAGGCCAATGACGGCTAATCACTTGAGGTCAGGAGTTCGTGACCAGCCTGGTCAACATCACAAAACCCCATCTCCACTAAAAATACAAAAGTAGTCAAGTGTGGTGGCATGCATCTGTAATCTCAGCTACTTGAGAGGCTGAGGAAGGAGAATCGCATGAACCTGGGCGGCGGAGGTTGCAGTGAGTTGAGATTGCACTGGTGCACTCCAGCCTGAGCAACAGAGTGAGACTCGGTCTCAAAAAAAAGAGAGAGAGAGAGAAAAAAAAAGCCAACACCTGAAAACAACATGAATGCCTGTCATGCCTATCAACAGATGAATGGATAAACAAATTGTATATGTCCATACAATATCCATACAATAGAACACTCAGCAATACAAAGGAGCAAACCTTTGATAAATCCAACAATATGGATGAATCTCCCAATAATTATGCTGACTTAAAGAAGCCCAGACAGAAAAGTTTACAGTATATGATCCTGATTATATAAAATTTTTGAAAATGCATACTAGTGACAGACAGCAGATAACTGGCTGCCTAGGATTGATTATAACAGGCCATGAGGAAACGTTAGGAAGTGATGGTGATAGGTAGGTCATTGCTGTGATGGTTTCATGAGTATATACATGTGTCAAAAGTCACCGAATTGAGCATTTTATGTATGCTCAGTCAATTATACCTCAATAAATCTTTTTGTAAAACCCGAGGTCATCAGGCCCGTAAGTAGCATTTCCACCACAGGGCTCTCTAGCAGCTCCATGGGTGATTCAATCAAGTGTTCTCAATGGGAAGTATCCAAATACATAGAGCACCCAATGTTAAAATGCCAGCAAAATGCAGATGTCCCACATTTCAGTATAAATCTTTCCTCTTATCAAACTCCTGGGGAGAAAATTAAGTCTATATATTAAGTTACCTTTCAAGTTAATGTCCGAAGACCAAAATAATCAAAACCCAGAATCCAATTCTCTCACTGTAATAAGGTAAAAGTGTAATAAAATGAAAGTCCTTCCCAGTTTCTTATTGTGTTCACTCACAGGCAGAAATGTTCTTAATGCCTTTGAGGATTCCTTCAGCAGCTGCAGCCTAGGGGTCTCTTTTTGGATATGGATACAACACATTCATTCGGCACTTCAACAGTTAAATTAATTCAACAACTCTGTGGTGTGCCTCAACTTACAAAAGGTCTGGAGAATTAATAAAATACCCAAGATAATTACAATACTTGCCTTATACCCACCAAATTTAAAAGGCAGTTATCCTGTACAAAATTATGCTCCCAGAATCCAGTAGTATTTATTGCCAAAGACTACATGTAGCAGAAACTCTGTAGCAGGAACTCATGAATCTGTAAGAAGGAGGATAACCGGTGATGGCTTTAGCCTCATCAGAATGCAGTCACATGAGCTGCACACTTAAACTAAGTTTGAAGAAATTTGTCAGCAAGAAGTTAAACTTTTCACCATGCATTTAGCATGGCACTCTGTATCTTCTCTTTCAGAAAGTGACATTTGAAACACTGATGCTATCTTACAAGGTATAGAATTTGGTGTGGTGCAGTCCCAATCAACAAGTCAAAGGAGACCTGATCTTTTCCCAGTATGTTCAAGTATCTTCAGATTCAAAATTTTGTTTTTTACACTGCATTTCAATGACTCTCGGAACAATTTAGACCTTGAGCTTTTCTAGAATTCTATATTGCAACCAAGGCAATCTGCCTTTAAGTTTAAAAGTAGCAAATACTTATATAGTCATTAACATCTATCATAGTTATGAACACTTCTTATATCATTAAATCCTTGCCTCAAATAAAATTGTTTTCTGGCGTCTTAGCATCTGATGAGGCTCTTGCTGCTCATACGTGCGTATTTAATGTAGGCCAAGGTCAAGCTGCGGTAGCCTGCCCGAGCCCACTTGCACGTCAGTGCCTTTGTTGATGCCAGCATCTCTAGAGTAGCTTGCTAAGCCTCACCTTGGGCTGGCATCTGGTGAGGACATCCATGAGGCCAGCATTTGGGTGAGCGCCGCTTCCACATTCTCTGTCTTTGCTGAAGCCAATGTGTTTCTCCATCAGCCTTACTCAAACTCTGCTTCATTGAGGCCTAGGCACATGTGCTTAAAGCCCAGTATTGCACGTTGTCTCTACAGAAATTACCAATTTCTCTGGACAAAGATACCCTAAACTTTTAGGTCAAAATCCCATGTGCCTTAGGTCTTAAAGCCTCTTGCCAAAACTGCAGCAACTAAAAGCCTACTTCACACTTACAAAATCAAATTAATAGCCCTAATAGAAGCCTCTACAAACTACCAAGATCAAAGCTCCCTATGTATACATTAAGGTCTGAAACCAGAAACCATAAGCTATGACCACAATAAAGCCTCTCTGCTTCTATGTTGTGCTCCTTCAAATTTTATTTGTTTTATTTATGTACTAACCCATACAGCACAAATTTCTAGATATATTTTCCAAAACAGGCCTCTTCCCTGCTATGTCTATCCCCCTTCTAACGTTCATCAATAGAGCCTTTTCCTCACTTATGGTATGAGAATAGTAATTAAGTGTACATGCACTCTGCTGATAGACAGGTCCTCCTCCCAGACATCATTTATTACTTTACCTCCCCTGGGTGGAACAAGTGGGACAAGAAGTAAAGATACCATGAGTGTTAGGATGATGTTGTCTTCTCCACATGGAAGGAAACAATAGGGAACTGAGAGGAAGTATTATCCCCCATCAATAATAATATACACATTCTTTGTAACTATTTATTAGATATTTAAATAATACCCAGCTTGCTTCCCTTTGTAACTTTCCTCATGCTATTTCACTTCTAATCATTTTAATCTTGAAGGCTTTCCTCAAATGCTATTGCACACATAAAACTTTCTCTAATTTCTTAAACCAAACAAAACCTTTCTTCTCTGAGGCCCTGGTCCAACATTTTTGAAGTGTGGCGAGGAGCAACCACAGCAGAATCACTGGGGTTGCCTGTTAAAACATCCATTACTAAGCCCATCTACAGTACCCAAATTCCTTAGTGTAGGGTTCTCAAACATGCCTCTTAAGAAGCCTATAGGCCAGGCACAGTGGCTCACACCTACAATCTCAGCACTTTGTGTGGCCACGGTTGAGCCAGGAGGATCCCTGAGGCCAGTTCAAAACCAGTCCAGGCAAGGCTGAACATGGCAAGACCTCACCTCTACAGAAAATGTTAGCCAGGTATAGGCACACACGCAGTCCCAGCTACTCGTGAGGCTAAGCAGGATCACTTGAGCCCAGGAGTTCGAGGCTGCAGTGAGCCACGATCACAGCACTGCACTCCAGCCTGGGCAGGAAACTGTCCCCCACCGAAAAGAAAAGTTTCCTGGGTGCTTCATTGATACACTAAAATATGAACCTTTTGCTTTATCTGATTGTCACTGATTACTTTTTCTCCTACTATATCATTACTTGGTATTTATTCCTCTACAAGAACTTTGGAATTTTTTAAGAGTAACTCCTTAACGTAAGCCTTGCATAAAGCTGTTTAACAAACTTTTACTTGTCTCTCAAAAGGACTAGATCTCCTTCCGTGTTTTGTCATGATTAAGTGTCTAGAAGTGAAAATGCACAAAATTAAAAGCAATTTACTGAAATAATTTATCCTGCATCATGATGTACTGTCTTCACCAATGTAGCCAAATTTAGGCTTTCTGGGCTGTTTATTTTAAATGCAATATAGTGCAATGCAAATTTCTAAAGCATTGCTTTTCTGTGCAACGAAGAGTAAGTTCAGTGTTATCTGAGCACTTTCTACTGATCTTTAAAGGTAGAATAAATTAGTAGACTGCAAGAGCTCCCTAAAATCTTAATGCAATTTCAGACTATTTGCTATCATTTATAAAATTTGATTATTCAATATTTGGCAAGTATTATTGGTCAGTCCTTTTTGCTTACAATGACTATATATATAGTCAAGGCTTTCTCATTCTGCTGCAATTCACAAAGCACGAGCAGCAGTTATCCCAGTGATTTACCTCAGCTCACAAGGGAGACACAGATAATGTTCTTAAAGTATAGGGTCCATAGGAACTGAAAGCTTAATTCTTGCTGTGACACTGTGGGGTTTCCATCATTATTTAAAAGACCTTACACTAACAAGCCATGTACTTCCATTTAAGGGAATGCTTATAAATATCAGACTCTGAGTTCACTGCTTTATCAAGGTCGCTTTCTTATATGGTGAGGGCAGTTTATTTCAGCACCCATCATCCTTAATGTACTTACATGTACATGTACATGTACTTAATTTAAAATAAAAAAAAAGTCCAAGGGGAGTCTTTCCCTCCCTCATCATTAAAATAATCTTTAAAACCACGTAACTGTTTATTAAATTGAAACATTTCATTGAAATACTTCATTGATAGCTCTGATTCCTTATTTTTTAAAAATTTTATTTCATATAAGTCTCATATGGTACAAAAGTATTACGTTTGGACTTGTCTTACAAATAGGAGGTTCTTTCAGTTCTTCAGGCCAACCTTCCTTCAGAGGCAAATAAATAAGAAACATATGTAGAACATATTTAGAAAAATTTTTACCATAATAAAAATATGTGAACATTTTATATTTAGCATAGTTTAGCAATCCAGTTTATGTTGACAAATTTAGTTCACTGCAGGGAGGCACTTGTCATAGAAGAACCTAACAGGCAGCAGATATTTTAACCTGTAAGAACAAAATGTTTAACTTTTTTCCTGTATTTTTTGAAGAAGGTACTCCATTTGTACATTCAAGTTTGGTTGGCCCTTTTAGTCTTTTGTTCAATATTTTAAATACTTCCATTTTCTTTTTTTTGTACCGCCTTTGGGCTTCTTCTCTCTCCTGTTTTCTCCTCTCGAATTCCTAAAATTATTAACATATGTAACTTTCATTAGCAACAAATAGTAGATACAGTTCAGAAATTGTTTTGAAATAGCTACTACTAAGCAAACACTCTAAGGTTTGTCTATTTTGCAAGATGGGCACTGTTTCTCCTAACTGAAGCAAAGTACCCTCTTTGCCTTCACATTATAACAACACATGGTATAACAGAATTTTCATGATCACAAAGTCCCAGCTTTATATAAAGAAAATTTTAAAAGGACATTAAATGTTTTACAGCATAATGATCATTACTGCACTTCATCTGATATACTATTTCCAAAGGTGGCAGACGGTTAGAAAAAAGCATAAAGCTGTGCTAGTTAATACTGGTCCAGGATTCCCAAGGAGAAATTCTCCTGCTTTCTCCTAATCTGCCACCAGCTTAAGAACAATGAAAACATTTTAGATGTTAAGAACTCTTAATTACGGATATTCTAAAGCAAAAACAAGTAAAATCACGTATCATCTTTGAGGTATTTTTGACCAACACATTATCCTTTTAAAAGCTACAGATTAATAAAACTTCAATGCAAAAGAACTACCACAGTTGCAACAAAATGACAATCTTGTTGAGGCTGTGGGTAATTTTGTATTCATTTGAAAAAAGTCTAATTCTGGTCTACAATTCTGGTTTTCTAAATGATATCAGAGTGTGAACTTTTGCTAAGCTAAAATAGTAGTTCTTTGTTTTACAGGCAAGAACAACTCTTTATAGTAAAGAATTATTTTATTTTAACACCTCCCCTTTTGTTTTCACTTGCTTCAATGTAATGTTATGAAAATCATCTGTATTTTTTCTTAGGTCAGTGGTTTTCAAGTTTTATTATACATAAAAAAAATCTTTTGAGGTGCTTGTTAACAGGTGCAAGTTCCTGGACCATACTCAGAGAAACTTTGTCCCAGATGTTCACAATATTAACCTATAAACAATGTGTTCAAAATCCTATTTTTGACCTACTAGTATTGCTTGAGACAATACAAGCAAGGAACTGGAATAAGATGCAATCCTCCACCTTTGCTCAGACCACTCATTAATTCAACAGATATTTACAGTGATAATACTGTGTGCCAACCACCAAGAAAACAGGTATAGCATGCATATTTAGGATAAATAAGAAGAACTATACTAAATATTTTTAAAACAGACACTTACTTGTTTCTTAGCAGCACGTTTAGCTTGTACCTGTTCATATTCTTCTTGTGCTTTTGATTCGATGTTTTCTTTTATTTTCTTTGGAATTGTAAAGTAGCTTTTAATTGGGGGATGAAAAAACAGGACTTTATTAGTAAAATGTCTGAAAAGGTTTTAAAACCACAGCTGCAGCTTATACATTAAAAGACAAATGGGGATGAAAGACAAAAGCTATGAAAGATCCTAAAATCTTAAATAAAAAAAAAAAGCTTTTAAAACAAACCAGTATATGAATGACAGAAATGCCAGACTGAAAAAAAGAATTAAACTTGTTGTTTAAGGATGTTAAAAAAATTATGTGTATATATGAACTTTAATCTCGAAGTTTTCTGACCTCCTCCTCTCTATTCCATCTACTTAGTCATGAATCACCGTATCTTGGACCTAGACACCATTTTGAACTGTTCTATCTTTAAGTACTTCTCACCTCTCTGAAAGTGTCCCTTTTGCAAGGCTAATCCAGCTACTTGGAATTCCATCCATTTCCTCAGTATCCTCGATGCAGTAATAATTTTCTTTTCCTCTGTCATTCAACTTTTCACTATACTCTGTAACTACAATATAGTATTTTAATAGCTACCTCCTTAAACAATAAATTACACATTATCACACTTTATGTTACCTTCTAACTACCAATTTTGTTTCCTGACCTTTCGCAGTCAAGTTTCTAGAAGGTCTAGTGATTAGACTATGATTGTCACTTCCCATTCACTTCTTGATTTTTTGATATCTGATTTCTGCTTCTCATCACTCTAATCAAACTGCCCACGCCAAGACAGTGATGACCTTCTAGCCAAATATGATGATCAATGGAAACTCTTCAGTCTTTTTTAATGGGCTACTCACTTTACTCCTAAATTCCACTCCCTTAGTGTGAGGCACATTGTTTTCTCCCGATCCTTTCTAATTGTTCCTTCTTACTCTGTCAAGCTAGAGCCTCTTTTGTCCTCCTCACTGCAGAGTTTTTTCCCCCAACGTGTTTATCTTCTTAGTCTCCATACTCTATTTGTGCTTAGGCTATCAGATCTATGACCACGACTTCAGATGCGACATGTATGTATGGCTGAAGGCTTAATCAGGGCTATCTACTGAAAGTCTCTCCAACGTCACAAGTGACTGCCTAGTTCACAAATCCAGAGACCTGTTCTCAGACCTATTCACCTTAAACTTTATAGTACAGTAGCACAACCCTTATCCATGGTTTCCCCATTCCACGGGTTCAGTTACCCGCAGTCAACAGAGGTCCAAAAATATTAAATTGAAAAATTCCAGAAATAAACAATTCATATGTTTTAAATTGTACACCATTCTGAGTGTTTGCTTAAAGTGAAAAAGTTCTTGACTTAATAAGGAAAGAAAAAAATCATATGCTGAAGTTGCTAAGACCTGTGATAAAAAAACAAAACAAAACAAAACAAAACTTCTATACATCAAACTGTGAAGGAAAAAGAAATTCATGCTAGTTTTTCTGTCACACTTCAAACTGCAAAAGTTATAGCCACAGTGCATGATTTAAGATGGAAAACGCATTAAATTCCCAAGTAAAAGACATTAACAGAAATATATTCCAATTGACAGAAATTGGTTTGGTTCCATTTGCAGTTTCAGGGCATCCACTGGGGGGTCTTGGAACATCTTCCAAACAGATAACAGGGGACCACAATATTTGACAACTATGTATCACAACTCTTCTCTGTGGACTTAGCTGTCACTGTATTTCTCTCTTTCTCCAGTCCCAAAAAGCTTAACTTCTTCAATGACATTTTCCCTGTTTCCACCTCAAAATAAACCATAATTTTTAAAAGCATGACTTTGTACCTTCCTTTCTCAGGATTTAAACTTCCTTAAATTATCAGAGAATAAGTCAAATCTACATTTCTAGTGCTCATCTTTTCCCTGAGCTTTATACTGATTATTTAACAATATAATGATTAAGCCTACCAAAAGAGGTAAACTTCTTGTGTCTCTGCCTTCATCCCCAATTACATTTCCCCCCTGTGGTCCCATTTCCTGTTATTTTTAGCGGAAATAGCTCACAACTTTAAAAGATACGGTTTTAATGAAGTAAAAAATCATACTCCCAAGTTAACACCCAGTTTCTTGCAATTTTAGATTTTAGCATTGTTTTTTAACTTGAAGTATGTGCAGTGATAGTTTTTTCATAAATTAACTCTTATAAAACCAAAGTGTCACGGAGCTGTGCATGTGTAATTAATTACAACCTATTTCTGGTTCTCCGTAGAATATCCAGATTAATAGTAGTAGCTAACACTCAAGAGCACTAATCACGTATCACATGTACCTTTTAAGATCCTCACATACACATTAACTCACGGAGTCTTCACAACAATGTCATGAAACACCTTAGGGACACCTGAGTTTAAGTGAGTAAGCCATTCTGGAGCTGTGCAACATGGCAGCTCTGAAGTATACATTCATTAAAGTATTATCTTTCCCAATTTAAAGAGAACATAGTGTTATTTTCCCCATTTTAGAGAAGAGGTCACTGGGGCACTAACATGTTAAGTACGGTTCTAGAACCCATACTGTTAATGACTAAAATTATAACACCTTTCAGAAGTTATTTTTCAAAAATATAATCAAATACAAGTTATCACCTGTACTTGAGAGGAAGAAACCCAAATTCCAGACCTCTTAATTCCCATTACATTGTCAATTAAGCTAAACCAGCCTAATTCAGTCGTCGAAGCTAAAAATTGAGCCTCCATGAAAATGTTTCCCTAATTAAACTGTGACTTCCAAAATGTGTTAAATAAGAAAAAAATCCAATTCCTATATAAATTATCCTATAGCACTTTTAAATAATAAAACACCACTTAAAGGATTTCAAATGAAGAAAATACATACTTTACTGTTTTACTACATTGTTCCTCTGTCTGAGGCAGGTCAAAGCTACACTGATCTTCAAACAAAGCCTGGTCAATGCTACACTGCTCTTCAGGCAAAGGCTGGTGAACTTGTTCTGACAAAAGATGGTCAGTTTTTCTCGGTTGCTTCCTAAGTCTTTCCTCTTCAGCTAAATAGAGATGTTTCAGATTATCTGGGTATCGATCTGTGAATTGAGATTCCAGTGACGTTTTAACCTTCTTTTCCTTCCGCAGCAATTTCTTGTAACTTTGCTGTATTCTCAGTTTTCTTCGAAAGGCAAAGCCTTGTCCTACATTGAGGAATATCATCGAAAATTACTTTCAGAGAAAAGAAGTTGTTGAGCAAAGAATGAAACTGTTAATTACATATGAAAATCTTTCTTTTTTACGTCATCACATTCTGATTCTAGAATTACGTTTTGCTTTAAAACATTATTTCAAGCAACAAATGTAAGCTGATGGATTGCATAGCAAGTTGGCCCTTTGCAAAAAGACCAGGCTAACAGTCGTGCACAAATCCGAGTAAGAATCTCAAAGAAAAACTGACCAGTTCCGACTGTTGCACAAATTGAGTTTATAGCTGTATTCACAAATCAAAACAAATTTCTTAGCTCATCTAAAACACTTAATCTGGGCCTTCAATAAACACTTAAAAAATAGAAAAGAAACTGCCCCATCTAGTGTCTTATCTTGGACAAACTATTATATACGTTTTCGAAAGTATTTCAACACGAAAGAAAAAGACAGTGTATGGTTGTCTGAAAAGCTAGCAATTATCAGAAGACGGGCTTTAACATTTATATATTCCAGGTGGGATCTGAGGGACCTTACAGGCAGTAATACAATAGGACAAACACAAATTAAAGCGAAGGCTGGAGGACCTCGGGTATGGATTCGGAGCAGTATGTTTCTGGCCCTGACCTCCTCTCCACCCTTTACCTTACTACACGCGCAAAAGTTCACAGGGCCATAGCCTCTGCTCAGTTTCTCAGGAAAAAAGTTCTGATGAAATACAGGGTTACGTCAGGAAAGACGTTTAAATAATTCAAGTTAGCAATACTGCTCCGTCTTCCGATCTAGAGCTCTGCGAAGCTCACAGCTTCAGCGGGCTCAGGAATGATTTCCCCGGCCCCAAGTAGGATCGGGTCTGGTTCCTAAATCCTTCTTCAAGCTTCAGCGGGTCTTGTATCTTAAGACTTAGCAAGCTCGAGGACCGGTAAATGGTTGCTTTCTTACATACCCTCGCGAACGCTCCCCACGAAGGCTTGCGGATGGTTAGGCAGCCATGTCTTCTGTTTCACATTCTTATTCCTGTACTCGACCGCGGAAACCCCTTCACCACGCGCCTCAAACCCACCAGGCCGCCATGTTGCTGCCAGCCTCACCGGCGCCATTGCAGCCCACCAAATGCGTCACCAGACCACCACAACGGACGCCCACAAAATACGTCACCAAGCCGAAGCAATCAATCGTTCAGAAGGACTCTGGCTCGGAGCTCTACTGAGCCTGCCTGTGCTAATTTGGGCCGAGTTGGCGACTCACGGCCATGTTTGCGCCACCTACAGCCTGGGAGGGTGAGCGTCATGGCGGCTTCTTGCCCTCTCCCGGTGACCCCGGACCTGCCCACGTTGCGTGCCAAGTTGCAGGGACTGCTGCAGTTCCTGAGGGATGCCTTGTCCATTTCCAATGCACATACCGTGGATTTCTACACAGAATCCGTGTGGGGGGAGCTAGTCGACTTGACCCCGGAGACGGTGCTGGCTGCCCTGAGGAAGTCAGCGTCGGAGGCAGAGGCCCGGCCCCCAGAGACGCGCCGCCTGGTGGAAGCAGAGGGGGAAGCAGGTGGGTGGTGGGGTAGACGGGGCGGGGCGGGGCGGAGCGGGAAGGGAGGCGGAGGAGAAGGTCCTAGCCGGGGAAGCGAGCCCCCTGGTGGAAGCCAGTAGAACCAGGCGCGGGACGACCGCGGCCGGGGGCGGGGCGGCCCTCTAGGAGCGGTCGGATTAGTTGAGGGGTGGGGCAGGGATGTTCTTTGGAATCATCAGGATCACTCTTTCTTTGGGTGCTTGTGTATTTCCACAATATAAAGAAAGCAGGAAACAGGGCGGGGTAGTTCCTTCATCTAGTAATTCCATAATAATTGACGCGAGGGAAACTAGGGGAGCGGTGCTCTCACAGGTTTTACAAATTCTGGGTGGAATCTTCCAGCATGTGGTGGAAGATTACTCAACGGTTAATAAAGACAATTTCAAATGGTAGTAATGAAGTAGAAAATAAAAACAGTGTAATGTGGTAGGGATTGTGTAAGGAGGCTGCCCCAAGTTAGGAGGTCAGGAGCATGAGAAGGTTTCAGCCTGCAGAGCTACAGGAAGGGGCTGCAGGCGGCGGAAACCGCAGGCTACGCTTGGCTCTAGCCAGGTGAGGGTCTGCAGGTTCAGGACGGGAGGCAAGCAGAGGCCAGATGGCGCAGGCCTTTCTAGGCCTTGGAAGGATTTTGGATTTTAAGTGTGATGGGAAACCTTTGGGGTTATTTAGGGAATATAGTGACCTAATTCACATTTGAAAAGATAACTGTGAATTATTTGAATAATAGACTAGTGGGGCAAAAGCTTAAGCTGAGAGTCCAGTTAGGAGACAATCTCAGTAGTACAACAGATGATTGTATCTTGGACTAGGATGATATTCGAATATTCACTATTTTCTTTAAAAACTATTTTAAAGTACCTAATGTGTGTCATGAATGTTTGTAGGCTCGAGGTTTTCCTACTCTCAAGGAATGTAGATTCTTCTAAGGCAAGCGTATTTTGGAAGCAGAATGATGGACACCAACAGGCTCCTGGGATTTTTACTTTCCTTCTAGGCTTCCTAAACTTACCCTCACTAGTGAACTTTATTCACTAAGCATTCTCTGAATGCAAAGCATCACTAGAGGGACCTCTTATACTAGCACTTGGTAAATACTGGTTTTTTTTTTTTTTCTAATGTCATTGTTATTGAAAAGTTAGGCACTTCTTCAGTTTGATCTCATAATAAATGTATGGCACTTATGATAACATGACAATTTTACTTAAACTCCAAAAGAGCAGAGTCTATGTCTGACTTGTCAATTGATGTATTCCCAGCACTTGGTAAAATACTTGGCGTACATTAGATACTGGATGATTATTTGTTGAATGGAGGAATTAATGAATTACTTATGTTAGCTTTAAATGAAAAAATAAATAAAATGAAACTACTCTCAAGTTTAGAGCCTAAAACTTTCATACATGTTTAGCCTGGTCTCCAGACAATGGTAGAGTTAGATTGTCTTACATATTCTAATAATAATAATTGGATTAATTTATATTTACTATATACCATGTCGTGTGCTAAGTGTCTTCATGTATATTTTCTCTTTTAATCTTTACATCAGCCTTGCAAGATAGGTTCTGTTATTCCCGATTTGTGAAATTATAATTTGAGGAGTTAATTTGTGAGGGATATAGCTTATAATGGAAGATTCAAACCTAGGTCATCTGACTTGAATCTGAGCTCATCACCACCATAATAAAAATCTACTCTGAATTATTTAGCAATTACCAAGTCCATTTCTTATCACGATCAATATTTACTGACACTAATACATTCCTTGTTTATTTTTTTTACTATCTGTTCCTCCCTTTAAGAATGTAAGAATTGCCGGGCGCGGTGGCTCAAGCCTGTAATCCCAGCACTTTGGGAGGCTGAGACGGGCGGATCACGAGGTCAGGAGATCGAGACCATCCTGGCTAACACGGTGAAACCCCGTCTCTACTAAAATACAAAGAACTAGCCGGGCGAGGTGGCGGGCGCCTGTAGTCCCAGCTACTCGGGAGGCTGAGGCAGGAGAATGGCGGAAACCCGGGAGGCGGAGCTTGCAGTGAGCTGAGATCCGGCCACTGCACTCCAGCCCGGGCGACAGAGCAAGACTCCGTCTCAAAAAAAAAAAAAAAAAAAAAAGGAATGTAAGAATTGTTTTGTTCACTGTTGTATCCTTAGTGCCTAGAACAATTAGATCAGTGCCTCACTAGATTAGGTGGTTGATAAATACTTAGCAACGAGTAATTGAATGAATGAATGAATGAATAATACCACTTATTTGCTCTCTTAAGCTGGGAATAAAATGCTAACATCTGTTGGGAAAACCTGACAACCAATTTTGTATCTATCCAACAGCAATGGAATCGAGGTCAGTTTGTTCACCTTTGGAATGTCTCCGGTCCTGCAAACTTTTATACAAAATATTCCATTGTAAAAATGGTCAGCTGCTTGTAACATTAAAAAGAGTGAGTTTTGTCATTTGTGCTTGTCAGAAATCTTAATTTTTGTTTATGTGAAGATGGGCGTTTATTCTCCATTACTATATGAGGTCCATTGTTTCTATCAGAAGAGATCTTAGAATCCTATGACCAGATTTGTATCTTATTAAATAATTGTTAGCTACCATATATTTAGCAGTTATACATGGAGTCAAATAGAGTTCAAATTCCAATTCAGCCTCTTCCAGTTCTTTGATCTTGGGGAAATTCATTTATTTATTCAGTCAGCAAACATTTACCAAGTGTCAACTGTGTGCCTGGCACTGTTCAAGGAGTTAGGAAAACAGCAGTGCATAAAACAAAAACCCCTACCTTCATCTTGGTTGCATTCTAGAGGGAGAAGATAGTGAACATTTTTTTAGTTCTGTAAAGAAAAGGAAAGTATAATAGATAAGGGAGGAGTAAATAAGGGGAAGAAGAGGAAAATATGTTTGCAATGTTAAGTAAGTTGTCATGGCAAGACCTCACTGAGGTAACTCTAACTGTGAAAAGATAGAAAAAAACTGAGCCATGAAGATCTCTGGAGGGAAAGCAGTCCATATAGTGAGAACAGAGAATAAAAATGCCCTGACGAGGGAGCCTAGCTGGTATGTCTAACGAGCTGCAAGGAGACTGAAACAGATTTCCACTAGAGACTCACAAGGCGTATGATCTTCTGCTAACATCGTATGAGGATTTACAAGTAAACATAATTCCCAGAGCTGCATGCACGGTTTGGAAAAGCACACTAACAGACGTTCAGCACAATCATTTGGTGTTTTATGGAAAAAATTTGTTTGTAAAAGTCCTCAGTGTATGCATTTCAGTACGTTTCATGTACCAGGTGATCTTGTCTGGTTAGAGTCCTAAGAGTTTCTTCTTTGTTGTTCATATAAAAAAGAACTAGAATAACAAATTTAATTCTCCAAAATAAAAAGGAAGTATGTTAGAAATAACTGTCTTTTCAAGGCATAAATTATGGCTTTCCAGACAGACTGCCTGGATTCAAATCTTGACCCCAACACTTATTAGCTGTGCTAACTTGAGCAATTTGCTTCAAGTCGTTTTGCATTAGTTCCTCATCTGGAGAAAGGGGGTAACTTTAGTACCTACCTGATGGGATACTGTGAAAGGTAATTCAGCTAATATATAGAAAGGGGTATATAGAACAGCAGATGCCCAGGCTGGAGCACGCTTGATACATTTTAAGCACAGCAGAGCAGTCTTGGTGAGACTGGTGAGAGATGGCATTTAGAGGTGGCCCAGGACATCCTCACATAAAACTTGTAGGCTACACTCAGTACTTGGCTTTTATTCTGAGTGAAATGCAAAGCTCTTGGAGAATTTTGTGTGGTGATGTGATACAGGGTGATTTCTGTTTCAAAATCTGGTTTCTGTGTGGAGAAGAGAAGGTAAGAAAGGTGAAGAAAGATAAGGGAAGAAACAGGAATATAATATAAGGGGCTATTAAAATAGTCCAGGGACATTTCAAGGAACAGTAGCTTGAAGAAGTCAGATTTTCCTGCAAATAACAATGAGGAAAATGGCCAGATTATTAAAAACAACTGTAAGATTCTGGGAAATGACCAAAGGCAGAACTATAAGAAGAGGTTACTATTGAAAGAATGTTACTGATTAGGTAGGAAATCAGAGTTTATGGCTTTCTTGCTAGGGATGCTCCTAGCCCCTGTAGATCTAACAGTGGAATACCACATCCTTACCAGGTCAAGGTGGTGATGGCAAAATTCAGAAATCAGAGCAGGTGCGGATTTAAGAGGTACATTCTGGAAACAGGAGAGATACAAAAGGTCTGAGATCTAAGATCTGAGTATGAACTCTGCCTGAATCCCTGAATGGTCTCTTATCTACACATTTCTGGGAGACCTAGAGATCCTAGGAGAAACACTGGCAAAAAACTTTTGAGAAGCAGAGCTTCCCATGGCTAGAGATTTGCAAGTTTGCTGCACGTTCAACAGAGTGTATTCCCTAAAGTACACACAACTTGGGTGGTAAATATCAGAAGCCTTATTGAATTCTTGTATGAAAGGGCAAAATTCAAGTTTGGCAGAGCAACGGGAAATTTAGACTAGGGAGTCTTCATACTGTAAACAGAGAAACCACAGAAAGAGTGAGCCTCAAAATCTGACTAGAAAATCTACCCAAATCTTTATCTGACTGCTAAACTCTACAGGCTCAGGTATACCACCAGACAGTGGGTAAATAAAAAGCAACTTAGCAGAGACATCAGCTGCTGCACTCTGAAGGGGGATAGTTTTCACAGTTTGAGTCAAAGCAAGTTGACTTCCCACTATTAACAGAACAACAACAACCACAAATCCTTAGGAAAACAAAATAGATTTACTACAATAAATTATCTGCCATTCTACTTTTCAACTTAAAAAAAAAAAAACTAAATGTGCTAAAAAAAAAAAAAAAAAAAAAGAAAAGAGGGACTCTAACTTAGGAAACTGATTCCAAGTAAGCCCTAATGCTGGATTTTAGTACCTCTGATGAAAGAATTAAGGATAGTGTGACCCATATTTAGCAAAAAAAGAGTAAGTCAATAAGTGCTGATCCTAATTGGGCTAAGATGTTGGATTTCAGTGGCTGTTATAAATAAGTTCAAAGAGCTCAAAGAAAATCCAGTGGAATAATTCAAGGAAACTATGGTATTAAGGAATATTTAATTATAGTACCTACTTTATGCCCCTTAGAAACTGAAAAATACTCACTGACACACAATTGTATTAATATTATGTATTATCTATTGATGCATAACAAGTGGCTTAAACATACACTATCTCATCAGTTTCTGTGGGCCAGGAATTCAGGAGCAGATTAACGGAGTGGATCTGGTTTGGGATCTTATGAGGTCACAGTCAAGATGCTGGCTGGGGCTATAATTGCTGAAGGCTTGATCGAGGCTGAAATATTTGCCTCTATGATTATCTCATTCACATAGGTGGCTATAATATTTTATTCGCATAGGTGGCCATAATATCTCATTCACAGAGGTGGCTAGTTGGTGCAGGCTGTTGGCATGAGGTCTCAGTTTCATACCATGTGAACTTTTCCTATGGGGCTGCTTTTGTGGAAGCTTTTGTGTTTGTATGACATTCTGCTTTTGTCTGCACTCAGACATGATTATGAAGTTGACATGGTCACAAATCTTGTCTGATGTTGGTGTACTGAGAAATTGTTCATGTTTAGTAGGAAAGACTGTGGCCTACATGTTAGTTCAAAGTCAGCTATGAGCTGACATCTGTCTGTTACATCTGGGTTTTTTTTTCCCCTTTTTTAAAAGTGGGGATAATATTACCTACCTTGTAGGACAGCAAAGATTAAAGATGATGTGTACATAGCACCTAGCATAGAACTGAGAATATAGCGTGGGTTTAATAAATTGTGGCTAATACATGGTTATGATTGTGATGATGATGATTGCTAGTGATGGTACAATTAGGTCTTTACTTGGAAGAAATAAATTGTCAAGAGCTCCTGGAAGTTTATGTTCTAAACAAATATATTTTTTGCCATATTAACAAATAATGTACTATTGTTATTGTCTGTTGACTTGTCTGTATCTGCAACTAAATTATAAACTATCAAAAAACAAATGTACCATGTTTGTCTTTTTCACTATTTTCAGCATCATAAAGTTTCTGTTTATAATTGAGTAAATTAAATGATTCTTACATTAAAATTATTTAAATTGACAAATAAAAATTACATATGTTTATTATGTACAACATCATGTTTAAATAATTCTTGAAGAAAGAATGAAGTTGAACATAGATCTAATAAAGAGTCTTATTGAAGGCACTCCTTGCACATGTCTAGTACTCAAATAAACATGTATTATTTCTGGTTCATCCCTAAATAAATGATATTTATTATCATTGTGTATGATAAATATTAGTTATATGATCCAACTAATAGATTTTTAAATTTATTTGAAGAGACACAAATCAATAACTGTTCTTTCCCTATTTGGAAATATACTACTTTATTCAGTATATTCAGTACGTTACAGATTACAATAAAATACCCTGGGAATTTGGAGATAAAATCAGAACAAGTGACACTTCACGTTAAAATGTCTAAAAGTTAGTATATAATGTAGATGAGATTAACCATCTGCAGCAAAAAAGCCAGTAGAGATAGCTTCTACATATTTTGCTGATATAGGATAAATATGACCTATATCTTATTTTGGAGATTAAGATTTCGTTATAACTCCTTCAAGGAAACCAGACTGTGTCCTTAGGAAGTAATGACTGCATGTGTAAATCTAACATTCTCAGCAGAATCATCACTGATCTTCAGAAATTAATTGTTTAATGGAATCTAGAAAATTCTTCTGAAAAGCAAGAGGGGAGAGATAGTCTAAGTCAGGATAGGCAAAATATTTTATGAAACAGAATCTAGATCAATACAACAGAAGCAGCTTAAGCAGCTTACTTAGCTTGCTGAAAATTTTAAGAATATCTGGCCTCATTTGTTCTCCTTATAATTCTAAAATTAGGAGACTGTCCTAACAAATGAGTGTTACAAATTATTGTTATAGGTATATTTCTCAATGGAAATTAATAAATTTGTATTTCAAAGTCAATATCTTATAATGTTGTTTATAATTAGCTGTGAAAAGTCTAATGAGCTCTCAGGAATTCCAGTTTCTGTGACTGCCAAAACACAGGGATCCTCTAAGGCACTGAGCCTCCAGGGACTTTCTCTTGACTTTTCTTTCAGCTTCTTGAGGCCATATGCTGATTCTCCTGTTTCATATTATTACTCAAATGATCCTATGATGATTGGGTGCTGAGTAAATGTCTATAGAATCAGTTCCTTTTGGTGATCATCTGGTATAATTATTTTACTACCACTTTAATTGAACAACACAGAAAGTGTATGTCCATGATAGATTATTCTTTTATCAAGCTTGTCTTTTTTTTTTTTTTTTTTTTAATCTTAATAGGTTAAATTTTTTCTTGGCCATCCTAAGTAGTTTTTAGTGTTGTTGGTGGTAGTAATTCGAATGCATTGAAATTGCACTCATATTTAATTTGAAACACATTAAGGCACAAAGCATATTGTTGGAAACAGAAAGTGAGAGCACAATGGAGAAATAATTACTATGTTCTGTTTTACTCTGCTGTATGTAACTTTTATTCATTCACTTTCCTTATGTATTTTCTGAATTCTGTTTTCTCCTTTTCAGTTTTTGTGAGTCATTTTAGATTTCAAGTGTAAAAATAATATTACGTTATAACAAGATAGTGGCCAGCGCCAGCCCCATTCCTGGGGAACTTCGTAATCATAAGTAAAAGAGAGCTGCAATGCAAACAAATCTTCGAGAACCAAGGACAGTTTTTCTTTTTGTCTCTTTGATGTGTAGAAAGCATTTTCAGATTTTCCTTTTAGATAAAACTAGAACTTAAATTTATATTGTAATTTTAATGGTATCTCCTCCACTACTTCCCCTTTTTCCCATGTCTTTCAATTATTAGAAGTTCAGTAAAACAGAGTTCGTGGAGATTCCTTTCATCTGTTGCATTTTTCCTCATTCTACTTATACTGTTTTCCTATGTTTAGCCAATCATCATATATTTGGTTGCCTCTGTTAGTTTAGATTTTTAAAATTTTATATCAAATCATTAAACTTTCCTTGTAAGCTTATAGTTATGGTTACCTGTTATCATCATTTATCATAATTTAAATTCTTTCTTTGGTTTTAAAAAAACTTGCCTACATGATTTCATGTCTTCTGGAGTCTGTATTTATTCATCACCTCGGTGGTTTAAGCATTCCTTCTATAAATAACATTATTATTCTTCCTGTTACCTAAGTTCATAATCCGCCAATTCCTCTTCCTCCTTTACTCTTGCGTTTGCTATTTTTCATTCCCATAGAAAATAGTTCAGTGTCACTTCTCCTTTTTAAATCTTGCAACAGAATTTTTGTAATGACTTCCAACCTGTTGTTCTTGCCTTTAGACTATATTTCATTTATGTTGCCACTCGGTGACTTTCAGATTTATTGTCCAAAATTATAGTTCTGTTCTTGTCATTCTTCTACTCAAAACCCATCAGTAGGTCTTCATTACCTACACAATAAAGTTCTTCACCTTTGGCCTTATCTTGTGTCTGCTCTTCAGCTAAAACTTGGCTACTAATATAAACAAATCGGAGACAGGATGGAAAGAATATGGATTTTAGTGTCAGTCACACATAGTTTTGAATCCTGGCTCTGATACTTTAGTGCTGCATAATCTTGTGCAATTTAGTTAAGCTTTTGCAGCTCAATTTCCTCTTTTGAAAAATGGGAATCCTAATTCTTGTCTGAAAGATCTCCATAAAAGTAAATGAGATATGTGTTAAAATGTAGCATACAAATGAGTAGTCATCTAATAAATAATAGCCACCTTCTTCCTACTCTGATTCCCCCAGATGGAGGCAGATTAGATGCAGAGTCAGAAGACCTGATTCTAATCCATCTCTAACTCTGATTAACTGTGTTATCTCGCACAGGACATATAACTGTAGGGCTCAGTTTTCTCATCCAAGAAGTAACTGCATAAGTTGTTCACCTATGGCAGAGGCAGAAAAATAGCCACTGCCTGACTCGTGTAGCTTAGAAACACGTCTCATTTAACCAATATCGTGCCTACATTTTGTTTTTTTTTTTTTAGTCTACATTTCAAGATTGACAGATTTCAGATTTAACACACACACATACATACACACAGACACACAGCCCTGGAATTGTAGCTTCTGTGGAAAAATGTAGATCTGGCCATTTTGTTGCACATCTCTCTGTGGCAGCCAGCTTCCTTTTGGGGGGTATATCCATTTCCTCTAGCTAGCTTCATGAATAGAAATAATCATCCTGGCCCCCAAAAGTACCATAGGTTCAGCTCTTGGGTTGCAGGCTCCAATCAGTTCCCTTGTACCCCCTGAAAATGAATTCAGGAATTTGTTTCATCTTCTCAAATGAGACTGATAACTAAAAATAGTTGTAAGTCAATTGAGTAAAAGATACCTAGGGTTTCTTCCAGTTCTGAAATCCTAGGGAAATAAAATGATTTAAATATTTTATCTTCAGACATTATTAGTCCCTGTTATTAACACCATGGTCATGTTGAAGGACTGGGTCAATCTGGATCTTGAAATGAAGGAGTCTATATAACCAGTTATTAGTGGGTCACCTAGATAATAAGTGATTCAATTTCCTACATGATCTGTCCCCCGAAATTAGCATTGATTATGAAGATGGCTGAAATAATTTGATGTTCTTAATTTTTAAGATATATCTTCAGCCAAAGCAGGAGGGAGGAGGTATGAGGAAATGGTTTAGTATTATCAATACTTCTCTTGGAATTTCCCCTCTCTCCTTAAACTGTATACTTTAGCTGCATTGTTCTCTGAATGTACCATGCATTTTTTCTCTAATGTTGTTCATGCTATCCTGTTTGCTTAAGAGCTTTCCTACTCCCATCTATATAATAAATTTTCATTTATTTCACATCTTCTTTCAAAGCCCAGGTCAGATTACACTAAATTAGTAATGAAACTACTCGTTGTATATTATTTTATTCATATCTTCATTAGAACACTTAGTTCACTGTGTTATGGTGATTTTTCTTTAACTCCACAGTTTTCTTTAACTCTCCAGTGTGTCCTGGTGTGTAGGACATAGTAAGTGACACATAGTGGCACAAATTCAGTGTTTTGTGTCTGGAATTGTTTGTTCCTCCCAGTGGGTTCTTGGTCTTGCTGACTTCAAGAATGAAGCCGCGGACCTTCGCAGCGATTGTTACAACTCTTAAAGGTGGTGCGGACCCAAGGAGTGAGCAGCATCAAGATTTATTGTGAAGAGCAAAGGAACAAAGCTTCCACAGCATGGAAGGGGACCTGAATGGGTTGTCGCTGCTAGCTGGGGTGGCCAGCTTTTATTACCTTATTTGGCCCGTCCACGTCCTGCTGATTGGTCCATTTTACAGAGTGCTGATTGGTGCATTTACAATCCTTTAGCTAGAGACAGAGTGCTGATTGGGGCATTTTTACAGATTGCCAATTGGTGAATTTACAATCCTTTAGCCAGACACAGAGTGCTGATCGATGCATTTATAATCCTCTAGCTAGACAGAATAGTTCTCCAAGTCCCCACCTGACCCAGAAGCCTAGCTGGCTTCACCTCTCAATCCCCCCTCTAAACAGGACACCCCAACTGCTGTTGGGAATTGGGTGATGACTGCTTTAGCTATTTCCTGCTGGATAGGAGCAAAGAAGGGGCCCTGCAGTTGTAGTGTCCTCCAGAGGGAATTCTTTAGGCCAGTGAAAGGGCTAGCGGATCAGTCCAGGGATCCTCAGTAGAAGTTGTTGAGCTCCTTTGGCGTTCCATTTGTAAGACCATCTGTAGCTTGATGGCCTCGATCCTAGACGAAACAGATTTAAAAAGGAGTTTAAAATGCAGGGCACGAAGGCCAGTAATAGAAAGATGGCTGCCATGGGACCTAGAAAGGGGAGAAGCCATGTCGCCCAACTCCAGAGATTGGTGTAAGAGTTTGAAAGATGGTGTCTGATTTCGGAAGCCTTTTCCTGTAAACGCTGGGCAGCATCTCATACCATCCCTGATTGGTTAGTGTAAAAACAGTACTCTTCCCCTAAGAAGGTGCAGAATCCTCCTTTCTCAGCAGTGAGGAGATCTAGGCCTCGACGGTTTTGGAGAGTCACTGCTACCAAAGAGTCTATTTGGGATTGTAAAGAGAAGACCTTCAATTATCAATTATAGGTTTTAAATTTACCCTGACTTTTAAAGCAATAGGGTGTATAGTGTTTTTTCTTTACTACTTCTATCTCTTTCTCTCTTTGACTCCTTCTTTGTCTCTCTTTCTCTCTCTCTCTGACTCCCTCTTTGTCTCTGTCTCTTCCTCTCTCTCTCTGACTTTCTGTCTTTTTCTCTCTTTCCTTTTTGCTGGTCTTTCCCTGCCTCTGCCAGCCGCTTATGCTGCTGTTCTCCCCTCTCCTTCCCCTTTTTGATGACTTCAGCGGTATAAGACTGCCATCTCCTTGGGTTTTTGCACTGTATGCAATAATATCATGATTTCCTTGTGGTATTTAATGGGGATTCCCCAGAGGTTAGGAACTCCCTTTCTTTCCATATTGCAACATGGGCAGGTAGGATTAGATACGCATACTTAACCTTCTGTAGCAAAGTCTCCCAATTACAACTGAGGAGGTGGGAGAAATACCTGGTTACAGGCTGTCCCAGGATTCCTCAGATGGTAACGGACCTTGAGGACTGTCATCTGGGACAGGAGATTAACAGTGAGAAGGCTGCGCCAGTGTCCAGGAGGAAGTCAATTTCCTAGCCTTCAATGGTTAAATGAACCCAAGACTCAGTGAGGGTGATGACATGAGCTGGTGCTTGCCCTGCGCACCCTCAGTTCTGTTATTATATCATCTGGTTGAGGACTTCTGGCCCAGAGAATCTTTGCCCTCTTGGGCAGTGCGCCTTCCAGTGATTGCCTTGGCATAGTGGACATGGACGAGGGGGTGGCTTGTTTCTCATTGGACAATCTTTTTTTAAAGTGTCCTTGTAAACCACACTGATAACAAGCCGTACCGGGTGATTGGCCTGCTCCATTTTCTGTCCTCCCTGAACCACCAAGGTTTGTTTGTCTGAGGGCCGTGACTAAGGCTATGGCCTTTCTCTGATCTTGCTTTTCCTTTTCAGCCTATTCCTCTTGGTCCCTGTTATAGAACACCGAGGTTGCCAGGTTTAATAATGCCTCTAGATTTTGTTCAGGGCCCAGGGCTCGCTTTTGGAGCTTTCTCCTGATATCTGTGGCTGATTGGGTAATAAACTTATCTTTTAAGATCAATTGACCCTCAAGTGAGTCAGGTGACAGGGGAATATATTTTCTTAAGGCCTCCTGTAGCCACTGGAGGAAGGCAGAAGGGTTTTTTTCCTTTCCCTGAGTTATGGTGGACATCATTGAATAATTCATGAGCTTTTTCCTAATTCTCCTTAGTCCTTCTAGAACACAGGTCAGCAGATGTTTACCACTCCATTTCCCATGAATTCCAGTGGGGATCCATACTGGCGACAGCTTGCTGACCAGTAGGAAATTTGTCCCTTTCTTCAGCTGTCATTCTATCATTTGCTTGACTAAAATACTAGGTATTTTCAAACTCTCAGGCTGCAGCTACAGCTGCATTCTTTTCATTAAAGGCCAGGGTTTGATCTAACAATAGCATGACGTCTCTCCAAGTGAGATCGAAGGTTTGCCTTAGACCATGTAAGACATCTATATACCTAACAGAATAATCTGAAAGCTTCCCCAGGTCTGCCTTGATCTGCTTTAAATCAGAGAGGGAGAAGGGGACATGTACCTGGGTTGGGCCAAATTCTCCTCCCCCTGCAGCTTGAAGGTGTCATAACTGATAGCCCGGGAGGTTTTTGTGGTCCTTTGGAGAGTTCTTTGCTTGTTTCCTTCTGGGCGGGGAGATTAAAGGAGGCTTATCATTAATAGGAAGGGGAGCTATAGGGAGGCTAGGATATGGGGGTAAGCTGAGAGGTTCTCCTGTGGGATGTAAATTGCAAGCTTTGCATAGTTGTGTATTCTCCTTCAATGAAAAGAGAGATTGGACATAAGGTATTTCACTCCATTTGCTTTCTCTTTTACAGAAAAGGTCAAGCTGCAGGATAGTATTGCAATTTATACTTCCCTCAAGTAGCCATTTTCCCAGAGAGAGAATATTGGGNAGGTATTTCACTCCATTTGCTTTCTCTTTTACAGAAAAGGTCAAGCTGCAGGATAGTATTGCAATTTATACTTCCCTCAAGTAGCCATTTTTCCCAGAGAGAGAATATTGGGGCCAGGCCATAGTGCAGAAAAAAAAGAGATACTTCTTTTTCAGGGTTTGTGGGTCAAATTGGTCCAGATGGCTTAGGATGCATTTCAAAGGTGAACCTGTTGGTGCCTGAGTGTTTCCCATTTGAAAGACAAAACCGCTTGCAATTTTGGTTTGTTTGTTTCTCCCCCACCCAAGAACCCAAAATGGTCCCTGGACCCTGCTGATCGGAATAGTTGCACTCACTGATGCAGCAGCAGAAATACCTCTTGCCCAAGAACTTGCAACGGTCCCTGGACCCTGCTGATCAGAATAGTTGCACTCACTGATACAGCAGCAGAAATACCTCTTGCCCAAGAACCTGCAACAATCCCTGGACACTGCTGATCGGAATAGTTGCGCTCACCGACGCAGCAGCAGAAACACTAGTTTCCCTCCTAGACCACAAGGAGGACCGAGGAAGGTCAGATTTAGTGGCCCTTACCAATGCATTATCGAAAACCTACACCCTTGCTTGTCCTCCTAGAACACAAAGAAGACTGAGAAAAATCGGATTTAGTGACCCTTACCGACACATTCTCAAAAACCTGTTAGGGTTCTAAGCATTCTCCTGTTAGTATTGGGACCTTACCACTGTCCTATAAAGATGTTATGCCCCAAAAATGAAGTAGAGGGCCATACCCTGAGGAAAGGAAGACATCTCCAGGGTTGGAAGAGTGACACGTTTTGTCCTCAGTTGAATAGGAAGGATATCATTTTTGAAGCTCCCCATATCCTAGCTTCAGGAATGGCTTTTATTAGGCCTGCTTGTCTGAGGAGGGATCGTAAAATTCCAGATAGTCCCTGCTACGAAGGGGCTTTGGGCAAAAATTATGTCTTTCTGAATGGTGAGCCCAGATTCCCAAAGAAGGAAATAGAGTCCTGGAGTTTATACTAGAAATCATTCTCATGGGAGAAACTAGAAAAGCACTAGAGACAGGGAGTGGTTTTTAGAAGCGGGACTATCCTTGGAGAAGAGAGGCGAGAGGAAGTTTGTCTGACAGTCATTAGGACCCAGGAGGCAAGAGTCAAGATAGATAGAAGAGATGAGTGAGTCTCCTTGGGTGTCATAACTTTGAGAGTTCTGCTCATGGCTTCAGGGTCAACCAAATTGTTGTCAGGATCCTGGAGCTGAATGGCTTTCCTCTTTGTCAATCCTTGGCTCAGCCCAGAAGTACAGGAAAAGTGGAACCTGGTTCTAGGCAAACTGGTACTCCCAACTCCAAACAGTTGGGGGTTGTTAGAGATTCCTTTACCAGAAGGCCTGACCACTGTGTCTTTAGTCCTGCAGTCACTCACGCTAGTCTCTTTTAACCGGCCAACAGGTGCCCAGTATTTAGCCTCCAAATTCTAAGGAAAAATAGGACAGAATAGCAAGCAAAAGGGGTCCGATGGTACTCACCGCTTGATGATAGTCCCTTCGTGCCAAAATGTGTCCAGAATTGTTTGTTCCTCCCAGTGGGTTCTTGGTCTCACTGACTTCAAGAATGAAGCCGTGGACCTTTGTGGTGAGTGTTACAGATGTTGTGTCTGGAGTTTGTTCCTTCAGATGTGTCCAGAGTTTATTCCTTCTGGTGGGTTTGTGGTCTTGCTGACTTTAAGAATGAAGCTGTGGACCTTCATGGCGAGTGTTACAGCTCTTGAAGGTGGTGTGGACCCAAAGAGTGAGCAGCATCAAGATTTATTGTGAAGAGTGAAAGAACAAAGCTTCCACAGTGTGGGAGGGGACCCAAGCAAGTTGCCACTGCTGGCTGGGGTGGCCAGCTTTTATTCATTATTTGGACCCATCCATGTCCTGCTGATTGGTCCATTTTACAGAGCACTGATTGGTCCATTTTACAGAGTGCTGATGGGTGCGTTTATAATCCTTTAGCTAGACACAGAGTGCTGATTGGTGCATTTTTACAGGATGCTGATTGGTTCGTTTACATTCCTTTAGCTAGACATGGAGTGTTGATTGGTGTGTTTTTACAGAGTGCTGATTGGTGCATTTACAATCCTCTAGCTAGACAGGAAAGTTCTCCAAGTCCCCACCTGACCCAGAAGCCCAGCTAGCTTCACCTCTTAGTTTGTTGAATTTAATATGGTTACGTTGAGAGTAGGTGGGCATTCCAAGTGTATAGAACAGAGTAAGCAAAAGAGTGAAGCTAGAAAATTATAAAACATATTTCAGAACAGTTATAGAACATGGAGCAAACTATTAATGTATTTTTAAGTAGCTAAAAATAAGGTCAGAGAAAAATATTGCAGATAAGTTTTGGAGGCTAGGCTGTTAAACTGTTTGAAATCATCTTTCCATGGGGACAATAGTAGTAGTCTAGAGATGAAGGATGTGTGCTGAGACAAAGTGAGAGCAGTAGAATAGAAAGGAAGCAATAGTTTTGAAAGATGCTATACAGGGAAAATTGGTAGTTCTTCGTGACTGATTTATATAAAATTTAGAGAAAAGGAAGAATCAAAGCTAATTCCAAGATTTTGATTGTGAACTTACAGAATAATAATGAATGAATGGTACCACTAGCAAAATTAGGAGAATCAGCAGAGGAAGCTGGGAAAATAATGTATTGCATTTTAGATATCTGTTGCTGTGGTCTGAATATGCTCCTCCAAATTCATATGCTAAATATTAATTGCTAGTGTGATGGTATTAAGAAGTAGGACCTTTAGTAGGTGGTTGAGTCATGAGGGTGGAGCCCTCATGAATGAGATTAGTGCCCATATAAAAGTGGTACAAGGAAGCTGACCACCCCTGCTGCATGTGAAGATGTAGCAAGGGGCACCATCTTGGAAGCAGAGAGCAAACCTCACTATACACCAACTATGCTGGCAATTGGTTTGATCTTGGACTTCCCAGCCTCTAGAACTGTGAGAAAAATATATATATATATTCTTTATAAATTACCCAGTCTCAAGTATTTTGTTATAGGAAGAAAGGGTTGAAACAGTTGTGTTTGAGGTCTTCCATATAGAGATATTTAAGAAGTCCCATTCAGTGCCTCCCAATCCCTCACCTACTTCCTTCAGTTTTTAGAAATGATTGAGATATTTCAAGTGTAAACTATCACTACTCTGGGCAGTAGGCTGAATTAGTGAGGTCCAGAAGTGATTGAAATGAATTTAAACCTACTGATGTTTGAGAAGAAGAAATAGGCAACCTTTGAGCATCTCTTTTATGACCTTTATAGTATCAGTATTCGTCAATACTGTGGTCATTAATGGAATTAAGAATAGATCAGTGTAATTTATCCCTTATGACCTCAGAATGCATTGTTACCCTTATATCCCAATTTAGGTTTGCAAAAATTCCTTAGCATTTTATCAGTATAACATTGTAGTTGTGGCCAATACAACAGGTATAATCTCTGCCTTCAAAAATGTACATCTCAATAAGGAAGATAACAGATATCAATAATTGTAGTACAAAGCAAAATGGAAGATGAATGGATTATACCTTTCTAAGTAGAATTTTATTCTAGTTTCTTCCCATTTAATGTGGTCTGAGAATTATACTTTTTCTATATTAAGTAATATATGAAAGTCCATGCTCTGAGCATTGCCGAAGAAATGGTTTTCAATCTTTATATTTTTTAAATTATTGAATTTCCAACTATGTGATAGGATGTTTATCGAAAACTAGTTGATTTCATTGTCCAGATAAGTTTTTCAACTCATAAACTAAAAGTTTTTAAACTCATACGTTCATCCCTTTTCACCATTTTTTATCTTCTAAATTAAAACCATGTACATCTCTCTCAATCCTTGTATTGCTTTCCTGAGTTAGTTTTGATACTTCTCTGCAAGAAATTCTAGTCCCCCTGCTTCTGCAAGTCAAGCTGTTCTTCATTTGTAATTTTATTCTTCTCCATGTGTTTCTTAAAAATTTCAATGCCATTTTATTGGGAACTGAAGTAATCTTCTCTGACAATTATTTTAGTTTAAATCATAACAGTATTTTACAATTTATTCAAAGTTTCAGCACAAATGGCTCTTATCTTTGACAACAGTTATTTCTCAAAATTTATCTTAGTTTACTATCTTTCTATCTATGGACTATAAAAGCATTATCCAAACACAGTGAACCTATCCTTTTGTCTGGAACACTTTCATTTATAAACCTTTAATACTGCTTAATACTTTATAATATTTCCTACAAAAGACAAATGTGGAAGCATAATTTTATTGTTAAATTATCTTTAAATAATTACTTTTGGAGGGGAGAGTCATTTTAATCTTCTTTGCAAACTTTAATATTATAAGAGTCATTTTAATCTTCTTTGCAAACTTTAATATTATAATTTATTGGCCGAGCGCTGTGGCTCACGCCTGTATCCCAGCACTTTGTGAGGCCGAGGTGGGCAGATCATGAGATCAGGAGTTTGAGATCAGCCTGCCCAGTGTGGCGAAACCCTGTCTCTACTAAAAATACAAAAATTAGCTGGGCGTGGTGACTGGCACCTGTAATCCCAGCTACTTGAGAGGCTGAGGCAGGAGAATCTCTTGAATCTGCGAGAAAGAGGTTGCACTGAACCGAGATCATGCCATTGCACTGCAGCCTGGGCGACAAGAGCAAGACTCTTTCTCAAAAAAGAAAAAAAGAAAAAAAAGAAAGAAAGAAAGAGAAAATATTGTAATTATTTCTACTTTTATTTGTTTTCAGTCTTTTTTTCTGTTCATCTAGTATATGAATTAAAAAAAATTTAGTCAAAAAAGTAAATATCTCATGTGGCTGATTCTTCTCTGGATCAAGTGGTTGCGTGCATCACCTGGCATATCTCTAGGATTATGCAAAAAGACAATAAACTTGCCGTTATTATAGATTTAAACCTGGATCATGCAAATTTATTATAGCCATTTACTGTTATTAACATATTTTGTCAAATGGAATATGCTGACCTGTATGTTTGGCATCTTAAATTATTTCTAGTTTTTTGTTAGCTGGGTGTTATCTAAAAAACTTAGCTTAGTAATTAAAATTGTGAAGAATAAAAGAGGATCTGTTTAAGAATGAAAATACTGGAGAATAATGTTTAGTTTTTTAAAGTTAGACTAATTTTAGAAATATGAAATTTAGTCTACCAGTGAAAAAAGAATAATCCCTGATTGTTTAGGAAGTGAAAACCACTTAGTTTTCTGCTTTGAATATTTAAAATAATCTCCAGAATCAAGAGGAAAAACAGTTAATTGATTGTTTATCGTAATTTAACGTTGTGTAACATGAAAGGTAAGGAAACTGTGAAAGATAGCAATGTTAATATCTTAGGTCACAAATCCCATTTAATAGCTAATTTAAATGAATGCTATAGAACCTCTGCCTCAAAAAAAGGCTTAAGTGTGCACAAATATTCGCAAAACTTTACATACAGTTTTAGGTGAATCATAGTCATAGCCCTCGTAAACTCTTAGACATCAGGATAAGAACTGCTGATTGAAAACATTATTCATATTACAAATTGTTTTAATTCATCTTGATTTAGACCAAAACTTGTGCTGCCTCTTATTTTTTTTTTCTTGTAACTTCTGATTTCTTGTTAAGAAATATTCCATTTTCAAACATTTATTTAACTAATTTTTATCAAGTGCCGAAAACTGTTCTTTCTCCTCTGAGTAAAAACTGCATTTCAGGTTCAACCACAGAGTATCAGACCAGTGTCTCTAGGCTGATACCAATGACAGTCACTGAAGCTTAATTTTTTCCTTTTACATAATGATTGCAATCAAATGGGGAATTTAAATTTAACATTTAGGTTGGGTATTTTACTTGTTTATTTTCTGTACAGCAATTACTTTGAATAATGGCCTATAAAGAATAAAATTGACCTAACTTTTATGAACTATACACATCATTACAAAAACTAAAGAAGTAGTAAAGAACAAGATGGTGGAGATAGGGTAGGAGCTAGATAGAAAAAAAGTATGTATTTACTGCAAAGACCTTTTGCTTATTCGTTTTACTTGGCAAATGATTATAATTTAATTCAGTTGAGAGTAGAATAAGCACATCTATTTTGCATTAATGTTGAAATGGAGATTGGAATAAGAATAGAAGATGAAACTGAACTCAAATTAATGAAATGCACAATGGGAAAGAAAACTACAGTATTAAGAGAGGGGTATGACTTATTTCTACTCCCTCAAAGTCCCTTATTAGTAATTTAGTTATGTTTAAATTTACAGTTTTCCTGAGACAAAGAGTCCTTCATGTGCTTTGTCTCAATAATAAACAAACTGGCTGGGTGCAGTAGCTCACACTTATAATCCCAGAATTTGGGAAGGCTGAGGTGGGAAGATTGCTTGAGCCCAGGAGTTTGAGACCAGCCTAAGTAACATAGTGAGACCCTGTCTCTAGAAAAAATAAATTTAAAAAATTAGCTGGGCACAGTGGTGCATGCCCTTATCCCAGCTACTTGGGAGGCTGAGGTGAGAGGATCGCTTGAGCCCCAGAGATCGAGGCTGCAGTGAGCTATGGTACTGCTACACTCTAGCCTGGGCGACAGAGTGAGACCTTTTCTCAAAAGATAAAAACAACAACAATAATAAACAAATTTACAAGTCTTTATTATTTTTGGAAGCCCAAAAGTCTAGGCCCAGATCAAGATATAAAGAGAGGTATTGGTCTTCTCTGTAAATGGAGAGTGGCAGTGGCAGTGGCAGTGACTAAGGTAGTGATATTTTGAGGTGCTGTGGGGCAGTGGAGACTACAGTGGTGTTCAGAAATGATAACCTAAGTAAGAAATGATGTATCTTTGGTCAGAAAAAGAGAAGAACGGAGGTTGATATCAATTCAGAGCATTTACTGCACTGAAATAAATATATTTTTTAGTGTATTTTACATTACTTTTTAACATTTTACAATTTGGAATTTATTTTGTATTTTGCTAACAAAATTATGTTTGATTTATCAAATTGGAATTATTATTCAGAAAATATTTATACATATTTAATTTATTCTTAAATGCTTCTCATTTTGAATGAAGTTTAACATTTATTGGATTTCTGGGAATTTAGTATCTCTTGTTTTTTGTTATTTTTTGAAACAGTTTGAGATTATGGGAAATTAAAACATTCTGGTGAAGCAAACTTGAAACTTTATTCCAGGTATTTAAGGCATTGCTGAGATTGTATCTACCATATTTCACATCAAATTTAGTAAGAAGTATCATTAATACTAAAACTGTCTCCTGCACTTAAAAGTTGATCCTGGGACATGATTCCCAGTGCTAACCAGTGGGTTAGCAGACAATGAGTAATTCTTGCTTTCATCCTACACCTAGTACTCAGTGTTAACTATTGGACCTCCATGTTGGTTCTCAAGGTGCAGTTCATCCATCCTTAGTCATGCCTTCATTCTACAGATGGAGATCTTGCACTCAGGTTCCAGAGCCCAAATCTCCTTTCTCCCAGCAGGTCCCACATTTAAAAGCTAAGTGTGCATATTGATCTTTCTCTCAATTTCTTCTCTAGTAGCCTATAAGATGTTCTGGCCTTAAATATTTGAGGTTTTAAAAATTCTATACTCCAATAAATTTGGAAAGTTGATCCAACTGTTGAGACACTCATTAACTTAATTTGGACTTAATAGTTTGAGGATTGCCTATTTATGTTCTAGGCTATGTGTTAGGAATATATATTAAAATATAGTTAATTGTTCTCTACGTTTCCATGGTGTTGTCATCATTTATTTCCCACGTATGAGTGAGAACGTTTGGTATTTGTTTTTCTGTTCTTGCATTAGTTTGCTAAGGAAAATGACCTCCAGCTCCATCCATGTCCCTGCAAAGGATATGATCTCGTTATTTTTTATGGTAGCATAGTATTCCGTGGTGTATGTAATCTGTGCAATAAACCCCCATGACACAAGTTTACCTATGTAACAAACCTGCACATGTATCCTGACCTTAAAAGTTTATTTATATATATATAGTTAAGTACATAACTGTATATGTGTATATGAATGTACATGTATATACGTGTATATATATGTATTTGTTTTTGTGTGTGAATTACATAAAACAATCCTTTAAAATAGATTTTGTTCCCCATTTTATAGTTGAAGAAATTGAGTCTTAGAGCAGGTAAATAAATTGCTCATGGCCACAGGAATAGACATTCTGAGAACCAGAATTCAAACCCTAGTTCTTCCTCATTCATTCATTGAATACCTTCTATGTGCTGTACAGTATTCTAGGTTCTGAGGATACAGCAGTGAATAAAAATTCTTGTCCTCTTGGATCTTGCGTGCTATACCAGGTGGTGGTAAGTGCTTTAAAAAAATTAAGAAAGGATCAGAGGGTGATGAGAGTTCAGTGGGATTGCAATTTTAAACAAGACTGTCAGAGAAGTTTTCACCGAAATGGTAGCATTTGAGCAAACACCTGAAAGAAGTAAGAGTGAGCCATGAAAATTCATGAGGGAAGGTGGTCTCAGACAGAGGTAAAAACATGTGCAAAGGCTTGAGTAAGCTCATTCCATGTGACATCCAGTAGAATTCTAACTGGGAGTTGCTGAAGCCCCTTCAATCCATATGAACATTTGTTGTCTGCATACACTGTAAATAGTAAAACACTAAGTCTCATAGACAATCATAAATTGTAACAAAGTAGCTTTATTCAAGTTTAGTTTTTACCTGATACATAGTAGGTAACCCTGAATTATTTTTTATTTAGCAAATTAATTTCTAAATTTCTGTTTCTTTGCATAGTTTTGTTTTCCCTCAAATTAAATTATGAAAAGAGTCTGTTAGAGTTAAAATAGTGTGGTTACATTTTCCATTTTACATTTAATTTCATTTTATAAGTAATGTAGTTAAGTGTGAAACTGCTTTAGGAATGGTTAAATGCACTTTATACATTCAATGTGATGTTAATATTGGTACAATAAGGACATGCATGTCAATTTCTTGTTAATTTTATTCCTTCTAGGAGCATGGTTTGCATGTTTATATAACATTTTTTCACTTCGTATGCAACTATAAAGTGAGCTGAAATAGCTTAGGCAAAATGTTTTCTAGCACATAATTGGATGATATAAATTTATTTCTTTTGAAAGCAATAGTATATATTCTATTTTCTTCCCTTGGTAGATTATAGGATTATGAACAGACTTAAAACATTCGTAAAACTTAACTCATCCCATATTTAATTTTCAAAGTTCAGTAAGACAGACTTTATTTTTTGGTTAAGCTGTATTAAACAATTATCAAAGATTTAAGTCAAAAGTCAACTGCTGTGGAAGGCAAAGCCTTAAAATGTTTAAATTTGCATTGAATAAAAGTACATTTCCATTCTAGAAAATATGTTCAATTCAACTCAACCTATTGAGCATTGTCTATCGGAGTTTTATTGATAAGGGAGAAAAATCAACTATAAAGCTATTGAAGTAGTAGTGGAGAGCATTAACAAGGTTTGAAATATAGTAGTGATGGGAGAGGGGGTTTTCAAATGAAGGACATTTTTACATCATAGTTGATGGGTAGCTTAGCATGTGGATTGAGGACACAAGAAGCATTTCAGTTAATGTAAAGGCTTTTAGCTTTGCCATTGGGTGAGTGATAAGGCTATTAAACAAGTTAGAAAATAGAAGAAGGGAAAGCTTTTGGGAGCATAAAAGTGTTCAGTTGAGTTTTGAAACTTTTGAATTGAAGACATCTGTAGGACATTTATGCAGGAATGAATACAAAATACTTGTATGTCATTGTGAAAATTATGATTAAGAGGACACTGTTGATTTCTTCTTGAAATTCTGGGCTATAAGACAGATCTAGGCTGTGTGATAATGATAGTGACTTTTCCTCAACCCCATAACAGAAAATCTCAAATTTCATTTTGCTTTATGTTATAAATGAAAAATAATTTCATTTTGCTTTATGTCACATTCTAAATGTTTTAAATCACCTTTATCTCATCCTGAGATTATAAACATTCACTGGTGCTATTGAAGTCCTTGTAGTAGCCTCAGTGATTGCTATTACCATAGAGTCTTAGGAGAATTTATTTTCCTTGTATAGTTGATGGTGCTACAATAGTAAGTGTACTGAGGGATTGCTGTCATTCATGCATTCATTCATGCCGTGTGTAAAGTGTTGTTGCTCTGCAACTGGGCATAAAGCATAGGGTTACTTTGTTTCTGCAAATAGATATCATAATAAGATTTTACAAAATATTTGTTTTCAGAGACTTATTATTTTATATGTAAAATGACTTTTAGTTTCTTAAAACTTTTTGTTTTTTGAGGCAGGGTCTTGCTCTGTTGCCCAGGCTGGAGTGCAATGGCATGATGAGGGTTCACTGCAACTTCTACTTTGCAGGCTCAAGCAATCCTCCAACCTCAACTCAAGTAGCTGGGACTACATGTATGTGCCACTCTACCCAGCTAATTTTTTAAAATTTTAGTAGAGATGAGGTCTTGCTGTGTTGCCCAGGCTCGTCTCAAACTCCTGAGCTCAGACAGTCCTCGTGTCTCGGCCTTCCAAAGTGCTGGGATTATAGGCATGAGCCACTATGCCCAGCTAATTTCTTGCAACCTTAAAATTACTTTTGGTGGAGAGGGAGGTGTAGAGGGGAGTGAAGAAAGTTAAATAATTAATAAAATATAATATGTTAGGATGTCACTGTATATTGATGTCTGCCAGAGGGAATGCTTGCCAGACTTGATTCTGAGAGTCAGGTCTCCCTAATGCTTTTCTTTCTTTTTGAGACGGAGTCTTGTACTGTCACCCAGACTAGAGTGCAGTGGCGCGATCTCAGCTCACTGCAACCTCTGCCTCCCAGGTTCAAGCGATTCTCCTGCCTCAGCCTCCCAAGTAGCTGGGACAATGCTTTTCTTTACTGCTGTCCTGCTCGATTTCCTTTGTTTGTCCACTGTACTTACAAACGTGGCATGCTAATGGAATGTGGGAATTAAGACCAAGGTCTTAATTCATACTGCCTTGAATTCATCCACCAAGTTTGTGTCTTTACAAACTTGGATACATTACAGCCTTCCTGTATCTCAGTTGTTTCCTCTGTTAATGAGGATAAGAGCATTATGTAACTCACTTATAAAACTGTCACATGAAAGGTAAAGTGCTTAGCACAGTGCCTGGCACATAGTATACATGCAGTAAATGTTAAAATAATAGGGATAAATTATTGTAAGACCTAACAGTACTCTGTTTTCCTTAAAGTGCTGTATAGCATTCAAGTAGGACAACAGACATTTATTTTTATTTACTAATCATAAATATTATACATTCAGTGATTGTTTTACTTTATTTTTATTTTTAAAATTTTATACATTTTTCTGCCTTATAATCCAAGATGTATGTGTATGACTCTTCTATCTTTGTCCTTGTACATTGGTGTCTTGTATACAAACAAACAATTGAAAAAAATAAACTGAGATATAATCTGGTCTCATATTTGTAGAAAATAATCTCTCCTGTCTCTTTCCTTCCCTTCTTCCCTCATGACCAATTAGACTATCTTTTAAGAACCCATCTTATAACCTATCTTATCAGAAACCTCTGTGGAATAGTGATATGGGGTACATAAGAAGTAAGAGTAAGTAAATGTGATAAGTAAAGCATATATAAAGCAGAACAGGGACTTCCAGTAGAGGGCGATGTAGGCCAAACAATCAAGCCACATACTATGCAGGTGCGATAGGCAGCAAATTTAAAGTTTTCCCTGCATAAAAAATCTAAGTAATAATTAATTTGCTAAATATAAGTTAAGTAACACTGGAATTTCTGTTTTGCTAGTTGCCAAATCCAAAGGGATTATACAAGTACCTAGGGAAGAACTGTGAGGACTATATGTATGTATTGCCATTGTCCCATAACTTTCTCACATAACTGTTTCAGAGATGGAGTCAAGACTAGATCATAAACACCTCTCTCTCTCTCTCT
>NW_016805223.1:2748753-2750738 GCF_001698545.2 Rhinopithecus bieti | reverse complement strand
ATAACTGGAAAACAAAGAAAGTACAGCAGCTATATTTCCATAATTCAAAATATTTTTTCATGGAGTTCTAGACTATCTGAGTAAACTAGGGTTAGCCCTAAATACCATAAACTATTGGAATGAATTAGAACACTATCCTTTTTTAAAAAGAAAAAAAAAATGTTGTAAAGATAATATTGTAACTCAGGTATTTAAATTTCTGAAATTGCTGAGACCTGTACTTAAAGAAAATTAACAGCATTTAATTCATGTTAGATTGGATTTTTTTCAAGTTTTTTTCGGTAAGATAGTTAAGTTGATTTTAACGTTTACATTTCCAACAGAAACATCACAATTCTTTCTTTTGGCAATATTGTCCAATAGCTAACTATTATAATGGTCCCTCTGCACTTGGAGATTTAATGCTCTTATTCTATCACACTCTACGAAATTGCTGCCCTGGAACCTGGGGATGTTGAGACTCCACTTAAACCTGAGAATTTCACTTAATAGTTGACTGAGTTTTCCACTTTGTATCATGGCTAAATATTTTGATGTGGATTTTATTACTTTTGGCTGAGTTAGTAAATTCAGTTTATAAAATATCCACAGAAATTTACATCATACACAATATATATCTTAAGTTAATTTCCTCTAGTAATTTTAATTTATGTTTAGTTGATTCAGAAATAGAAGGTATATATCTCTGCTGATTTTATTCATATTAATGAATTTGGCAAACATTACCACCACCAGCTTAACAGATACTAGCTTAATATGTAGTTTTTATTTAGAATTCTACAAACCCTCATCACTTATCTTACTTATCTTGCTTTAAGTTTTGTCAGGTAGCATCACTATTTTTTGTGTTTAAGGATATTTTTATAATTTAATAAGTAACTACAGAAGATTAGCTATGCTAGAGAAGACTTCATAGCCTATAGTGTGGATTTTTTTTTGTAGAACTGAACTTCTTCCCTAGATTGCAGTATGGTTTCATGAGGTGAACATTTTGCATGCTTCAGATAAGCCTTTAAAATGTGTGTTTTTTTGAATTATTCAAAATTAGTTTTCAGTGAATGGGCCTGATTGAACTTTCCCGTCTAATGAGTTCCTTTGAACCACTACAGACACATTGGAAGGCTGTCTTTTAACTCTTTTAGATAAATTAACTTGCCTTAAAAATAGCCATAGAACAATGAGATTGAGCTAATCTGTCAGTGTGCCTGTGTGCATCCATCATAATAAGCAGAGCTGTGCTGCAGTAATAAGCTTACAACTCACTTAATGAAAACAATGAAATTTAATTTTTATATATGCTCTGTGTTCATTGTAGTTTGATAGTAATGCTGTCCTTGCTGTAGTCACTCAAGGATTCAGACTGAGGAATGTTTTGTTTTGACACATGCTTCGATTACAGAGCTGAGACAAAAAAGAGTACTGAATCTTCTGACACTCTTAAAACTTCTGCCTGAAAATGGTTTGGTTCGCCTTGGCAAGATAACAGCCACACCTGAGTTCAACAAGGTTCATGATCCTCTACAGAGAAGGGCACTAGATATTTGCAAACAGCACAACAGTTTATCATTCTAGTCTAAATTAGTGAGTATTTGGAAACTGCTGACAGTTACACACTAAGCTTATAGAATGTGTGGTTTAAAACTGGCCATGGGAAGAAAATGAGTTGTTTTCACCAGGTTATAACCTGATTCGTTTTGGAACTCATATCGACAGTGCATTGAGCACATGCACCCCGCCCCCCTGCCACAAGTCTACATCACCCAAATGATGCAGGAACTGTTTTGCAGGGACATTTATATGCCAATGGGGATATTACCATTGTTCCTCATGCAGTGTGGACAGGGAGTAACAGTGTTGCCCAGGCTGACTACCTTTAAATGCACAGTTATAGGCCAGCCAGGACAGTTTGTAAATTTAATACACTACTATTCAGATTTTAACCTTTCTTCCTTCCTTCCTCCCTCCCTCCCTCCCTCCCTCCCTCC
>NW_016805223.1:2708094-2747138 GCF_001698545.2 Rhinopithecus bieti | reverse complement strand
CTCCCTCCCTCCCTCCCTCCCTTCCTCCTTCCCTTCCTCCCTTCTCTCTTTCTCTCTGCCTCTGTCTCTGTCTCTTTCTTTCCATAAAAAAGACCTGATTGTAATTTGGAGTTTAAATTTTAATGCATAAAGTGTTAAGAGACAACTGGGTGTTCCTTATAGCTAATCATTTAAATAGTAAATATAAATGGAGCCATTAGATACATTGCCAAAATTCACAACAAGATGAAAATACTGGAATTTGTTATAAAAATTAAGTGTTCATTTGTTGTTTATTAGTATCACACAAATTAACCATTAATTATTTCTGAAGACTTTTTCTATTTTCACTTTTTTAGGCGTGACTGATTTTCCCAAAATATTTTGTGAAACTTCTCAGAAGTTGGTGAGTGTGGAAGCCTTTGCTCTGGCTGCGAAATACTATTCCGTACAAAACTTGGGAATATGTACTCCTTTTGAACAGTTGCTTGTAGCCCTTCGAGGAAATCAAAACCAGAGAATTGGTATGTCTATTTATGTGTGTGTATATGTGTTTTTTAGGTACTTAGAAGCAATATTTTGTTCATATATGTGTATCTTTCCAAAATATTATTAATTTATTGTTAGACCTTAACATATAAGCCCTGACAAATTAGCTTTTGTTTAGAAGAGTAGGTTTTCCCTTGTATTATATTAAAAAGAGCAACTTACAGATCTCCACAATTTTTTTCTACATTAATTCTTGTAACCTTTACTTCAGATAGTTCCTGCCCCTCAAACACAGATCACAGTGAGCTACTACAATTTCCAAAATCTACATCATTTTTGTTGCCACAGGCTAATGTTCTCTATGGGAAGAGGGTGGGAAGAGTGGAAGGGGACATTTGGGGATGTAGGGAGAAGCATGAATGTCAGAAAGTGGGGATGGTAGAAATTTTAAAAAAGTATGGTAATGTGGTAGATTAAAACTTAGCTTTATCAATAATTATATTCAATGTAATTGATTCTACATGCCAATTAAAAGGCAGAGATCAGAAGGCTGTGGTTAAAAAAAATTCTCAGATTCTTTTATCTTACACAAACCTCTTTCATATCTCTTATTTGATCCTCATTGTTTCCCCACCTTTTTATTTTGAAAACCTCCAAACCTACAGAAAAGTTACAAGAATAGTATAATAGGCCCTGTATGCTTTTCACCTAGATTCACCATGTGTTCACATTTTGCCACATTTGTTGTAGTTCTCTTCACACACACACACACACACACATACACATACACGCACACTCCTTTTTCTGAATCTGTTGAACATAAGTTGTAGATATTGTAGCACTTTACTCTCAAATGCTTCACTCTGTATCTCAAAATATCAAGGGCATTTTCCTACACATCCCATAGTTTATTGGCACACTCAGGAGTTTAACGCTGATACAATAATATTGTCTAATAAGCAGTCTATATTCAAGTTTCTTTACTTTTTCCAAGAATATCTTTTAGAGCCATTTTTTTTTTTTTTTCTTTCATACAGGAATTAGTCTAGGCTCTGACATTTAGTTGTTATGTCTGTTTCGTCTCTTCAATCTTAAATAGTTTCTTACCTTTGCATTTGTTTTTCCTGACCCTGATACTTTCGATACCTATAAGCAGGTTATTTTATTGTTTCCCCATGATTAGATTCAGGTTATATATTTTTGATAGGAGTACTACTTAGGTGATTCCTTTTGTACATATCAAATTAGGAAGCACATATAATTTTGTCCCATTATTGGTAACACTAAGTTTACTCACTTGGTAAAGGTGGGTCTACTGGAGTTCTCCATTGTAAAAGGACTCTTTTATCTTTGAGTCCAATTCTTTTATTATTTTCATTTTTTAAATCTCTCTCACCAATTTAAGCAAAATCATTTCATAGTGTTCCCCCTGGAGAAAGAGAGGGGCTGTTTGGTGAATTATGGCTCTTGGTAGGAACCATTGTAGCTGCAGATGGGTTCACCAGCAATATTACTATGGGGGCTGTAGTCGACTGGTAATGAAGGCTCTAAGGAGAACACCCTATCCCAGGTGCTGCTGACTGGCAATAAATGAGTGTACCTCTGCATCAAGGGTATCATCCTTGGCCCCTCCCCCAATTCATAAAGTTGAAAGGCCACAGGTTGGCATCAGAGTGAGTAAAGATATTGTATTGTAGGCAAGAACAAACAGCAAAACCACCATTCAAGGTCTGGATGGACTCTGTTGTGTCTGGTACAAGAAACAGTTGACTTAGCCATGTAGAGAGATGCATGCTGGTGATAGGTGAGAGTGGAGGGTCTATATTCCCCATCCTGGAGTAATCAGCATATTTCTTTACTAGGTTAGTATCTGCCAGCAGAATGACATTGTGGAATTCAGACCTTTCTGATAGAGACCGTGTCCTAAAGTGCCCTCAGAATGTTACTAAGAAGGTGCTACCTTCCATCTACAGGACCATGAGTAGCCAGCACTTATACCTGGAAAGACCTCATTAAAACCCAGTATCCCAATGTGATAATCCCAGGTTAAGCCTATACCAAGGCATTCACAAATGTGGACACTGTCATGCCATAATAACCATTCCAACCCTACATTTCACTTCCCCACCACCAACTCCCACGTGACTGACAATGTTGACTACCTTGTCATATGCTCTTTGGCCATTTTAATGTACTTTATAATGTGTGGCAGACAGTGTATATTCGTACAGTCCTATAGTTCTGCAGTGATGGAAATGTCCTGTACTTTTACTGCTCAGTACAGTGGAAACTAGCCAGTGTGGCTGTTGAGAACTTCATCTTTGGCTAGTGCAGCACAGAATCTTAATTTTTCAATTATATTTGATTTCAGTATAAATTGCAATAATCACATGTGGTTAGCAGCTACTATATTAGACAGCACAAGTAATGAAATGACTGTTTAAGTTTTTTTCCCCACTTTTCTATTGGGTGATTCTTTTCATATTGATTTGTAAGAGTTTGTTTTATTTTATTCTTAGATACAAATTCTCTGTAGATGTATGTGTTGGAATTATCTTCTTTCATTGGGGGCTTGCCTTTTTACCTCATAATGTTGTCTTTTGATGAAAAATTTCTTTCGTAGTCCACTTTACCAGTCTTTTCCATTATAGTTAATTGTTAAGGAATAGTTTTAATGTTCTATGGATTTTGTATTTATTAATGTAAATTTTATTTATAGTGGCTGAACTAGTAGAGATCTATTCAGAAACCACAGTAGAATCTCCATATTATTTTCCTACTTAATTTCAAAAAATATGAACATCAACTGATAATTCCTACTAAATTTTGATTCTTTAATAGCAATATTTTACTTTTATTTTTATTAGGTGAAACTCAGAAGGCAGTTGAGTTTATGAATATGAAGAAATCTCATGAAGTTCAGGCAATGTCAGAGCTGATCAGCAGTATTGCTGACTACTATGGAATAAAACAGGTGAGAATATTTCCCTATGTTTTTAGGTGTTAAATTATTGCCACTTTTGGTATTATTCAAATTTCACGTTTTTACTGTCAACTAGCCTTTAAAATGTTATTAAATAATAGCATTATTTAAACATCAGATCCTGTAAACATCAGATTTTTTAAGCTGTTATTTCCTAGTATATTGTAATTATAGAAAATTTATAGTAAAATCAAGACATGACTGTTAATGTTTTGCCACACATTTCATTCTTTTCAGAGTGGACAGAAGTTAAGGTTAATTCTCTTTGATAAACTGTCACTCCGGTCTGAGGCAGCATTATGAAGATGACATCCTGCAAAACTGTTTGCTGCTAGATATTTTCAGGATATGGGTTACCAAGCTCTGGTCTGGGATACCTGCATCATTATATTAACACGAAGTAGTTATGTTTTTAAAACTTGGATTATTTCATAGTGTTTGATTCACAGTGCATTCGTGTTTTGAAAAATCGTTTTACGGTATGTAGTGATGTTGGACAGTAGATGTTAAAATAAGATTAATGATTGTACACATTGACCTATAAAATAGTAAGTTATTTTCTTATTCCTGGTTTATGCAAATAGTAATTTTTTTTTATTCTCTAGAGAAGGTCGGTGGTGGTAATGGAGATTTTCCTTCCTGTAATTTTTATTAGGTATTAAAACCTTTCCATGGATTCACCAAAACTTGAGAGTTTGAGGATGAGTATAAAACTATGAAAGTTTGGCTTAGGCGTGCAGAGCTACTTGTGGCAACATGAATCTCTAGGGTGGGGTATAGGGTAAGAGCTAAGGTAATACTAGTTTTTAACCTTTTCTCCAGATTATCATACCTAAGCAATATCTATCAGTAATAGTAACAGGCTCACCATGGCAATGATACTCAGCTGGAGTCGAAGAGGCAAGCCCTTCTCCATGGTGACATATCAGAATCTTGGGGAGCGAGTACTGTTTCCAGATATCCTTCAGGTGGCAGCCAACATCTATTAAGAACAGTAATAATGGGAATGGTCTCTAGAGGAACAGATGCATAATTTAGTTAGAATTAAAAGGGGCATAACAAGCTGAGACTTAAGGCATCAGTTAATAACAGCAAGTCCACTGGAGACGACAGAGCCCTAAAGACAGAAAATTCAGATAACTGGTAATCAGGTAAGCCAGATGGAGGTTCTGTACATGGATGGTATGAATCCAGTTACAGAGTAGGAGAATGGAGTAAAGGTCCAGTCTTGAGGGGAAAGCTGGTCTGAATGAGGCAGAACAACAAGAACTGGACTCAGATTTTATATAGAAAACAAGGCAAAGACCCGGTCATTTAGTTTGGAAATACAAACCAGAAGCAGGAAAATATAGAAGTGGCCAAAAGATAATGTGTACTATATGAAAGGGATTTTAGTCAGGATTCCTATGGGGTTGATTTTACAGATTTTCTTTTCTTAAAAATATAATGATGTATCACTGTGTAAGATTTATTTACACTTTAAATATAATTCAGTCTTAATCGCTTTCTAGCCAATGTGCAAAATTTGTACATAATCCTAATTTTATTGAGATATAAATGAACTTATGTTAATTGTACAGTATGATGTTTTGTTAGCATGTGGGTGTGTGTATATACATATATATATGTATCTTGATTATAGAGGTTACATGAGTGTGTGTATATATATATGTATATACACACACCACATAAACACACACACTCATGTAACCTCTATAATCACGGAGTGTGTACATATATATGTATATACACACACCACATAAACACACACACTCATGTAACCGCTATAATCATGATAACATGATGTTTCCATCACCCCAAAAAATCTCCTCATGTCTTTTTGCAAAGGGCATTCTTTTTTTTTTTCTTTTTTATACTTTAAGTTCTAGGGTACATGTACACAACATGCAGGTGTGTTACGTACATATACATGTGCCATGTTGGTGTGCTGCACCCATTAACTCGTCATTTACATTAGCTATTTCTCCTAATGCTATCCCTCCTCATTCCCCCCATCCCATGACAGGCCCTGGTGTGTGATGTTCTCCACCCTATGTCCAAGTGTTCTCATTGTTCAATTCCCACCTATAAGTTAGAACATGTGGTGTTTGGTTTTCTGTCCTTGCGGTAGTTTGCTCAGAATGATGGTTTCCAGCTTTATCCATGTCCCTACTAAGGACATGATCTCATCCTTTTTTATGGCTACATAGTATTCCATGGTGTATATGTGCCACATTTTTTTAATCCATTCTGTCATTGATGGACATTTGGGTTGGTTTCAAGTCTTTGCTATTGTGAATAGTGCCACAGTAAACATATGTGTGCATGTGTCTTTATAGTAGCATGATTTATAATCCTTTGGGTATATACCCAGTAATGGGATGAGTGGGTCAAATGGTATTTCTAGTTCTAGATCCTTGAGGAATCGCCACACTGTCTTCCACAATGGTTGAACTAGCTTACAGTCCCACCAACAGTGTAAAAATGTTCCTATTTCTCCACATCTTCTCCGGCACTTGTTTCCTGACTTTTTAATGATCACCATTCTAACTGGTATGAGATGGTATCTCATTGTGGTTTGGATTTGCATTTCTCTGATGGCGAGTGATGATGAGTATTTTTTCATGTGTCTATTGGATGCATAAATGTCTTCTTTTGAGAAGTGTTTGTTCACATCCTTCACCCAGTTTTTGATGGGGTTGTTTGATTTTTTTCTTGTCAATTTGTTTAAGTTCTTTGTAGATTCTGGATATTAGCCCTTTGTCAGATGGGTAGATTGCAAAACTTTTCTCCCATTCTGTAGGTTGCCTGTTCATTCTGATAGTAGTTTCCTTTGCTGTGCAGGAAACACAGGTAGTTTCCTGTGCTGTGCTGTTTAGTTTAATTAGATCCCATTTGTCTATTTTGGCTTTTGTTGCCATTGCTTTTGGTGTTTTAGTGATGAAGTCCTTGCCCATACCGATGTCCTAAATGGTATTGCCTAGGTTTTCTTCTATGATTTTTATAGTATTAGGTCTAACATTCCAGTCTTTAATCCATTGTGAATTAATTTTTGTATAAGGTGTGAGGAAAGGATACAGTTTCAGCTTTCTACATATGGCTAGCCAGTTTTCCCAGTACCATATTAAATAGGGAATCCTTTCCCCATTTCTTGTTTTTGTCAGGTTTGTCAAAGATTAGATGGTTGTAGATGGATGGTATTATTTCTGAGGGCTCCGTTCTGTTCCATTGGTCAGTATCTCTGTTTTGGTACCAGTACCATGCTGTTTTGGTTACTGTAGCCTTGTATAGTTTGAAGTCAGGTAGCGTGATGCCTCCAGCTTTGTTCTTTTGGCTTAGGATTGTCTTGGCAATGTGGGCCCTTTTTTGGTTCCATATGAACTTTAAAGTAGTTTTTTTCCACTTCTGTGAAGAAAGTCATTGGTAGCTTGATGGGGATGGCATTGAATCTATAATTTACCTTGGGCAGTATGGCCATTTTTATGATATTTATTCTTCCTATCCATGAGCATGGAATGTTCTTCCATTTGTTTGTGTCCTCTTTTTTTTTACTGAACAGTGATTTGTAGTTCTCCTTGAAGAGGTCCTTCACATCCCTTGTAAGTTGGATTCCTAGGTATTTTATTCTCTTTGAAGCAATTGTGAATGGGTGTTCACTCATTATTTGGCTCTGTGTTTGTCTGTTATTGATGTATAGGAATGCTTGTGATTTTTGCACATTGATTTTGTATCCTGAGACNATACCCTTGATTTCTTTCTCTTGCCTGGTTGCCCTGGCCAGAACTTCCAACACTATGTTGAATAGGAGTGGTGAGAGAGGGCATCCCTGTCTTGTGCCAGTTTTCAAAGGGAATGCTTCCAGTTTTTGCCCATTCAGTATGATATTGGCTATGGGTTTGTCATAAATAGCTCTTATTATTTTGAGATATGTCCCATCAATACCTAGTTTATTGAGAGTTTTTAGCATGAAGGGCTGTTGAATTTTGTTGAAGGCCTTTTCTGCATCTATTGAGATAATCATGTGGCTTTTGTCTTTGGTTCTGTTTATGTTATGTATTGTGTTTATTGATTTGAGTATGTGGAAGCAGCCTTGCATCCCAGGGATGAAACCAACTTGATCATGGTGGATAAGCTTTTTGGTGTGCTGTTGGAATCTGTTTGCCAGTATTTTGTTGAGGATTTTTGCAGAACAGGAAATGTTGCTGCCTGATCCTTCCTCTGGAAGCTTCGTGTCAGAGGGCCACCTGGCTGTATGAGATGTCAATCGGTCTCTACTTGGAAGTGTCTCCGAGTTAGGCTATTCAGGGGTCAGGGACCCACTTGAGGAGGCAGTCTGTCCATTCTCAGATCTCAAACACCATACTGGGAGAACCACTGCTCTCTTCAAAGCTGTCAGACTGGGACGTTTAAGTCTGCAGAAGTTTGTGTTGCCTGTTTTCAGCTATGCCCTGCCCCCAGAGGTGGAGTCCACAGAGGCAGGCAGGCTTCATTGGGCTGTGGAGGGCTCCACCCAGTTGGAGCTTCCCTGCCACTTTGTTTACCTAGCCAAGCCTCAGCAATGGCGAATGCCCCTTTCCCAGCCTCCCTGCTGCCTTGCAGTTGGATCTGGGACTGCTGTGCTAGCAGTGAGCAAGGCTCCATGGGCTTGGGACCAGCTGAACCAGGCGCAGTATATAATCTTCTGTTGTGCAGTTTGCTAAGATGGTTGGAAAAGTGCAGTATTAGGGTGGGAATGTCCCAGTTTTACAGGTACCTCTGTCATGGCTTCCCTTGGCTAGGAAAGGGAATTCCCCTACCCCTTGCACTTCCTGGGTGAGGCGATGCCCCGCCCTGCTTCAGCTCACAGTCCGTGGGCTGCACCCACTGTCCAACCAGTCCTATGACCTGGTACCTCAGTTGGAAATGCAGAAATCTCCCGTCTTCTGCATCGCTCACGCTGGGAGCTGTATACTGGAGCTGTTCCTATTCAGCCATCTCTGAACCGTCCAACCTCCTAGGGCATTCTTACACACTCTAGGCTAGAGTGTATATTGGCATAACCACTTTCATAAGCAGTTTGACACTATTTTGTAAACTTGAACAATCATATACCCTATGACTCATCAGTTCAACTTTAGGTATATACCTCCACCTAGAAAAACTTTGTACACAAGCATCAGGAGTTATATATCATATAAGAATGTTCCTAAAGGCAGAAAACTAGTAATAAACCAAATGCTTATCCATTACTAGGAGATTGGATAAACTGGTATATTTACATATTGGAACATAATATATCAGTAAACCTTAAACTACTGCAGTATATGTATGGATAAATATTAGAAACATAAAATTGAATAGGAAAAAGCAAGTTACAGAAGATTACACATTTTATGGTACCATTTTTAAGTAGTTATTAAGTGAAACAATGGTATATTTAATACAAAAATTATATGCAAAAAACTATTAAGAAAATTATAAACAATAATTTAATAATTATTGCCTCTGGTTGAAGAAGCAGGGAGACAGAATATGGAAAGAAAACATAGTTATATGTAGTATAAATATTAATATTCTAGGTATTAAGATGGATGTTGGGTTTATGGACATAGCAGATGCTGTAGGGTGCCTGATCTAAGTACTTTCAGGCCTTTTGTTTCATGGTATACCAGATTGGTTTCTACCTGGCAGTGTCTGCATTTCTTCCCTGTGTGTTTTCTGTAATTGTGAAGCAAGCACTGCCTGCATACAAGTTCTGGGAATTAATTCCTCCCAGTGAGCAGCTCTGAAGTGGTAATTGATGCAGCATTTCAGGTAGGATGATTCTGAGGGATGGTATGCATTCTACACTTCAGTCTCAGAATTTCTGAATAGTATTAAACCCAGGTTGGCTTAATGTGGTGTCTTGCTTAATAGCACATATTTTATTGGGCTGCTTTTGTTTATTCGCTCTTCTCCTTTGTTGCCAGTGTTCCTTTAACCTCCCAAATAAAGCATATATAACATTTCATCATGCATATATACTACATTTTCTTTATCCATAAATTTATTGATGGGCACTTAGGTTGTTTCCATATTTTGGCCATTATGAATAGGGCTACAGTAAACATGTGCATGCAGATATCTCTTCAATATACTGATTTCCTTTTGTTTTTTTTTTTGTTTTTTTTTGGATATATACCCAGTAGTGGAATTGCTAGATCATATGATAGTTCTATTTTTAGTTTTTTGAAGAACCTCTATACTGTTTTCCATAATGACTGTACTAATTTACATTCCCACCAACAATATATGAGTTATTTTTCTACATTCTTGCCAACACCTATCTTAACGCTTTTTGATAATAGCCATTGTAACTGGGATGAGATGATATCTCCTTATAGTTTTTATTTGCATTTCTCTGATGCTTAGTGATGTTGAACATTTTTTCATATACCTATTGGCCATTAGTATGTCTTCATTTGAAAAATGTCTATTCAGCTCTTTTGGCCATTTTTAAAACAGATTATTTGCTTTTATTCCATTGAGTTGTTTGTGTCCCTTATATATTCTGGTTTTTGATCCGTTGTAGAGTGGGTAGTTTGCACATGTGTTCTCCCAGTGTGTGTATATCTCTTCACTCTGATTATTTACTTTGCTGTGCAGAAGGTTCTCAGCTTGATGTGATCCCATTTGTGTCCATTGCCCGTTTTTGCTGTGGTTGCCTGTGCTTTTGAGGTCCTACTCAAGAAATCTTTGCCTAGACCAATGTCCTAAAGTGTTTCCCCAATGTTTTCTTCTAGTAGTTTCATAGATTCAGGTCTTAGATTTAAGTCTTTAATCCATTTTGATTTGATTTTTGTATATAGTGAAAGATAGGGGTCTAGTTTCATTCTTCTGCTTATGTATATCCAGTTTTACCATTTATTGAAGAGACTGTGCTTGCCCTAATGTATCTTCTTAGCACCTTTGTTGAAAGTGAGTTGGCTGTAAATGCATGGATTTAATTCTGGTTTCTCTAATCTGTTTTATTGGTCTATGTGTGTGTTTTTATGCCAGTGTCATACTGTTTTGGTTAGTATAGCTTTGTAATATAATTAGAAGTTAAGTAGTGTGATGCCTCCAGCTTTGTTCTTTTTGCTCAAGATTGCTTTGGCTGTTCTGGGTCTCTTGTGGTTCCACATAAATTTTAGGATTTTTTTTTTCTATTTCTGTGCAGAATGTCATTGATGTTATAATAGGAATTGCATTGAATCTCTAGATTTCTTTGAGTAGTATGCACATTTTAACAATATTGATTCTTCTAATCTATGAATATGAAATATCTTTCCATTTTTTTGTGTCCTTATCAATTTATTTCATCAATGTTTTATAATTTTCACTGTTGAGATCTTTAACTTCTTTGGTGGCATTTATACCTAGGGATATTATTTTGTAGATATTGTAAATAAGATTACTTTCCTGTTTTCCATCTCAGATTGTTCTCTGTTGTCATATAGAAATGCTACTAGTTTTGTTATTGATTTTGTCTCTTGCAACTTTACTGAATTTCTTTATCAGTTCTAATAGTTTTTTGATGGAGTCTTTCAGTTTTTCTAGGTATAAGATAATATCATCTGAAAACAAAGATCATTTGACTTTTTCCTTTCAAATTTGGATGCCCTTTATATCTTTCTCTTGCCTAATTGCTCTGGCTAGGACCTCCAATACTATGTTGAATAGAAACGGTGAAAGTGGGCATTCTTGTCCTGTTCCAGATCTTGGTGGAAAGGCTTTCACTTTTTCTCTAATCAGTATGATGCTAGATGTGGATTTCTTTATTTCTTTTCCTCTATTAATTTTAGGTTTAGTTTGCTCTTGCTTTTCTAGTTTATTTAAAGATATATTGTTAGGTTGTTTATTTGAACATTTTCTACTTTACATGCATTTAATGCTGTCAACTTCTCTCTTATTAGTACTTTTGCTGTATCCCATGGGTTTTGGTATGTTGTATTTCCCTTTTTATTAGTTTCAATACATTTTGAAATTTTATTGTAATTTCTTCATTGACACATCCGTCATTCAGGGGCATGTTGTTTCATTTCCATGTGTTTTTATACTCTTCAGAGTTTCTGTTGTTACTGATATTTGATATAATTTCAATTTTTGAGACTTATTTTGTGTCCTAACATATGGTCTATCTTTGGGAATGGTCTATGTGCTGAGAAGAAGACCATGCAGCTGTTGAGTGAAATGTTCTGCAAATGTCTGTTACGTCCATTTGGTCCATAATGCAGATTATGTCTGCTGTTTCTTTGCTGACTTTCTGTCTGGATGATCTGTCCAATACTGAATGGGAGTGTTGAAGTCCCCAACTATTATTATATTTTTAAGATGTAGATTTAGTAAATACAAATTTCATGAGGTAAGTAGAAACCCAGATTCTGAAATACACAACCTTATTGGTGACCACAGAAAACTAAACAAGAAAAAATATCATTTTTACCTCAACCATATTGCTGTCTACATGCTGAACACCTTTGTCTCTTTCATTCACATTACCAAAGGCTCTTAATTTTTATTTCTAAAACATGTTCTCTCAGTCATACTTGCATGCATTCATTCGTTTAGCAAATATTTCTTAGCTCTTAACCATGTTCCAGGCTTTATTTTCTATACTGAGGATGCATCAGTGAACAAAACAAACAAGAAATACTTTTGCCCTGGTGGCATTTATGTTCTAATTAGGAGAGATTGACAATAAAATGGTTATAAGTGTATTTTAATATGTATGTTGATATATTTTAAAGATGAAAACTAAAACAAAAGGGAGGAGCTTATCTAGGGGTAAAGTTTTTGATACAGAGGGGAAGGACAAGTAAGACCTTATTGTGACGGTAATAGAGTTAAAATCTTTAGGAGGTAAGCTATCTCATAGATGATCTAGAGGAAAAAGTTTTCTTAGAGAGGTAACAACAGGTTCAGTGGCCCTGAACATGCCTACTTTGTTTCTGAAACATCCAGGAAGTCAGATTGAACAAGCAGAAAGTAGTAGGAGCTGAGGTTGTGGTGGAAGAGGACAGGACATTAAGTTGCAGTGTCTTGGAAGTCATTGTGATAATTTGGGTTTTTTATCCTGAATGAGATTGGAAGCCATTGGAGCCACTGAATCATTCTTTCTACTCTGTTGAGTTGTATTGTGAAACACATATTTCCACTATATTTGCCTCTTTTCTTTACCAAAGTCTTTGTGGACATTCAAGCTGGTTACTTTGCAAAATTAGCTCCTATCCGAGCAGGAGCTTCCAGAGTTGAAGCAAAAAGACTCAGCAACCATAGGAGTTAAGAGTATGAGATAAAGCCAAAGAGGCAATGAGGGATTTGCTAAGAGTAGTGGTATGATTGGACTTTGTTTTCTCTGTTGAAAATGCAGTGATAGGGGAAAGGTGAGAGCAGAGAGATCACTGAGAAAGCTATTGCAGTTAATCAGACTCAGAATGGAGTTGGTATGAAGTAACTCTGGTAAGTGATGAGATCATGAATTTGCTCACAGTTCAGATGTAGCTTATGAGAGACAAAAGAAGTCCTGTTCTCTACCTGGAGGTATGTAGATATCATTAACTGTGATGGAGAAAATTTTAGGAGGGGCAGGTTTAAAAAGAATATCAAAAGCTCAGTTTCAAGCATATTAAATTTTAGTTGCTTATTAAGCATCTGTTGAAGTGAAAATGTTAGGTTTGCTGTTAGATATATGAGTATCAGTTAATGGAAGAATTCCAAACTAGAGTTACAAATTTGAGAGTCATTAGTTTGGAATGGTAGTTAGATCTCTAGGTCTGTCAGCAAAATGTATCTTTTTTATCTAAAGTATAGTACCATACTAATGTTATTACAAAATTTAACCACTACCTGTAACTATGTTTTTGTGGGAAAGTCTCCTAAACAATGTTGGGAGATTCAGAAGATCCCTCCCACCAGGTACTGGACTAGAGACTACTCTGTCTTCAAACCTATGATGTATGGCATATGATCCAGCAGGGAAGTCTGTTGTGGGGAAAGGGCAGGAGATGAGGATGGTGGGGATTTTCCTATTCTGATCAGAGAGTTTGAAGACAAAACTAATTAAATAATAGAGTTTCTACTATATAGCCCTTGCAAGAGTATGATATGGTATCTGCAATTAGACTGTAGTTTCTTAAAGTCAAGAATTTACAGTTGTATGCTGCATAAGGACATTTCAGTCCACAACAGACCACATATAAGATGGTAGTACCATAACATATAATACTGTATTTTTATTGTACCTTTTATATGCTTAGACACACAAGTACTTATTTTGTTATGTATTCAGTACAGTAATATGCTATATGCTGCATAAGGACATTTCAGTCAACAACAGACCACATATAAGATGGTAGTGCCATAACATATAATACTGTATTTTTATTGTACCTTTTATGTGCTTAGATACACAAGTACTTATTTTGTTATGTATTCAATGCAGTAATATGCTGTACAGGTTTTTAGCCTAGTTGTGTAGTAGGCTGTACCATGTAGGTTTGCATAAGTACACTCAAAGATGTTTGTGCAGCAACAGAATTTTTAAATATATTTCTTAGAACATATTCCCATCATTAAGTGATGCATGACTGTATATAATTCTTCTATGTTTCCCTGCAATACCTATCCTAGAATAATAACATAAAATGGAAGTATCGGGAATTATTACTAAGTTTATTTTGTATTTGTGAGACATTATTTACTAGAGTTTTTCCTGTGAACTGGTCTCATTGTAAGACCTTGAAACATTTTGAGGATTTAATTAAGGATATGCATTACTGTAAGTATAGGAATGTTTCCTTCAGTGACTCATACTTATGTCAGGATTTCATTGACTTTAGGAATTAAAGATATGTATAAGAGTAGGTAATGATTTGTTGTGGTAGTATTTCTATAATTCTCCATTTATTTTATGAAATGGCATGGCAATAATAATGTTTGTAACTTTTATTCTTATTTTGTTTTATTGAATTTGTAATTTAGATATTCACCAACTCTAGCTTTGATAAATTTTGGTAATTGTAACAGTTAATGTAACCACTAGCATAATTAAGAATATTCCTATCCTCCTAAAAACTTCTCTTGTGTGCTTTTGTAGGATATTTTCTCTTTCATTCTCAGAGAATTACTGATCTGCTTTTAATCTTGACTTTTCTAGAACATTGTACAAATGGAATCATAGTATGTAGACTTTTCATTTCAGTTTTTCCACTTAGCACATAGCATTTGAGAGCTATTGATATCTTTTTGTGTATTAATGCCTTGTTCCATTTTATTGCTGAGTAGTATGCTATATACTATAGTCCAGATATGCTATTTGTTTTTTTATTTGCCAGTTGATGGACATTTGAGTTGTTTCTATTTTTTTCCTTCTGTGAGTAAGACTTCTCTGAATATTCACATATAAGCCTTTGTGTGGACATGTTTTCATTTCTCTTGGATAAATTGGAGTGAGATTTATCTCACTCCAATGGGTCATATGTAAAGTGTATATTTAACTTTATGGTAAACTCAGTATTTTCCAAAGTGGCCATACCATTTTACATCTGCATGTATCTCACTGTGGTGGTTGTTTGTATTTCTCTAGTGATATTAGTCATCTTTTCACATTGGCGATGTGTATATCTTATTTTGTGAAGTGTACGTTTGAATATTTTGCCTGCTTTCTAACTGGGTTACTTGTCTTCTTACTGAGTTGTAAGAGTTCTTTATTCTAGATATAAGTCCTTTCTCAGATGAATGTTTTGCAAGTATTTCTTTTCATTTTATCTTTTGAATAGAGGTTTTAATATTAATAAAGTCTATTTTATAATTCTTTTGTTATTCCTGATTTTTATGTCCTACATAATAAATGTTTGCCTATCCCAGTGTCACAGTTTTTCTCATGCTTTATTCCGTAAGATGACATTTTTTTCTATTATATTTGGATCTGTGATCTACCTTTAATTAGCTTTTGTGTTTGGTTTGTAGCAGGCAAATTTTTTTTCTTTTTTTTATATCAACATCCAGTTATACCAGCACCATTTGTTGAAAAAACTATCTTCTTCATTAAATTATCTTGGGTACTTTATCAAAAATCAGTTGATCATATAAGTGTGGATCTATTTCTGTACTGTTTTTTTCTCATTGATTTATATTTCTATTTTTATATCAGCTGTTTCTTTCCATTTTCCATTGATTTGTGTGTCTAATTTTATACCAGCTGTAGCTATACTACACTGATTTAGTTTTATATTTTGAATTAGTAAAATTCTTCAACTTTATTCTTTTCAAAATTGTTTTCATTATTCTAGGCATTTTTGCCTTACTTTATAAATTATAGTATCTACTTATCAATTTCTTTGCAAAGCTTAGCTAGGATTTTAATCAGGATTGTGTTGAAATGTGAAGAAAAAATTGCCATCTTAGTACTGAGTCTGCCATTTCATGAACATGGTATATCTCCTTATATCAATTTTTTAGATTTTTATGCAATGTTTTATAGTTTTCAGTGTATAGGTTTTTTTGTTAAATTTATTCCTATATTTGTTAAATTTATTCCTATATATTCTATTTTTATACTATTTTAATTGTTTTAAAATTTTACTTCCTAGTTTTTATTATTTTTTTTATAGAGACAGGATCTTGCTATATTGGCCAGGGCAGTCTCAAATGCTTGACCTCAAGCAGTCCTCCTTCCTCAGCCCTCCCTAAGTGCTGGGATTATAGGTTTGAGCCACCAAGCTTGACTCCGAATTGTTTTTTGCTACAATATTACATATATTCTGATGATTCATTGTTAATTCTGTTGACTTGTGCCCTCACACATTGCTCAATTCACTTACTATTTATGTTAGCTTTTGTATATTCTTTAAGATATTCTGCAGACATGATGTCATGTATGTATAAAAAAAGACAGTTTTATTTTTTCCCTTACATTATTTATTTCTTTTGCTTCTTTTCCTTGACTTATTATACTAGCTATAACCTCCAGTAAAATGTTGAATAAAATGATGAGTGGTTGGTTTTCATAGGAATAAAACAAATAAAATTTAAAGTAACATTTAAATTACATAACTCATTTGTTTGTTTAAAAAATCTAGAATCCTTTCTATTACCGTTTGCCTAAAATTCTTTAATTTATTTATTTTTCTAACTTTAGGTTATTGACTTGGGTTCCGGTAAAGGCTACCTAAGCTCCTTTTTGTCCTTGAAGTATGGCTTTAAAGTTTATGGAATTGATTCCTCAAATACCAATACTCATGGAGCTGAGGAGAGAAACAGAAAACTGAAGAAACATTGGAAACTCTGTCATGCTCAGTCAAGATTAGATGTCAATGGACTAGCATTAAAAATGGCAAAAGAAAGGAAAGTGCAAAAGAAGTTAAAAATAAAGCTGATATTGAGGAAGTGTTTAGAAACAGTCTTACAAATCAAGAAAAGATGTCTACTTCAGATATTTCACCTCATTTTTCTGGCTCTGTAATTTCTAATATCAGAAACCAAATGGAAACCCTTCATTCTCAACCACATCAAGAAGAAAATTTGTGTTTTGAAAATTCTTTTTCTCTTATAAACCTTTTGCCTATTAATGCCATAGAGCCTACTTCTTCACAGCAAATACCCAACAGAGAAACATCTGAAGCCAATAAAGAGAGAAGAAAAATGACATCAAAGTCAAGTGAATCAAATGTATATTCACCTTTAACCTCTTTTATCACTGCTGATTCAGAACTCCATGACATTATTAAAGATTTGGAGGTGACTTTACTTTTGAATTATTTAATTTGATGTACAAAAACATTGTATTCAATTTTAATAGTAGCTTACTTAGCATACATATCTTAATTGATCACATTAATCTAACAGACCAAGAAAATAAAAGCATAAGTAGGCTTTCGTTATTCCCATACCCATCAAAATCTGCCATGAGCCTATTCAGAATAGAGTATCCTCCACTCATTTCAAACCTCTTAAATCAAATAGAAGTCCTAGCCCAAAACTAGTAAGTAAACTAAGTTCTCATTCTGCCGTTTAGGAATTGTTAAAATTCTAAACAAGTAATTAAATTTTAACTTGAATTTGAAGTACAGGGATATCTAGAACAAAGTAATGTTCAATGTTGCACTTGCCAATATGGAATTTCCTCAAGCAACAGTAGCTTCCAAGTGTTCTTCAAAGCTTGAGCTTTTTCTAAATTACAAGTATGTCAACTTGTGTAATTGAAAGACAGCAGATCTTCAACAAAGGCAATGTTGCATGTTAAAACAGTATTATAGAGGAGATTCTAGAGATCATTTGGCCTAACTCATTGTCTCAAAAAAGAAAAAAAAAAAAAAGGTAGCTTTTGGAGTTGTNTTAAATCCTTGTTTGATAGCTGACCATTGTTTTACTGTTTTTTAAATAGGAAATTTTTCTTTTTCCCAGATATTTTTGGATTTAAGGAAATCTAGTGTACCTTCATTAATTCTTTTTCTTATACATGAAATTAGTAATTAAGCTCTTTTAGGCTTTCTCTTAGGTTTAAACAATCCCAATTACTTTGGTTTAACTTAAAAAATGTAAATTTCTAGTACATTTTGTCACCTTCTAATTTTCTCAAAATCTTTCTGAAAATATATAATCAAAACTGTATACAAACTCTTGTAAGAACCATCTAAAATAAGATATACAGGAAGAATGTTTCTTGGATCCTGTTGCAAATCACAATTTAATAACAGAATTAACTACCACCCTCTATACCCCTCGCCCTCTCACAATACTTAAATATTTTACTGGTAAGATAATACGGTGATTGCATATTTTTGTCTCCTAGCTGCTACTTGCTAATATTAACTAATCCTGTATGATAAATACAATAAAGAATGAGGTTAAATGTTCTTGTATTTTCTTTAGTGAGAGCTAAATTAGGCTTAAAGAGAGAAATTTGTAACTTTGTTACTCTACCCTTAATTAGTGATAAATCTTTCTTGTCTGAATTAATTTTACTGATGACATCATAATCTCTAAATAAAACCTATCTAAACTAATCATCAAGAAAAGCAGAGTAGCTGTATAATCTTCTAAAAACTGTGCTTTGAAATGTATATTGCCTGAAGAAACTGAGTGTTCTATCAGGTCAAAACCACTTACAGGCATAATTTTTTTATTTAGTAAGTTTGATTACAGCTCTCTTTTATGTCTAGGACATAGGTTAAAATAACATTTCAGTAAAATAATTTTTAAAAATTTTAGTGAAACAATTATATGCTGACGATAGTTATAAAAATGTACTTGAGACACAAGTTAATGTTTATGTTATTTTGAATTTGTAATTTAAAGTAAATTGTAATGATAAAAATGGACAATGTTTTCTGAATTTTACTATATGGTAGTGTACTAAGTCATTTACAGGGATTAGTTTACTTAAGTTTTGAAAGAACCCATTGACATGAAGGACTGTTATTATCTCCATCTTACAGTTGAAGAAATTGAATGCTTTCCAAATCACACTGTGACAGAACTTAAATTTAAACCGACTGTTTCCCAAGACTGTGCTCTTAATGACTGTACTACAGCTTATGTAATTAGTTCATTAATAACTCTAACATCTCTTAAGTAAACACATGTATCTTTAATTTACAGCTTTAAAATTAATTTTAGTTGGTATTATAAAGTACCAACCAAAATTAGTTGATGAGTAGTAACTTTAGAGAACACTTTGAGACACATGATGGTTTAATTTTAAAAAACTAGAAATCAATATATCTATATTTACAGATTTACACTAAAACATGACCTTTATGTTATCAGGGTTTAAGAGTGTTATCTGGAAAATTGAGAGGTTAATATTAGAAATGTTTTAGTTCCAAATGGTGTAAGTATGTGATTCTAATAGGGTGCAGGTTTTCTGTATAACATTTTTTTTCTGTACAAGTTTCTTTTAGTCACTACTTTAACTAAATTTTATGAGTCATGTCAAAGACAGAAAGGTATTATTAGTAAATTCAACCTCAAAATGATTGTTATATTGAACAAGATTCTGTGCATGTATACATTTGTACCCATTGTGTATGTGTGTGTATACATTTAAATTAGGCTTTGGATAATTAGAATAAACATTTTATAGGAGAGTTTTAAATATGATATATGTTATAAAATTTGGAAAAAAAATTTTAATTAAATTTTATATTGTCATATTTGATGCAGTACATAAAGTAAGCTTTTTGTTGTTAAAGTAGAAATACTAAGTTTGCAACAGTTCTTTATTTTTTATAACAATATTTTATAAGGTTTTGATGGGCAATCTGAGAAGTGAAATTAATTTAAAAAATTAATATTATGGTCAAAGTGTGATATAAATATATGACAAAGCACAGATTTGGTCTAGTAATACATGTTACATTTGATTAGTCCAATTTTTGCTTTGTCTAGTTGTTAAGCAAATATTAGTTGGAAAATGAGAGAAAATATAAACAGGTAAATAAGCAAAATCACTGAAAAAAAAAGTTGTGAAAAGAGATCATAGTTATTTTGCCTATAAAGAAATAATTACTTATGAAAATAAAAACATGGAATACTTTCTAGGTAGAATTTGATAATTATTAACACCTTTACATATTTTAATGGACGTTTAAAATCTTCACCTCATGCTGGGGGCGGTACAATGTGCTTGTAGTCCCAGCTACTTGGGAGGCTGAAGCAGGAGGATCATTTGAGGCCAGTAATTTGAGTCAGCAGCATGTGATATTCATGCCTGTGAATAGCCACCACAGTGCAGCCTGGGCAACAATGCAAGATCCCATATGTAAAAATAAAATAAATAAAATTTTAAACAACCCTCTTTTCAATTACCAAATTTTATTTTCTTCTTGTGTTTTAAAGGATTGTTTGATGGTAGGTCTACACACTTGCGGTGATCTGGCTCCAAATACTTTGAGAATATTTACCTCCAAATCTGAAATCAAGGGAGTTTGCAGTGTGGGTTGTTGCTACCACCTCTTATCTGAAGAATTTGAAAACCAACATAAAGGTACAAGTTCCCCACGTATCATAATTTTTATTCATTTGGGCATAATGACTGTTTTCTATTTCTCCCCATTTTTTCATCATTACCGTGATTTAGATCAGCATTTAAGATAACATCTGACTTTCTTGCACTTTTAGTGTTACAGTATTATTGAAATTTAATGCATCAACGTATATTTGTTATAGTTTATCTGGTCATAAAATGGGCTTAATGAGTGCTGAAGCCTTTGAAAATGTTTGAAAATTTTTCGTGATACATATTTTAGAGAACTTCTGTTTCAAAATATTTATGAAGTATACATTTACTGAGATAGTAAAACTGAGTTATTTTGTTATGAATATTGAATTTCAGAGTTTGCTTTTGTTTCCAAAGCCTTTTTCATTTCTGAAGGAATACCGATATTTAAAAAAGAAAAAGTTCTTTACTGTGTTTTGAAGAGTCAGCACACCAAAATTTTAGAAAACTGTAAAACTGTGTGATTGCATTAAAATAGTAGTAGTCAAACTATGCTACCTGTACTTAGAAGGTGCCTGGTGAGCAAAGTATGGAGTAGGTTTGCAAGATTTGAAGCACCCCATGTATTCATTCAGAGCAGCTCCTGAAATACCTCTCTTTGCTCCATTTTGCATGTTAAATCTTTCCATAAGATTTTGTAAGGTATGATTTCAAAACTGCTGGTTCAGATTAGATGGCTATTTAGTATACTAATATTAGCAGTTCGTTTTTATGTTAGTTTAATGGTATCTTTATCTGTGTCATAGCTAAGAGTTTTAGATCGGGAATTTTTAGGTTACCAACTTTTGTGTGCATTAAGATGGTATTGGTTGATCTTTTCTTTGTTTTAAAACCCAGATTAATGTATTTTAATTATTTCTTATTTAGTCATGCCCAGGAGGTAAACATTGTAATTGTTTAATTTTATTGAAATGTGACAAGGTGAAACAGAAGCCATGTTTAGAATTGGCAAAAATTTTTATGAAATAGAGTTAATCAAATTATAATTATTTTATGTCAGTGTTTTGAAATTTTTATTTTAGGAAAAGTATGAAATAGTGAAATTATGAATATATAGAGATAGAATGAAAGAAAGCAAATTGGCAAAAATTTAGCACTAGTTTAATTTAGATGAAGAATATATGATTGTCAGGCTATTACTACCAACTCATTTTTTTCTAAGTACAGAAATTTTCAAGACCAAAATTAGGGTAAAAAATGAACTTAAAATAGAAAAAAAAAAAGTATTTCTACTAAACTATATACCCATATATTTACATTATGTTATAGAATTTTATGTATCTTTTCTGAAATAAATGAAAAAATACTTTAATGCAATCACAGTTCTACAGCTTTTAAATATTATATGTATAATATTTTCCTTAATTGACAATAGGGTAAGATTTATATAGGTAAGTGCTTACTTTTGGGGTTTATTATTTGGTTGTTAGTTCAAGAGTTTCCTGTTCTGTAGGTACAATGAAATCAATTAATAAATGGCTCAATTTGGGGACAGGTGTAGACACTTGGTGTGTCATTAAATTTAGAGACACTAATCCTAGCAATTTGGGAGGCCGAGGCAGGCAGACCACTTGAGGTCAGGAGTTCAAGACCGGCCTGGCCAACATGGTGAAACTCCATTTCTACTAAAAATACAAAAAAATTAGCTGGCCGTGGTGGTGGGTGCCTGTAATCACAGCTACCCTGGAGGCTGAGGCAGGAGAATCTCTTTAACCCAGGAGGCAGAGGTTGCAGTGAGCCGAGATGGAGCCATTGCACTCCAGCCTGGTCAACAAGAGCAAAACTCCATCTCAAAAAAAAAAAAAAAAAAAATAGAGTCACTATCCTTACCTTACATTTTAAGATCTTTAATTTCAGTTGCCTGCTTCCTTCTTTCACTTCATCGTCATTGCCCCCAAGGATGCCTTCCCATTCCAAGGGGCCTCCGTCTGCTCTTCACACAGTACTTTTTTAAGACTCTCATCTCTGGTCTGGACCTTAGCAGCCATCACTCTGTACTGTGAAGTCTCAGGATTTTCCCACCAAAGATGGATCCTATCTTTTTTGGCAGCATACTGTACTCTCTCTCACACTCTTTTCTGCACCTTACTCTTCGGAGTGATCCCCGGAGCTCATTCTGCTGGTTTAGGAGAGTGTCTTTCCTAACATATTTGAATTAAAATTTGTTGTGTTGCCATGGATTGTGAGCAATTTTCTCTCTCTTTTGTCTGCTTTTTGTAAAATACGTAAATAGATTCAGATTTAGGTGACTTTGATTATTTTATGGTAACCAGGTGTCATTAGTACCTTTTTAATCTAATGTTTGATTCTTCAATCTCGTACTTAAAAAAAAGTAGCAGAAGTTACTTGCCAGGATTGAAAAAAGAAATTTAATTACTCCTTGCTCATACATTTTAAATCATTTTTTCCAGTACCTTTTCTAATAGATTGTTGCTTTAAGCTGTTAGCAGATATTCCTTGGTCATGTATTCTAACTAAAATGAATTTGAATAGGGCATGTTAGAGAGGGCTTTGAAAAACCTAAAGGAAGAAAGAAGCAAGATTGTGTATCCACATATTGTCATGCCATTTCTTGCCTGCAAATGAAAAATTGGTAGATCGATTAGTCTTGAGAGGCACGGATTCCATTCACTTTTGTATCTTCAGTACTAAGCACATTCACTCAAATGTGATTGAATAGATGAATGTTTGTGTAATATGTGTTAAAATCAAGTAACTAGAAATAAAAAAAAAAAAAAAATCACTGCTTTCCTGTCTTGGCAGCTGAGTTTTACACACCTCAGAGAGTATGTGATTGCACTGAACAAACATTTATTGAGCAACTACTATTTTCAAGGCACTGTACTTGGTACTTTATGTAAAATAATGGGAAATGGGGAGAGGCTCATAAAAAGTCAATAGTTACGTAAAGAGATAGGAAAAATAGATGACAAGCAGAGTTCAGTTCAATATCATCAGTGCCAACTGTGTTCCACTCTGTGCTTAGGGGTGGAGATACAAAAATGAGACATCATCTTCACCCTTAAATAATTTCTTTAAAAGCCCTCAATCCTAGGAACCAGATAATCCTTATTAGTAATTTTAAAAAACATTATTTTTTTGTAAAACCATTTAGAATAGAAAATTCAAATTACATAGGAAAAGAAAAATACAAACTAAGTCCCCATACCTATATTGGTTTTTTATGTATCTTTCCAGAAAAGAAAAAAAATTACATATACACATTCTATATTCTTATATATTGTAGACAAACAAATGTATAAACTGTTCATCACCTCTTTTCACATAATATATTTTTGATAGTCTTTCTATATCAGCACAGAGAATGTTGCTTTAGTCTTTTTCATTTTGCAAGGTATTTAATATATTATATTTTATTTATTCAGTACTAAATAGTTAATACTTGCTTAAGGCAGTGGTATTCTTCTTTTAATAAACGAAAATTTAGTGAACTGTTGAGCAGTTCAATGTAGAGTTTAGAGAACGTAAAATGTGGCACAAGTGTTCATCTTTATTTTCTTTATCATCAAACATTAGTTTCAAAATAGTATAGTAGTTGCCATACGACAACTACTATATTACATCTGTTATCTTACAGCAGAGTAGCATGTAACTCTGTCTGTGAGGGGTTGAGGGTATGTTCCTGTATAGTGATACCCACTGTATCTTGAAAGATTCAGCAGAAGTTAATCAGACGAGGAAGTAAGAAGGGTATTGCAGGCAGAATAAACAAAGGCATGCAGTGATAGACGTTTAAAATCAAGTTTTTTTCCTCTTTGACTTCATAGTCACTCTTTCTCATTGTAATTGTCTTTCCCCCATCTTATTCTTGTTCATGTCTTTCATAGAAGCAATTATAATAATAAAACTAATGTCCATTTCAGTCAGTATAAAGGCATGATTTTTATTGACCTCCTTTCACATTTAAGATTACTCCCTAACCTATTTTCCCAAAATCTCTTCTTGATTCTCTTTCTTTTTTTCTTTAGTACTTGGTCATTCATAAAATCGTCTTTGAGTCTTCTAAGAAAATTAGTTGAAGAGAATACCTCCACATTTTTACACACTAGAAATGGAAGCCTCTCAGTTAACAGATTCTCAGGCATTAGTCTTGTATCCTGCCTGGGTAAAGGCAGTTTTGTCTTCTCTTCTGAAGTTGCTGTTGTTCACTGTGGGTTTGCAGGACATTTAGGCCACAGGATTTAAATAAGAAAAAGTGTTGGAAAGGTTTGTGAGAACCGTGACCAGCAGCTATAAACTCTGAATTTCCCTCCCTATAGGGATAGTAAACTGGAAAGGCCTTCCTGTCAAAAATATCTTACCCATCAAGAATCATTGATATGATAAGGGAAACAATGCTAGGCTTCAGTAGGGAAAGCTAATAGTAATATCTTAATGTTACTTAATTTCCTGATGCATACTTGAATGAATAGATGATTGGGAGTTTTGCTTGTCGGGAAAGCAAAGAATAAGCAGGAGGAAACAGGACTGAGTGATATGATGAAATGGGTGGGGATGTGTGCAACGTGAGTACCCTCAAATACTCCGGAGGTCAAGAAAACAGTTGGAAAGCCAAGAGATAAGAGAAAAATGTGGGAAAAAAAGTGATAGGAATAATGAAAGTAAACTTGGTTTATATTGCAGTTTTGCCTAGCCCTGGACTGAAACACTTTCTCATCTCAAAAACCAGATGGCAAAGGTAACATACTCCCTTTTCTCTTTCCAACACTCCATCTCCATTTTTCTCACTGTATCTTTGCTGTAGTAAAACAGAGAAGATGTGAACCATCCCATGAAATTTTTATAACAGTATTTCTCAATTCTAGCTGCCTTGCTGAGTCGAATTTGACACTTTTAGTGTATGGATGCCTACACCTGCCTCTTAACATCTGAATAATAATCTCTAGGCATAGGACTTGAATATAACTATGATTAAGAAGTTCTATAGGTAATTCTGATGAACAGCATGTTTGAAAACAAGGTATGTATTATGATTATATAAGAAGACATGAAGAATTCTACAGGATGACTTACAGATATATGTTCAAGATTATGTATAGTTATTGTTCTTCTATGCAAAGACTTAGATGGGTCCTAGTCAAGTGCCAGTTTGCAAATTCATATGACAGATTAAACTCAAAAGGGCCTAGGAGTGTGTATCAAAGTCCAAAATGCAGAGAGCTGGAGTAACTAGACCAAAACAAAATCCTTGAAGTATAGAGCTCAGAGTAAAAACCTGGGGAAAACAAACACAGATGCAAGAAGGCAGGAAACTGGGTCATAAATAGGGAATGAATTTAAGTGGTTAGAAGCTAGATAAATTCAAGGAGAAAAACCTAGAACAAGCAAAGTATGTTTGGGATAATTATTATGGGTATCCCTAGATTTTTGATAGCTTACCTTTATCAATGAACAGATGTGACTCTGTGTGTGTGTGTGTATGAAGGCAGACAATGACAAACAGTTTGTTCTGGGCTATTTAGCAGAAACTGTTTTGATTGATGGAACACGGACATAGCCTTATTTTGTTTATACAATATATACTATGGAGTCCTACTGTTCCATACTAAAATACAAATCTACCACTATATAGTTTGATCATTATGCTAAAATATCTGACTTACAGAGAAAGGGGTTTATGTGCACAAAGTTAGCATATTTCCTGTAATATATCAAGCACTAGGTTCCATGGAGTTATATCTCTGAATGGTTAAATATGTCATATGTCCTTCTTTTAATATTTTACACACCTTCACCCTCACTTTATTTGCACAGCTGTTTTTAAGTTTGAATTGGGGCAGTGTTGCCCTTTGGGATGTAAATTTGAGTTATTAATAGTCTAATATAATACAGTAGAAAATTTCTGGTATGTACATTGCTACTTTTTATGATGATATTTACTATGTAAACAATATGTGTTTTCCATGAATGTGTTTACCCAATACAATGTGGTAGACCATAGAGGTAGTCTGTCATGAATGTCAGTTTTCAAAAATACCACAAAGCTCTGTGAGCCATTGTGAATACTGAATTTATACCATATGTTTTAAAACTACTTTTAAATATTTTTACATTATAAGCCAGTCGTCCCTAGGAGAACAAGAAATACCAGAAACATTTTTATTGCAGTCCTTTATAGAGTATCTGTTTGGTCAAGCTTGACTAATGTTTCAGTATTTTGAATATTGATTATTATAATAATTAATTTGAAGTGTTTACATTAGTTCTTCTTCTAGAAGTTGTAGAGGGAACTTTTTTGGGTAAATATCAAGATAACTTGGTTGTTTTGGTTCAAACAGAGGAAGCACCACTAGTTACCAATTCAGATCTACGCATTTTTTCTTCTTTGCTAACTGAACCATGATTTTGTTAAGGAATCATCAGTTGCTACTGGGAGCAACCCTTTCCAGGGCACAAATCTGTGACTGATCTGCTCCTTCCCTGCCTCCTCCCAGCCTAGTACCAGGGCATCTTCTAGTATTGTTAGTGCACTCCACATTTGCACAGTCAAGTATCAATGGTGTAACCCTTGAAAGTCTGCAGGCTTAACTTCATGTTTACCCCTAGCCTTAATATGATATGGGATAATGAGGTGGTTCTCCCATAGGTTCCTCCATTTACTTAAAAAAAAAAAAAAAAAAAAAAAAACACACAGTAGAGGGTCACAAATCATCTTTTGATGGTGTCTTTTAATCTGATGCTGCCATTTCTGTGTCAAACAAATTTGTCAATGGTGCATGATACCTATCCTAATGTAGACTGTTTCTCAGGTTGTATCATCTCTAGGAATTATGAGGGAGGAGGCTACATATCTACATATGTAGATAATTATCTTTACTATTGTTGAGGTTTAAAAATTGTTCCTTTGCTTTAAATTTAGAGGTACTTCATCTGAAAAGGTATCTAGAGGTTGAAGAAAAACGTGTTGAGCACATTGTTTGAATATATAACATACTGTTTAAATAAGCTTATCTTACATTTCCAGATTTCTCAAATATTCTATATGTGATACTAAAACTGCTAACATAACATTAACCAGTTAATATCAGCACTAAATCATGTATTATATCATAGAAAAATGTATGACTAATGTCTTAGTCCCGTTAATGGCAATGAATTAATCTTATCATTGCAACAGTGCAAACAATTGCTGTCTTTTCAGTAAAGATCTGACAATATTTTCTATCTCATACAATATGTATTTTCTTAAACAAGGCTGTTTACTGCTGTGGGCTTTTAATGCTGGAAGTTTGGAGGATATTGAGGAATAAAGTATCATTTCTCTTTTCAAAACAGCATGGATTTGACTTCCATTTCCAGCAGTGTGAGAGATGAGATTTTTCTGAGGATTCCTCCTGCTACAGTTCAGCTAGATACTGGCTAAATTAGAACATGTATTTTTTTAGGCATTGCTGAGTCCTCAAAAAATAAGGGAAATCTCTATGGATCAAGAAAAATTATAAACAAAATGTTTAAAAGGAGAGAATGGGCAGAGGGAGGAAGAGAAGTTGAGACCAAAGGAGGGAACTATGAGCCATAAAGTGATAGATAGTGTTGTTCTGAGATAAATGCTGGTCTCATTGACATCTAAAGACTAATAATGGTCCCCAACTAATGGGGAAGCTGATCCTGAAATATCCATACTAAGCCGTACCCTTAACTGAGACAAAACAGTCTTCAGTCTATCTCATACATAAGCAAATTCAAATCCTTTTAGGGAACTACTTAAATTCAGGCTCTTGAAATTTCAACAGATTAAAATCTATTACATATGAGCTAAAATCTTAGAAAATCCCAACTATATCCTAAGATACATGTGGCTAGATATCTTGGCTGACCCTCCTATTGTATTCAACTAAAAATCCTGAATACAATTAATTTTTCCTAGAAGCACTGAAATGATGGAAATATATATCCAGTCAATATATAGAAGAGTGCCGAAGTCCTCAAAGATAATGGAAACACTGAAGCTCCTGAGGGTATTTGTGTGCCATAGCAAACTTGAGCTTTAATAATTTCATGATTTGAAACCACAAAGGTGGGAACAAAAATAAAGGTGCCAGTAGTAGGAAGAGAATAAATTTGAAAAATTCAGGAAGCATTTAAGATTGTTTAAAGGCGATAAAGGAAAAGGGATTATCAAGGATCATTATCAGGTTTCTGTTTTGAGCAGCTGAGTGGGTGACAGAACAACGTATATGATAGGAAACACTAAGGAGGAACCAAGTTTTGGGGCAAAGGTAGAATATGTTTCTTTAATGTTTTTCTTTCATTCCTAGCATTTGCCATAAAATGAGATATATAGCAAGCAGTCAATAAAGGAATAACATATGAAATAAAATTATAAATGGTTAAAAAAAAAAAGTGCTGATTCAGCACTGGTCAAACCTGAAGAAGAAACAAAGGTATTTGATGAGACATCTCCAGAATAATTATATTTTAAATTAATTCTTTTCAATTACTCTCTTTTGGCCTTCCTATAAATCATTAGTATTTTGTCAAGAATCTGGAGATTAAGGCGTGGATCTTTTTTTAGCAACTCTTAATTTAAACCATGAAACTAAAATGAAGACTTTGAAATTATGAGAACATAAGAGCCAATTTAGTAACAACAACATTGGGCCATAAATATCAATAAAGATTTATTCAACATAGAATATGCTGAAATTTAGGAGATATTCAGCAAACTAAGTATGCACCCACTGCCCACTTTGCTAGATACTGAGGATATCTAAACGAAACAATTTAAAGTAATATCTAATGTAATAAATAGGGTTTTTTTTTTACCGATAAGATAATTGTAATATAGTTTGATAGGTACTGTATTAGAGTTATGTATAAGTTATATGCCAAGCATAGAGAGAGCGATTTCTAGATGTCCAAGGGAGTGCAGAAACACTGCATAGAAGAAAACATGCTTTGACTGACTAGCATTCTCCTCTGTCTCTGTAATGTTGTGACCTGGGTGAATCAGTTAGCTTTTGTGGATCATCTGTAAATTAGTGAAGCAAGAGAGGGGTTAAATTAGACGATCTGTCCCTTCTGGCTCTAATGATATCATTCTATTACTTGAATGTAGCTTTCCAAAACATGCATATTATTTAAATTTAACATTATTTGTATTTATCAAGACATTTATTTTTAGTATCTTTTTTCTTAATTATATTGGATTTGCATAAATAAATACTTTCCTGCTACTAGTCTGCATTTGGATGATAATGACATTTTTGAAAATTTTACTTTTACATTTATACCAGTATAATAATGGCCATAAATGTTGTTTCTCCCAGTTTTATATGTTTGGGTTTTAAGAAGTAAAACTAGCAATAATTTATAGCAAATGTATATTATATATATTTATTTTCTTAACTATATTGATATTAATAGTTTATTAGTTTGTTCAGTAATTCAGTGAGGAACTATCAGGATCTATCTCAGCTTGAATTAAGTTTCTGGTGTGACTAGTGTAGGTATTGTTCTTTGCAACCATATAGCAGATGAGTAGACTTTACTATCAGCCTTGTAGATTCAGCTGTTTATAAGCTTTTGTTACAATATCACATTGCTCCTCACTGTTCAGCTGGTCTTAGAAACATTCTTGCCAATTAATATGGGATGAATACAGAGATTTCTAGATGTACTTGGCATTCTGTGCACGATTACCTCACTCTGACAGCTGTATATGATCTTCCGTCAGCTGTATGTTTTCTAGAATACTGGCACTGATTTTATTTTTGCCATGGGGCATCTTCTTGCTGCCTTTAAGTAGTTAGAAATGGAACTTTAATATATTTTGCTTCTTTCTTTAATTTGCACCTCGTTATTTTTTGTGATTAATAGAAAGTGGTTTTTGAAGCTCATGCAGATTGGATTTATTCAGCATAAAAAAGTTCTCCTTGTGTTCATGGTAAGTAAAAGACGCCAAGAAAGTGTTGAAATCCAAAATAGAAAATGAGTATGTCCACTTAAAAGAAGTAGTAAAGAGGAAGAGTTTATACTTTGTATATAAAGTAATATGAAAGCAAAGTTGACAGAAATTCTTGTCAGAGAGTTGACAGTCAAATTAATATAAAACAGATTTTACAAAAACTAGATTACAATCTACTCATTTTATATATAAATCTAGATTTTGATGCTGTAGAGCAAATAATCTTGAAAAATATTTTGCTGTAATGTTCTCATTTCTTTTTTCCTGGGGTAAATAAATTACCAGAAAGTTGTCTAAATTTTCTTCATTATCATCTATCTGACACAATGTGTGAATTTTTTATTGGTATGAAGTTACAACATCATCTGTAATATTAGTATAAAAATTATCTCAGGTGTTCCATATGTGTCTCATTATAAATTATTTTATCAAGTATAGAGTTTTGCAGCAGAGGGAACCTGTCATACACAATGAGAAACTCCACTGGGAAGCTGCTATTACAGTGTTTGCCAAACCAACACAATGTTTTCTCTCAGCACCTGGGTTTTGCCATTGTATAGTCATGCATAAAAATACCAGGACAGTTGTATCTGGGCTGATTCATTAATAATAAATGTTTTAATGCGGATATGATGCCTTTAAAGTAATATACGTGTCTTTTAAAACTGGGTGTTTATTTTCTTTTTTATATACATCACACTTTATATACATATACCTTGAGATTACATTTCCAGCCTGCATTTTTAACCAAAGGATAAGTGAAATACTGGTACATTGATCATATAATGGAATTAGCAGTGGAGATGAGAAGTAGAAAAAAAGGATATTGTAAATCAGGCTATGTATACCTGGTGTATTAGGCAGGGTGCTCTTACACACACATGTAATTAGATTTATTAAGAATGGGCTGACACAATTATGGAGGCTGACAAGTTCCACGATATGCTCTCTACAGGCCGGAGACCCAGGAAAGCCAGTGGTGTGCATTCCTGTGTGAGACTAAATGCCTGAGAATCAGGAATGCCAATGGTGTAAGTCCCAGGCCAAAGGCAAGAGAAGACGGATGTCACAGCTTGTGCAGTGAGGTAGTGAGGGAGAGAATTCAGCCTTTCCCTAACTTTTTGCCCTACTCAGACTCTCAATGGGTTTGATGATGCCCACCCATATTAGGGAGGGCAGTCTGCTTTATTCAGACCACCAATTCAAACACTCATTTCTTCCCAAAACTCCCTCATGGGCCATCCAGAAATAATGTTTAACCAGATATCTGGGCATTCCATGGCTCAGTTCAATCATTTCAAGTTGACACATGAAATTAACCCTCACACTCGGCATGGCCCAGTAGGAAACAAATCAGAGATAATAAATTTAATCATTTTATTGTAATCGTTACCATTTTACCATTACCAACTCTCTCCATTTGTGTTTTCTGGGAAACAAAACTTCATACATAGAGTCTATATCTCAGTGATTTAAACTGAAGGTACAGTCTGGTGAAGGCGGACAGAAAGGAACCATAGGGGCTCAGTCCATATTTATGGAATGAATTAGTTAATTGCCATAAACGTATAATAATTGTGGTGTGATTTTCTTTAAATGTCTTGAATTCTAGAATCTTTAAGTATCTCCTTTACAACTTGAATCATTGTTGACAACTGCACATAAACATTATCTTTTTAAGTTACTTTTTACACCCACATTTTTTCTGATCATTTAAGAACAGAGCAATTTCTAGAACTTGCCTGCTTTTGAATTGCCTTCTATATTATTATTCTTATGGTTATACTATTTTAAGTTTATTCTTCATTATTTTATTAATGCTGAAGAGTAGGTCTGATTTAAATAATTATATTTATCATTTAGGGTTTGTTTTTGTTGTTGCTGTTGTTGTTTTGTTGTTTTGTTGTTTGAGACAGGGTCTCACTCTGTTGTCCAGGCTGGAGTGCAGTATCATGATCATGGCACACAGTAGCCTCGACCTGGGTTCAGGCAATCCTCCCTCCCCAGCTTCCCAACTAGTTGGGACTACTGGTGCGTGACACCACTCCTGGCCAATTCTTGGCTTTTTTTTGGTTTTTGTTTGTTTGTTTGTTGTCGTAAAGACAGGGTTTCACCATGTTGCCTATGCTGGTCTTGAACTCATGGACTCAAGCACTCTGCCCACCTCTGCCTCCCAAAATGTTGGGATTACAGGTGTGAGCACCATGCCAGGCCTATCCTCTTAGTTTTAATATGTTTTAGAAACCAGTAACATGTAAGTACTTCACAAATCTTGATAGTTAATATAATGTTTAATACACCTTTTATCCTTAGGCAATATTTTGAATATCATAAATACTTGGCCTTATTTAAAACCTGAAATGAAAATCAAGAAAATTTTATAGAATTGTCCTATAACTGATGCTAATTATGAAACTATAAAATTCTAAGGTGGGAAATGAGTTTCTAAACTTGCAACTAAACTGAGAGGTCATCTTTACTTGAGAATGTGTCAATCTACATGGCAATTCTTCAGATACCATTGAAGGATATTTTTCAGGAAACCTAAGGAGTCTTTGTCAGTCCTTAAAGAGAATAACATGGAACAGAGACTTAAGTTTAAAATCAAGGTAAAATGGCTGGTAAATGACAAATACTTGACTTTTTTTTTTCCTAAAAAAAAAAACTATGTTTTGTGGGAGATTGTAAGATGCCTATCAACCTAAATTTTACTTTATTGTTTCAAAGCATTATAAAAGTGACATAGATGCATGTGACACACAAAAAGGAAGTTTTAATAAAGGACTTTGAACTATGAATGAACTCAAAATATTAAACATTTATTTCTATATTTACCTTTCAACATAAGTAATAAATATATTCACATTATAAAACGAGTTTGAAAGTATGCAAACATATATGTTAAAAAGTAAAAGTTTGTTTGGCATCACATGTGACACTCCCTTCACATATTTCTTGCTATGCATGTACATATACAAATGTGTACATGTACAAAAACCTCTTTTCTAACAAAAGGATTCAAACTGAATGTAATCATTCATTCATACATTTATATATTATTTCAAAAATATTTATGGAGTGTCTACAACGTGCCAGATACTTTTGAATGAGAAGTGGAAAAAAAGTCCCTGCACCCATGTCATTTACCTCCTAGTAGGTAGAGACTGCAGAGCAACAAGCAGATATATATCTAGTACATCAGATGGTGATAAGTACTATGGAGAAAAATAAAGTAATGTGAGTTTGGAGGCATGCTGTTTTATATAGGGTAGCCAGGAGAAGCTTTGTTGTTAAGATGACGTTGAGCAGACAGTTGAAGGATGAGGGAGCAAGCCATGCAGCTATGTTGGAGACATAGTGTTCCAGACAGAGGGAGCAGCAAGTAAAATACCCTAAGACAGGAACCTGTTGGCCCTTTCAAGGAAGAACAAAGACCAGTGTGGCTAAAACAGTGTTGTGACAAAAAGCAGGGAAATTTCTTAGGGAACGATTGCTGGAATCCAGATGGAAGATGGATAGCGCAGATCAGAGGGGAACTTTGGAAGAGATGGTTAAACATTTCTTGTGCAAGGTTTTTGAAAATGCAGTTTTATGTGGGTATGTGATTGCGAAAAGAAAAGCCTATCTGTAAACATTAATTTGATTTGAGAAAAAGTGAAGTCATTATATGACAAGTTAAAGCAAAAGGATCTAAATCTACCTCAGTAAAAGATTTAAAGCTGGTGAATGTAATGTAAACAAGGATGGTGTGATTATTTTAGAAAGAGATTTGGCTTAAAACAAATTGTCAAGATAATAGGAGAAGCAGCAGATGCTGATCAAGAGGCAGCAGACAAGTTCCCAGATGCCATTAAGAAAATTATTGGAATGTAAGGGTATCTTCCTGAATAAATTTTCAATGCAGATAAAAATGCCCCGTTCTGGATAAAAATAACTGCTGCAAAGAACACTTATTAATAAGGAAGAGAAGCAAGCACCAGGATTGAAGGCAGGAAGCGATAGGCTAAGTCTACTGTTTTGTGCAAATTAAATCAAGTTTATCATCAGAAATGTCCTTATCTCTAAAACTACTAACTCCTGGGCCTTAAAGGGAAAAGATAAACATCAGTTGGCTCCTTTTTAGTTGTACAACAAGGAGGTCTGGACAAGAATCCTTTTTCTAGATGGATTTCATCAATGCTGTATATGAAGTCATGAAGTATCTTGTCCATAAGGAGCTGCTTTTAAAGTTCTTTTGATATGATGCTGGACAATGTGGCTGGCCACCCAGAACCCCATACGTTCAACACTGCTTTAAAGAAGACGTACAGACAGCTAACAAGTATATGGAAAAGTGGTCAACATTACTGATCATCAGGGAAAGGCAAATTAAAACCACAATGAAATATCACCTCATACGTGTTAAAATGACTGTTATAGAAAAAAAAAAAAAAAAAAACACAGGACAACAAGTCTTGACAAGGATATAAAGGGAACCCTGTTACATTGTTGGAAGGAATGTAAATTGGTGCAGTTGCCATGGAAAATGATATAGAGGTTCCTCAGAAAATTAAAAGTAGAATTACCATTTGATTCAGCATTCTGACTTTTGAGTATGTATCTAAAGGAATTGAAATCGGGATCTCGAAGAGATATCTATACTCCTGTATGTATGACAGCATTATTTACAGTAACCTAAGATATGGAATCATTTCATCTCCATTAATGAATAAATGGATAAAGAAAATGTGGTACACACATACAATGGAATATTAGCCTTTAAAAAGAAGCAAGTCCTGCCGTTTTCTACAATATGGATGGACCTGTAGAAAATTATCTTAAGTGAATTAAGCCAGGCAGAGAAAAATACTGCATGATCTCACTTGTATGTGAAGTCTAAACCAGTCGAACACGGAAACAAGAGCAGGGGCTGGGTGGGAGAGAAACAAGGAAGTATTGATCAAAGCATACAAAGTTTCGATTATACAAAATAAAATTTGGAGATATATTGTATGTATAATATAGGGCCTATGATTCACGGTATTGTATTGTATACTTAAAAATTGCTACAAGGGTATGTCTTATGTTAAGTTCCTTTACTACAAATGGAGAAAAAAACAGGAAGGAGACAACTTTTAAAGGTAATGAATACGTTTTTGACATTGCTAATGATGATGGCTTGATGGCTTTACAGGTATTGACTTATTTCCGAACACAAAAAGTTGTATACATTACATATCTACAGCTTTTATATGTCAACCATACCTCAATAAAACCGTTTTAAGAAAAGAAAGGGAGGGGAAAAATACATATCAGGTATGAATTGTTCATTGAAACTAAAGAATTTTTAGCCATTAATTGAGTGACTGGCCCATGTTAAGTACTCAATAAATATATATAAGATTAAAAATCCGAATTGTAAAAAGTTGAAACAGCAAATGAAGTGTGAAATGAAGCTAGCAAACTAGGCACAAGCAGATCATGTAGGATTTTGTCAGTCATACTAAGGATTGGGTCTTAATATTAAAAGGAGAAAAGGGATTTTTTAAGGAGAAGAAGGATTTATTAAACAGGAAAGTGAACTGATGAGGTTTGATTTTTTTTTTTTTTTTTTTTTTTTTTTTTTGGAGATGGAGTCTCATTATTCTGTCCCCCAGGCTGGAGTGCAATCGTGTAATCTCGGCTCAGTAAAACCTCCACCTCCCAGGTTCGAGTGATTCTCCTGCCTCAGCCTCCCAAGTAGCTGGGATTACAGGCAGCCATCACCATGCCTGGCTAATTTTTGGATTTTTAGTAGAGACGGGGTTTCGCCATGTTGTCCAGGCTAGTCTCGAACTCCTGACCTTAGGTGATCCGCCCCCCTTGGCCTCCCAAAGTGCTGGAATTAAAGGCGTGAGCCACCATGCCCATCCCTGATGAGGTTTAAATTTTAAAATATCATCATGGTTGCAGAATTGAGATTGGAATAAAAGGGAGCAAGAGTGGATACTGGCACACCAATCAAGAGACTGTTGTACCAGTCCGGGTAGTTTGGGATGGTGGAAATAAAGAATTTTTAGATTTGAGGAAAATTTAGGAGATAAATAAACAGGAATTTCTGAAGCAAACTGAATGAGAAAGTGTCAAAGATATCTCCTGAATGTTTTGACTTGTGTAAATGAATAAATATTAGTGCCAGTTATTAAATTCTGAAACTTCATAAGATCTAGATTTGTATTTTGAAGTTAGTTTAATTTTAGACATGTTGATTCTAAGGTGCCAATGAAATACCCATTTGAAAATGGTGTTTAGGATATTGATAATGCAAAACTAGATCTCACAGAAGAGTATAGGATTCCAGATATAATTTAGGAATGGTAGTGGGTTGATTAATGTCTCCCAAAAAGTCATGTTCATGAAGAACTTCAGAATATGACCTTATTTGAAAACTGGGACTTTGCAAATTTAATTAGTTAAGATGGAGTCATCATACTGGATCAGGTGGGCCCTAAATCCTAGGAGAGTGCACACAGAGAGACACAGAGAAAAAACTGCCACATAAAGACAAGTAGAAAATGACAAGGATTACTAGTAATCACCAGAAACTGGTAATGGAAGAAAAAATGAAGTATTCTTTCCTAGAGCCTTCAGAGGGTCTGTGGCCTAGCCAACAGCTTGATTTTGGACAGCTTTATTATGCCCACCTTGTGCTTTAAAAGGCAGTAGGACCCAGCAGATGTGATACTTAGTTACCATACAAATAGCTGTATACCTATTAGATCATACCTACCACTTTATACATGTGTTTAACCACTGCAGGCATTTCAGTTTGTGAGCCTTTGTTCAAAGAAAGTATTAAAGGGATGTGGGGAGTGGCAAGACTAAACCACAGAAACGTTTCATAGGCAGATAGAAAATAATGAGTCAGCAAGGGAGTATAAAGAGAATTAAGGCTACAAATAAGAGAGAATGGTATTATGGAAGACAGATGAAGAGATTGCTTAAGGAATGGGGTATCAAAAGTTTCCGGAAATCTACAGTGAGTGTTTTTTAACCCATTGGATTTGTTCTCATAGATTACACTGTTGAAGGAAACAAGAGCTGCTGTTGACATGGTTAATGTTTGTGTTTTAGAAAGATAATATTGCTCTTAGTATAAAGGATGGGCAGGAAGACCAAAACAAAGCAACAAAAAATTTAATGAGTAGGTATTGCATTACCAAGTTAGTAGCTAATGAAGACTGAATATGAAAAAGAAGTATAATTAAGAGGATATATGTAAGAACTTAGCGTAATGGAAAATGGTTCCAAAGTTCAAGCTTGTTTAATTAGGTGGATAATGATATTAACACAAGAAGGAATAACTAGTACAATCTCTAAATTTAAGAGATTATTGTTTCTAAAGCTTGCAAGAAATACTAAGAAATAGGATAGAAAACAAGAGACTTCATCTATTCCACAATTATGGAAGTGAGGCTAGGGGAAAGCAGTTTGATTCACTGATAAAGGGTGATTAATGCTCAGTTTGATTAGATTTGAATATGGGTATATGAGCACAAAGAGAAGACTGATACATAAAAGTAGAAATGGTGAACTATAACTTTGATTCAGGTCATATGAGGGAGCTTCAGTCTTCACTGCAGTCAGAATGAAACTAATGAACCAAATTCTGAAGATAATATGGAAGATCTACATAAAAGGCTTTGTTTGACTTTGAGGGTTTGCTGCCTCCTTATCAGTTGTTTGCACTTAACTCCATTAGATAAAGAGCAAAGATGTGAGGCCACTGTGATCTCAACCACAGAGGAAACTGTTAAACGCAGATTCAGAAAACTTCAAGATGGTTATGTAACCGCGTGGTGTCCAGAGGAGTGATGTGTTTTCATATAGCTTTGAGCCAAGGCTGGCAGTTCGTGTAAACTGCACTCGTATCTTAAAGTTCCTAGGTGTTTTGGATAGGAATTCAGGGATCTAGGTGCATCAAGTAAGACTGCCCTTCTGTCCTTCATACATTGTTAAATATTTAAGAGGGAGCTCTCTTACACACAGGTTGAGTACCCTCTGTCAGCCTTTGTTGTGGTAAATAGTAGCTTTATGAATTCTAAGGAGGACCATAACCCTCCTTCATAATCTGCATAATCTTCATCAGTACAAGTCAGGAAACATATTTGAAGTAAGACCATCTTTTATTACGCTCCACTTCTCCAGTGACAGCCCCATGGGCTCCATGTGTGATGGCTCCCTTGCTGGCTTCCATCTGTATCACCTGGAAACAAGGGGAATCCCAGGAATCCTGTTTGTCTGTATCTTCCCTTTATCACCAGAAGTCAATTGGGAAGCCCAGAACTCTGTTCCCATGGAAAAATTTTCTTTTTTTTTTTTTTATTATACTTTAAGTTCTAGGGTACATGTGCATAACATGCAGGTTTGTTACATATGTATACTTATGCCATGTTGGTGTGCTGCACCCATCAACTCGTCAGCACCCATCAGTTCATCATTTATATCATGTATAACTCCCCAATGCAATCCCTCCCCCCTATATGAGTGAGAACATGCGGTGTTTGGTTTTCTCTTCTTGTGATAGTTTGCTAAGAATGATGGTTTCCAGCTGCATCCATGTCCCTACAAAGGACGCAAACTCATCCTTTTTTATGGCTGCATAGTATTCCATGGTGTATATGTGCCACATTTTCTTAATCCAGTCT
>NW_016805223.1:2702577-2707996 GCF_001698545.2 Rhinopithecus bieti | reverse complement strand
TCAGCACCCATCAATTCGTCATTTATATCAGGTATAACTCCCAATGCAATCCCTCCCCCGTCCCCACTTCCCCCTCCCCATGATAGGCCCCGATGTGTGATGTGAAGTTCCCCTTCCCGAGTCCAAGTGATGTCATTGTTCAGATCCCACCTATGAGTGAGAACATGCGGTGTTTGGTTTTCTCTTCTTGTGATAGTTTGCTAAGAATGATGGTTTCCAGCTGCATCCATGTCCCTACAAAGGACGCAAACTCATCCTTTTTTATGGCTGCATAGTATTCCATGGGGTATATGTGCCACATTTTCTTAATCCAGTCTGTCACAGATGGACATTTGGGTTGATTCCAAGTCTTTGCTATTGTGAATAGTGCTGCAATAAACATACGTGTGCATGTGTCTTTGTAGTAGAATAATTTATAATCCTTTGGGTATATACCCAGTAGTGGGATGGCTGGGTCATATGGTACATCTAGTTCTAGATCCTTGAGGAATCGCCATACTGTTTTCCATAATGGTTGAACTAGTTTACAATCCCACCAACAGTGTAAAAGTGTTCCTATTTCTCCATGGAAAAATTTTCACGCCATCTTCCCTCTACCACAACACTTACAGCTTCAACACTTTGTCTCTAGAATTCTGAGGACTAATCCCATCGTGTCTTTTATCCCTGTTCATATTAGCTACCACCAGAGCCCAAGGACTCACAGCTCGTTTCTTATTTCTAGAACCCTAATCACAGGTATCTCCATAAGCCCTTGGTTTTGACTAAGTGTCCCATTTTCTGGAATTCACAGTCAGTCATTATGAAAATTGCCTATATATATATTGCCTCTTCTCTGAAAGTTTCTTTATTTTCCTAACTAATCAAAACCTAGCTGTAATGAAGCACACTGCCCGTACTCCTCAAGCAGTGGATTTTTTCCCCACATTCCTTGTATGGAGTAAGCCTCCTTACTTCTCATTGCTAATTGTAGACTGTGTGTGTTATCTAATGCTGTGTAAGAAATCACCCCAAAACTCAATGGCTTATAGCCACAATAATTATTTAGTATCTCTTATAGTTTCTGTGAGTCAAGAATTTGGGAGTATACTTGGCTATGGGTTTCTTATATTAGATTTTTCCTTCTAATAATATACCCTTTCTGGTGTAGTGTATGTTTCATATGTGCTGTACCCCTTTCAATCTAATGTTAAGTAGTATTTTTTCCAGTCCAAGTTTTCTTTAGATTGTCACTGAGGGAAGACCTCTCTGCCTATTTTCAGGAAAGTAGACAAGCTTTTTTCCTGGCAGCCTAAGGTAAATTGCAGAGCAGTGATAATCCACTAATTATACCTTTCATTACAAATCATTGTTTTTTGGATTCTTTTCATATTCTGCGCAATGTTGACTTTCATCTCTTTTTCTTCCAGTGTTACAAATCTGTTTGTAGGTATTTGGTTAGGATATTAGAAGAAGTTAAAAAATTGCTAGTCACTTATTTTAAGTTGTAAGATATTCTCTATTTTGGTTTTGGAGAGTATATCCTACTGGAAGCTCAGTTTTTAAATTTTTGTTTCATATTTCATTAAATCTTCCTTTCATCTTTATGTCATGCTTCTTTATTAGGTTTAAATCTCTGCTCAAATAGCACACCCTCAGAAAAAGACTTCTGTGTTAATTAGAACAGAGTTATTTAACTACTGTGCCATGGATGTTTTATGGGTATTCCTGAGATATTGTTTCCCTTGTTCCCTGGGGTTTGCCTGTGACCACATCATCATCATCTGTTTATTCTAGTGTGACATACAAATTTTGCTATATGCCAAGAGTGCTGAGCTATAAAAAGTTTGACAGACATTAAGATGAAGATTTAAATGTAAGATAGATTTAGGACCAAAGTAACAGTGACTTAAACAAGACACAGGGACATTTATATTTCAATCCAGAGGTCAACAAGTAGAGCTGCTCTAGAAGCTCTGTACAAAAAAGTCTTACAGGAACTGAAGGGTCTTCTATTTTGTTGCTCTACTCTCTACTGCTCTTATTTTCATGGCCTTAGTTCGCTTGGTACCATGAACACATTCCAGACAGAAAAGAAATGAAGCAGGTAGAGGTAGAAAGTGTGGGTGAAAGAACATACACCCCCCCATCCCTTTTAAGTACATGACCTGGAATTTACACATATGGTTTCTGCCCACATTCAATTGGCCACAACCTAGTCTTGTAGCTATCCTAGTAGTTGCATAGAAATCTGAGATTTGCAGCCTTTAATCTCAACAGTTGAGTTCTCTGTTACTACAAGGAACAAGGAGAGAATGGATGGGTAAAGGGAGGAGTAGCTGTTTTATTAGTTAGTAATGAACCAGTTTGAATAAAATAGCACAGCCCCATCTCTCTAGCCCTTTACTTTTACAGCGAGATCTGTATTTCTCTTTTCTTTGTCAGAAAAAAAAAAACAAAAAAAACTTATAACCCTTTCACTTTGCAATAATCATGTCTCAGTTAAATCATAAAAGCTTCAATAAAACCCAAACCACTCTTTGAAGTCATCTTGGAAATAGAAGTAGCCCAGAGTCCCTGGGACCTGGACAGGCTACAAGGGCTCTGTGAGTCCTATGCGATTGTAAGTAAAATTTTAGTATACATTTATATAGCTTGGTGGTTAAGAGCATGAGTTCTGGAGTCAGATTGCCTGAGTTTAAATTCCAGCTCTGCCTTGTGCTAGATTTGTAAGTGAGGCAGTTGACTTAACCTATCTGTCTGTGCTCAGTTTCCCTATCTGGAATGTGAGAATAGTAGTATACCCACTTCACAGAATTGTTCTAGGAACTGAAGCTAGTTAATACCTTTAAAGGACTTACAATAGTAAGTTAATGTTAAGTGCTGTGTAAATACTGGCATTTTTATTGATATATAATATTTGTACATATTTACAGGGTATGTGTGATATTTTGATAAAGGCACAGACTGTGTAATGATCAAGACAGGGTATTCAGGATATCCACCACCTCAAGCATTTATCATTTCTGTGTATTGGGAACATTTCAGATCTCTTCTAGCTGTTTTTAAATATACAATATATTCTTGTTAACTATAGCCACCTTACTGTGTTATCAAATATTAAAACTTATTTCTTCAATCCGATTGTATGTTTGTACCAATTAATCTACCTCTCTTCATCTACCTCTCTCCACAACACACATACCCCTCCCAGCCTATGGTAACTGTCATTCTACTCACTATCTGCATGAGATAATATTTTTAGCTCTCACATATGAGTGAGAATGTGTGATATTTGCCTTTCTATGCCTCGCTTATTTCACTTAACACAGTGACTTCCATTTCTACCCATATTGCTGCTGCAAATGCAGGATTTTTTTTTTTGACCAAATAATACTCTATTGTGTATATATATACCACATTTTCCTTATCTGTATCTATTCATCTGTTGATGGATACTTAGAATGATTTCATATCTTTGCTACTGTGAATAGTGCTGCAATAAAGATGAGGTTGTAGATATCCTTTTGAGATATTGATTATTTTCCTTTGGATAAATATCCAGTAATGGGATTTCTGGATTGTATGTATGGTAGTTCTGTTTTTGTTTTTTTGAGAAACCTCCATGTTGTTTTTCATATGGCTACATGATTTGCATTTACCTGATGATTAGTGATGTTCAGCATTTTTTCATATAGCTGTCGGCCATTTGTATGCCAACTTTTTAGAAATGTCTATTCAGATCCTTTGGCTACATTTTAATTGGATTAGTTGTTTTGCTGTTGAGTTGTTTATTTGTATTATAATTTGTATTCCTGGGGGGATGGTCCATATCTTCCATCTGATTATCAGTAGGGTCTATTATAAATTTTAATTTAATACCTGAACATCTGGATAGGCTATGATTGTAACATCTTTCATAGGCTATGATTGTAAAATTTAAACTTGTTCTCTTTTAATCAAAAGTCATCTGGTCCCTCATGGTACAGAAGTTTACTTACTGGAATCTATCCCAACTGCATTTTCTTATAAAGCACCTTTTGTTTTATTTTATTTTACTTTTATAATATAATAGAAATTAATATTTATGTTTATCTCAACTTTCTTTTAATTATCACTGGTTTTGTTTTAATAAAATTTTCCAGGTCTTAATTTAAAATATAAATTGCTTTCTTTTCCTTTCCAAAACCCTGTGGAACTAACAGTTCTACATCAGAAATTCTAATATCACCAGGTTGCATGTGTAACTCTATTAAGTTGAGCAGTAGATATGTGATTAAGTAATGAACATTGATTTTGTTTTGTTGTAAAACATAGGTGCATTTGAGCTAAATTGGGTCATAGTTGAAAATATTACAGTCTCTTAATATAAGGAAGAAATAAGAGCCTGTAGAGCTGTTCTTTTCTGAAGAGGGAACGTAGTGGCTTAAAAAAAACCTGATGTTTCAACATTGTTAGGAATGACTTTATATTGTTCTATAATAAATTGCCAAATGTCATATTTAATAAGTCACTTTTAAAAGTCAGGTCAGCAATAAATTTTCAATATCTCATTACTTACCTCCTATAGTTATAATGAATATTAAGAGTATTTGCATTTTAAATTGCTAAATCTTAGAGAAATTGTTTTGGCAAATTGGTTGGTACCAGACTTGGAACTTAAACACAAAGCAGCTGTGTTGAGCAAATACCATTTTCATAACATTAGTATGCTTTCAATTAACAAACTGGAATGAACTGTTAAACATCACCATTTCCATGTTAAACTACTGTTTTCACTTTCTCGATGACTGATTTGCTTTCTCAGTAGATTATTTATTTTAACTGAAAAGGAAGAATTTTATTTAAATAATCCGTATTTTCCCCATCTGCAGAACGTACTCAGGAAAAGTGGGGATTTCCAATGTGCCACTATTTAAAGGAAGAGAGATGGTGCTGTGGTCGTAATGCCAGAATGTCAGCATGTTTGGTATGGTTATATTTTTTCCTGGAGTAACAGCTTTATCCAGATGTTGTAGAATTTATTGTTTTGGCTAGTATCATGGACTCAATGCCAAATTTTGCAGAACATCCTCATTTAATGCTTTTGTGCATTGGAAAGTATAAGAAAAAAATGATTTTCCCTTTAAACAATATCCACACTACATGCAGTGTCATGACAAAATTATATATAATTATTTTAATTATTATATAAAATATAATGTAAAGTGTTCAATACTTTATCCAAAGCTCTGTGGTTTGTATTTCTTTATAGCAGATCATTTGGTTTCCTAAATTTTTATAGAATGGGAGAAATATTAAGCTAATTGAGATATGAAGTAACTATCTAATTAAATAAAACATTTATTGTGCTGCGTTTGACTAGTGCCCTCAGACCTAGAACACTCTAGCCCGTAATGTTCTCTGTTCATGGCACTATGTCAGTTTACAAAGAAATGAG
>NW_016805223.1:2698294-2702379 GCF_001698545.2 Rhinopithecus bieti | reverse complement strand
CTTATAAAGCACCTTTTTGTTTTTATTTTATTTTACTTTTTATAATATAATAGAAATTAATATTTATGTTTATCTCAACTTTCTTTTAATTATCACTGGTTTTGTTTTTAATAAAATTTTCCAGGTCTTAATTTAAAATATAAATTGCTTTCTTTTCCTTTCCAAAAACCCTGTGGAACTAACAGTTCTACATCAGAAATTCTAATATCACCAGGTTGCATGTGTAACTCTATTAAGTTGAGCAGTAGATATGTGATTAAGTAATGAACATTGATTTTTGTTTTTGTTGTAAAACATAGGTGCATTTGAGCTAAATTGGGTCATAGTTGAAAATATTACAGTCTCTTAATATAAGGAAGAAATAAGAGCCTGTAGAGCTGTTCTTTTTCTGAAGAGGGAACGTAGTGGCTTAAAAAAAACCTGATGTTTCAACATTGTTAGGAATGACTTTATATTGTTCTATAATAAATTGCCAAATGTCATATTTAATAAGTCACTTTTAAAAAGTCAGGTCAGCAATAAATTTTCAATATCTCATTACTTACCTCCTATAGTTATAATGAATATTAAGAGTATTTGCATTTTAAATTGCTAAATCTTAGAGAAATTGTTTTGGCAAATTGGTTGGTACCAGACTTGGAACTTAAACACAAAGCAGCTGTGTTGAGCAAATACCATTTTCATAACATTAGTATGCTTTCAATTAACAAACTGGAATGAACTGTTAAACATCACCATTTCCATGTTAAACTACTGTTTTCACTTTCTCGATGACTGATTTGCTTTCTCAGTAGATTATTTATTTTAACTGAAAAAGGAAGAATTTTATTTAAATAATCCGTATTTTTCCCCCATCTGCAGAACGTACTCAGGAAAAGTGGGGATTTCCAATGTGCCACTATTTAAAGGAAGAGAGATGGTGCTGTGGTCGTAATGCCAGAATGTCAGCATGTTTGGTATGGTTATATTTTTTCCTGGAGTAACAGCTTTATCCAGATGTTGTAGAATTTATTGTTTTTGGCTAGTATCATGGACTCAATGCCAAATTTTGCAGAACATCCTCATTTAATGCTTTTGTGCATTGGAAAGTATAAGAAAAAAATGATTTTCCCTTTAAACAATATCCACACTACATGCAGTGTCATGACAAAATTATATATAATTATTTTAATTATTATATAAAATATAATGTAAAGTGTTCAATACTTTATCCAAAGCTCTGTGGTTTGTATTTCTTTATAGCAGATCATTTGGTTTCCTAAATTTTATAGAATGGGAGAAATATTAAGCTAATTGAGATATGAAGTAACTATCTAATTAAATAAAACATTTATTGTGCTGCGTTTGACTAGTGCCCTCAGACCTAGAACACTCTAGCCCGTAATGTTCTCTGTTCATGGCACTATGTCAGTTTACAAAGAAATGAGTTAAATAATGTAAGTGATTTTTGTGTTGTCAGAAAATTAAAATGCTGCAGTTATGTAGAATTAATAAATTTAGAGATCTAAAGTACAATGTAAGGACTATAGTTAATATTGTATTATATACTGGAAATCTTCTGAGAATAGATTTTAGGTGCTCTTACTGCACACACACACAAAAGGTAATTATGTGAGATGGTGGATATATTATTAATAAATTGCTTACCTATTGTAATCATTTCACTAGATATAGATGCTACTAAGCTTATGATGGGGTTATGTCCCAATAAACCCTTCATATGTTGAAACTACAGACAAAAATGGACTTAATACACCTAAGTTACCAAATATCATAGCTTAACTTAGCCTACTTTAAATGTAGTCAGAACACTTAAACATTAACCTACAGTTGGGCAAAATCATCTAACACAAAGCCTGTTTTATAGTAAAGTGTTGAATATCTCATGCAATTTATTGAAAACTATATGGAAAGTGAAAAATTGAATGGTTGTATGAGTAGTCAAAGTATAGTATATACTGAATGCACTATTGCAAAGTTGAAAGTTGGGAACTGTTCATATGTATATATAAACATCATGTTGTACACTTTAAATTTATGCAATAAAAAATTTAACAAAGTAAAATAAAATAAAATACAGTTGATTAAATAATATGTTTAATGTCTAACTGCTAGGTAAACTAATTCTTTCAGGGCCCATTATTTCTATGCCTATTACATAGCAACATAAGAAATAATGTGCCAGTGTTCTAAGTTATATATACTAGAATTATCTTAGAAATGTATTTATGCTAACATAATAACTTCCTTTGGTAGCCCCACTTAAACTACTTTTCTGGAAATTTGTCTTGTTCTCTCACTCTCTAGTAAATGGTACTTGTTCAAGATCTTGTTAGAATGACAGGTTCTTCTTGGGATAACTTGAGTATCAGAATGCTCATAGCCAGTGTTATACCCTTGACGCAAGAAATCGAAATAGTCTTTTTTAAGTGAACCTAGCCTCAGAGAAAAGACCTCAAGATATTGGCATCAGGGATTTCACAATATAGCAAGGTAGATCTATCCCTCTGTGGTGAGACCCACAACTAATAGTCCTCACTCATAAGCAAAACACTTTTAATCAGATTTATGTTATCCTCATTTTCATTATTAACAGAAAGACAAGAGTCAATACATATCTAAAGGAAGACTAACCAAAAAAAATGGAGATATTTAAAGAAAAAGCAACTGGGAAGAAATGTAGACTGTCTAAAAGAAAAGAACTATGTAATATCCCTTAGAAAGACAAAAGAATATGTTGTGTCCATAAAAAAAGAATTATTTCTATCAAAATAAACATTCAGAGAACCAAAACGAAGACTTTGGAAAATAAATTCTGTAAATATAGAATTAGCAGACCATGCTGGCCTTACCTTGCTGTGATCAATGTCAGCTGCCCATGGAATGCCCTTCTCCTTAGCCCCATCCCAACCCATGTCCACCTTGACTTATTTTTTTGATTCCAAAGTAATGTTGGAAAATCTAAGGAACAATTCTTTTAATATATCTTATTTTATTGCCTTTTACTCCATAACTGACATTTTTGACAAATATTCAAAGCTTAAGTGGTCTTCTTTAAAAAAAAATAGATACTTTTCTGGGAAATGCTTTCACATAAACAGTTAAGAATCCCAACCAGACACAAAATATTAATTTAATTAGAGCAATCTCATTAGCGTACGTTAAGCCTGATAAAACTTCTAAATTATTCCAGACTAGTATGAAATGACTGCTTGGTATGTTTTCTTCATCCTCTTTGTTCGTTGTTCAAGAATAGTATTAATGTTTGCAAAACACTTTTTAACCACCTACCTGATTATCTTTTATTAGGTAATCACAATTTATTATTTCTATTTCTAAATGAAGCTCATCAACAACACATAACAAAAGCAGTCCTGGCGTATCTGATATTTTTATCATATACCAAATCACCTTTTTTTAAATACTCTTTTTTTTTAAAATTCAGTTTGGCCTTTAGGAAAATTTATAATAAAAATCTAATCTGAAATTAGCACAAGGAGTACCATAAATGAAAACTTATCTGGACCTGTTGCTGTTTAACAGAATATGAAAATTATGTAATAGCTGTCTTCTGTATTCATAACATTCTACTTGGCTGTAGATGTTCAGTGAAAGTATCATTCAAGTAAATGGGAAAAATTACATTTTTTTTCTTCAAACCATTTCTGTGAAGCCAGTTTTCATGCAATGAACTCTTTTTCCCACTAACTCCACATGGTGTGAGAGCGTGATAAACCAGTATTCTAATAACAAGCTTTTAGTTCTTGCTCTGTTCTTTGCTAACTAGCTAAGCAACTTGAGGAAAGTTACTTATCTTGTCAGTGATCTTGTGTATCTACAATAATTGCTCTTATACTGATAAAAAGATAATTGTGAATTATCTTTTCATTTTAAAAGTGTATGATTTAGCTATATGTAAACAGTTTCATTTATGAAAATAAAAAGACCTGAGGCAAATATGAATATTTTAAATTTGAGTAGCAAGTATATGCACATCTCTTACACATTTATTACTTTTCTGTGTTTGAAATGTTTGCTAATTTAATTTTTTTAAATAAAATTTTAAATTTTTAAAATATAGTTTA
>NW_016805223.1:2684040-2697453 GCF_001698545.2 Rhinopithecus bieti | reverse complement strand
CCCCCCCCCCCCCCCCTTAAGGCATTGGAGCGGGTTGCAGCTGGCCAAGGGGTAAGTAAGAGTGTTTAACTGATGAACAGGACAGTTTTTCTCTCAAGTACTCCTCGTACTTGACCTGCTGATGAACTTAAAACCTAATGGAATTTAATAAATATCTTATCCCAGATGCATATTCAAATTTGTGCATTTTCTGTAAGTTTACTTTAAAAGCAAAATGAACTTTTCAGAACTTTCAAGCTTTTAGGAAAATTTCTGCATTATGCTCTTATACTAATTTCTTGGTATTATGCTAAACAGTCTATAAATATTTCTGAAGAATGCTGTTGTTGAAAATTGGGCTTTTATGTGCTTAGTTCAAGCAAAGATAACCTATATTATTCAGTACATTATTTTAACTATAGTCCAAAACACATACTTCAGTTGATTGATAAATTTTTTCTTTACTGACTTGATTAGCCATTAGTTGCAGTAGCCAAATGGGTTTGCACTTAGAAATAGAAGTTAAATATAATCCCCCAAATATCCATGGAATTGTCTTATCCTTTACCTTGTATTCAGGATTTTTGAAAGAGTATTTGGACCCTTTCATAAATTTTTAAAATTTAACCTAAAGTTTACAAATCTTTATTTTGCTTTTGTTCAAGGAACATTAATGTGTCAATTTGAATTGTTAAAAATAATAATTTAAAAAATAATTTTAATAACAAGTATCATTTACTGAGTGATTACTCTGGGCCAGGAACATTGTTAAGCATTTTGTATGTAATTATATTTTTAATATATTCACTTTGCCTATCTTAAAATTGATAAAATCTGATTCTTTTGAAGGCATTGGTATTAGAGCATATCATTTGAGTTTGGGAACTTTAAGTGAGTGGGACTTCAGTTACAAACTGCTGGTTTGCATCATGTCTTTGCCACTTACTAGTTAATGAACCTGAACACATGTCATAATTTCTCTGTAGCTTAATTTCTTTTTCTGTAAAATAGGGAAGAAATAGGAGTAATAATAATACCTTCCTATAGGGTTGTTAGGATGAAATGAATGAAAAATGTGCAATGCTTAAAACAATGTCTAGCACATAGTAAGTGCTCAATAAATGTCAACTGTTGTTGCTGTTATAGATAATTAATAATTATGATCATTAAAATAATAGCTAATTTTGACACAGAGCTTACCAAAGTACTATTTAAAGATCTTCTCATCAATTGAGATAATAAATACATAGTACTATATAGTATGTACTCTTGTTATTCCATGATACACATGAAGAGACTGTAAGGTAACAAAGACTAAGAGATCCAACTTAGTTATTTCAGGAATGCACATTTGAAGGTATTTTATAACCTCTTCCCTTTCTCTTAGGAAACAGCTGTAAAGCTCTTACTTACTCAGAGTAACTAGAGAATGATTACTTATTCTGTTCTGCTGTATTTTTCTGTGCATTCCATTATTTATGTTCTTGTTTAAAATGAACTTCATGTTCTTTTGTGTTGTATTTTACAATGATTTTAATAACAATATAAATACATATTTATTTCAAAGTTACCTTGATACCATTTAATGTAATTTGTTCACAGGCATGAGGAAGAAGAGATTTTAACTATTTTAAGAGTTTCATATAAAATTAAACTTACCTATTATAGCCAGTCAAACAAAAAGTTCAGAACTTTGTAAGCCATTTGTAGTACTAATATTTCAATTCATGCAATAGTAGATTTGCCGAAGTGACTTTGAATTTCAATAAAATGTTATAAGAATAGGTATTAATATATGAAAATGTACTTCAGCATTTTTGTGAGATAAATGAAAGGATTTTTAAGGAAGTGGGGGACAAACGACAAAATAGAGATTTTGGTGCTGTAGAAAATAGTTACTCAAGATGACAAAATCTAAAATGGAAAATATATCCAGAGATTAAGAAATTCTAAATGAAATATTTTGGTATAATTTTTGAGGAAAGTTAAGTTTTGAAATCAATAGTGTTTTTCTCAAGTGAAGGCATTTGTGACAAATTTGGAAAGAGATTTTATAGAAGAATTTTGCCTTTGAAAAGTTACAAATTTTAGTGTGGGTACTCAAACATGTATATGAGTCTACCTTCAGTGAATTATTTTAGTAGTTATTTGGGGACTGTGATACTTGTAACACTATCCCCACTATTCCTACTTTCCAGTAGTAGAATCTGTATTCTTTCACAATGCTCTAAGAGTCTACAAGTGTGATTTTTCTCTAGTGACTTCGGAGGGCAATGCCATCAGGGGAAGATGTAAGAAAAATGATTGACCCTCAGCTCCCAACTTTTAGTTTTTGTAGTCTCAGCAGCACAGTATGGGAAGTTAATGTTAGATGAGGAAGAGGGGCAGTAAAGTAGGTTTTCTGCCTGAGCGCAAAAAATTTATTGTCCTATAAACTCCATCTGAATTCAAACATATTTGTTCTAGTTGCAAACGTGAAAATAACAGTTTTAGACTCCACAGGATAATAAAAGTTACAAAAGGGTGGCTCCATGGATATATACATTTCACTGAATTTTATCTTTAAAACTTTACCAGTCATTGGACAGTTTTCAGTTTTACCTTATTTGACTTCTTAACAGCATTCAGTATTGTTGACGTCCTTCTACTCTTACTCATTTTTTAAAAAAAATAATAACTGCATGCAAGCTGGGTTGTTGTTGCTGACATTATTTTGTGTTGGATGTTCCTGTACTATCTATATCAAGATCTGTGGGGATGTGCATAGGGTTTTGGTGACTTTTGTAGTTTCTTAGTTCAAGTAATTCTGTTGCTGCAGTGAAGTGCTCTTTTATAAATAGTAGTGTTTTACCTTCTGCTCTTTTGAAACGATCATACTTCATTGGAGCCCTTCTCTTCAGCTACTGCCTCTTTCCATTCAAAAACCTTTGAACTTTTGGGACATCTCCCGTATCTCTTTCTGCAAGAAGTGAAGCATTGCCAAGAGTGCAATCTCTTATCCTTTGTTCTTTCTAAGGCTCTACTTTTCAACTCTGTAGTAACCAATATTGTCTTTCAGACGTCAGACATATCTTTATGTTTCTCTACTTAGGGTAGTATCTTTCTTTGTTGGTGTGACTCCTAGCTGTTATTATCTTTATTCCACCTCCATTAAGACAAATCTACATTCTCTTCCTTTTCACACATATCCTTCCTGACTCTTAAATGCTCCAGAGCTGACTTGGTTGGTCTTGAAAGTATTTCTCATTTTTAACTGATAAGGACTCCATTTGGGCATTAGCTTATTGTTCATTGATTATAACTTTTCTTTCTTATTCACTACTGTTTCTTTTATGATTTATTTTTTTTTTTTTCCCTCAGAATTACTTTCACAATGAGAATTAGCCTCAGGGTAACACTTTCACTTGTAATGGAAAAATTATAAAGTCATCCTCTGTGTTTAGCAACAAAGGTTTCTGACATTCACTTTGGTTCCAACGTTCTGGTACTTATTTTATTTCTGTTTTTTTATTTCTTGTGCTTATATATGTCTACATTTTTTTCAGCTGCCTACTGAATCACTCTTCTATCGTGCTGTTCTTCAGGATATTATTAAAGATTGTTATGGCATCACCAAATGGTATGAGGATTTTATTTTAATAAGAATAACTATGTTATATTGTAAGTAAAGTGACTTTTAGTCTTCAGATGAATTTATGCAGGGTCACTGTTATTAGTAGAAGCAACTTTGAATATGGGCATAATGTCAGTAACAAGTATACAACAGCTGTATCTTAGGTTAATTATCATTAAAGTGGAGGCTCTAATGATTCCTTCTTGTCCTGAAAGCTTGTTGTAATGATAAAATAGTCTATGTAAAATGTATTTTAGAATTTTTGAAGTATTAAAATGTTAAGTAGTTCAGTGATGATATTATATGAACAAGAGTTATATTTAGAATGTTGCACATCCAGTACAGCATAAACACTTAACTCTAATCAGAACAGATATTGATCATAAGCAACTATTATAGCCCTTGAGGTCTCTGCCAGTAGAATACTAGCACTGCATATGTTTTGTTTTATTCCTGTTGCACCTAAATAATGCACTATTTTTACAGAGAAGGGAAGGGTGGGAGAATTTTTTTCATAATATTGGTTCAACAACTGTTGTATTCAAGCATACGTTTGTAAGTCTGGCAGGTTTTATGAATGTTCTCTTGCTAATTACAATTTTAGGATTCTGATAGTTATTTGGTATAATAGGATTATTCTACAAATTAAAATAAGGCAGTTTTCAGCTTCTCAAAAGTCAATTCACATTTATTAAAAGATGTAAAAGGGATTTTTAGATTAGCTATTATTTCTCTGTAAGAAAAAATATCAACTTTTTACCGATAGAAGTTGCTACATACAAGTACCTACACAGACTGTTTTCAACTGTCATTTCTATGTAGATAACTCCCAAATCTGTATCTCAGTCTCCATTCTCTCTCTCCATGTCAACAAAATGTCTAAAACTGAGTTTTTCATGTACTCCTGAAAACTAGTTCCTTCTCTTATATTTACCCCAAGATGCTAACCTTGTTGAAAAAAAAGCCATAAAATTGTGCAAATTCATGTCAACTCAAATATTTACTACCTGCCTTCTTTAAAGACCTCAAATCTGTTCATGTGTTTATTATTTCCTTTATGACTTCTTAAATTTGTTTCTGTTCTTTTCTAACCCTTTCTTCTCACTTAAAAACTCAGCACTTTCCAACGCTTCACATTCCTGCTTTCCTTTAATACTCAGAAGATAGCTCCTATTTGTTAGAAGACTTTCAATTCCTGAGTCCCATTGACCTTTCAGTCACATTTGACCAAGTCGGTAATTGTTTTTTCTCTAAACTCTCTTCCTCATTATCTTCCATTATTCTATATTCTCTGGGTTTCATTTTTCTACTCTGAACACTCATCTCCTTTCGTTACAGTTTCTTAATTATTATTCCATCCCCTAGGTATATGTAGCCATTCTTTAATGTTATATATGCAGCTCGTATCTCTTTATATTTCCTTTTTCTCTTAGGATTCTTACTACAAATGACTCTGGAAATATGTAACTAGCTTCCACCTCTTTTTCAGAAGTCCACATCCACTTTCTCATTTTCATCGGAATAACTTCAGTTAAGTACCTCACAAATACATCGGTCAGCTACATCCAAAACCAATATTCTCCTCCCACCACTTCTATTCTTTTCTTCTTTCTCTTGACTTCTATCAAACAGGTGTTATTTCTGGAAATGGCATGACCATTATCAAACATTAGAAGTCTAGAAATGATATTTGATTCTACTTTTATCATCAGACCACATAATTAGTTATCAAGATTTGTAAATGTTCTTTTTTTTTTTAAATCCAGCAATTATTTATTATGTGTCAGACAACATGTTAGGTCCTTAGAATTCTGGATGCATAGGTAATGGTTTCCACACAGGAGCAATTTATATTCTAGTCAGGATGGCTTATGTGAAAACCAGACAGAATGATTGAAGCCTGCTTTCAATGACAGACTAAATAATTAGGATTAACTTACTTCTGAGGAAACAAAACAATGCTGGAGATGTGTGTGGACATGCATGTGTGTGTGGGTTTAAATTTGTTTTTAATTTGTTTGAGAACATCAGAGACCTATTGAAGTAGTTAAGAATTATAGGACAAAAATCAAAGAGGAAATGGGATTTCAAGAGAAGTAAGCCCAGCCTTTATGGCTGAACTTTCCCCAGAGGCATCTGTCAGTTCTGGAATAGACAACTGTCCACCCATCAGCAGAGAGGGTGAGCACAACTTTCAACAGAAAGACAGTTCTAGTGAAACAAAAGTTAGAGTTTATGGTCTGGTGAGGACTCAGGAGCAAGCCAAGTAAACCACTCATACTTTGAGTTAGGTCCCTAAAGATTCATACAGTAAGAATAAGAGTGAACTAGAACAGTCCTGAAATGACTAAAGCCCCATTTTGAATTATCTCAAGCTGTGATTAAAGCATTTCAAATTGCTTCTGCTAGCTGCCTACAGGAAATAAATTGCCTCTGGAAAAAATAATGTAAATCTAAGCCTCAAATTATCACTAACGTCATATATATATATGTGTGTGTGTGTGTGTGTGTGTGTGTGTGTGTGTGTGTGTGTATTATAGTACCTTACAAAACCAATCCAAAATAACCAGGTATGTGATGAAACAAGACAACATGACCAAAATCCAAGATAAACTACAGTCAACAGAAATATACCTTTATGAAAGCCAGAGAAAGACTTAAAATAATTATACTTGAGAGAGTTCAACTCTGGAAATATTGAATAAATGTACTTTTCTCTATTTTTCCTGCTAAGTACAACTAAATCCCCTGAACGTTATATATAAAATGAATACAAAAAGACAAAAGGTAAAGAGAATAGAGCAGACTGGCTACGGGTTTCCAGACCGAAGGAACAACACAGTATGAGTCCCCAGGTTTTCTTTTGTTTCATATAGCCCAGGATTGGAGTTGAAAAAGGTGGTAATCCAGAACCACCAATAGGCACAGAAAAAAAAGAAATTTCAGATGAAAACTGAAAGACTAGGAAGCCGGCAGGCCTAGAAAAACTTTTGTGCATAACTGCCATACTGTAGCAAAACAAAACAAAACAAAAAACAAAACAGAAATACCTGTGACTCTACTCTCACCTATGCCAACAAAGGCCAAGTAAAGAGCCTATACTTTCATCCTTGCCAGGCTATAATGAAACTCCCTTATAACCCCTTTGTGGAGTGGTATTAGATAAGGCTGAGTAGGAAACTAGGACTTTTATCCAACAATTAACACAATACCACTACCACAGTGTCATAGAGACCATGTGAGAGGCCTGTACTTCCTACCCACCCAGCCATAATATGACACCCCTCATTTTCCCCACTAGGGTGGTTGGTATCAAGGAAGGCCTAGTAGAGAGTCAGGACTTTCACCATCACTCAGCAGTAACAAGGTAACCCCTATCATGGTGTCAGTGGAGATCACATGGGAATATGGAAGTCCCAACAATAACAAAGACCTTTAATAATCAATAGAAACTGACTTACCTTTACACAAAAACCTGTACAGAAATGTTTATAGCAACTTTATTCCTGGTCACCCAAACTGAAAACTACCCTGATGTCCTTCAGTGAGTGAGTATTTAAGCAAACTGTAATAATCCATACCATGAAATACTAAGCAATAAAACAAAAAGTATTGTGGATACACACAACAACCTGAGTGAATCTCCAGAGAATTATACTGAATGAATAGAAGTCAATCCCAAAAGTTTATATACTGTAGGATTCTATTTATATACATTCTTGAAATGACAAAAGTATAGAATGGCAAGATATTAGTGGTTGCTGAGGTAGGAATTGAGGGTGGAGTAGGCAGGAAGTGTATATGGCTGTAAAACAGCAACATGAGTGATCCTTGTGGTGATGGAAGTGTTCTGTGTCTTGGCTGCATCCACATCAGTATCCTGAATATTACCGTCATAAGACATTGTAGAAATCCAGATGAAGAGTACACCAATCCTTATTCTTTCCTACAACTGCATGTGATTTTATAATTATCTTAAAATTAAAAGTTTAAAGAACTATGCTCAGTATGCACATTGAAATAAAATATGCATTTTATTTATTTTAAGAGAACCAAAACCTTAAAAAACCTAAATGAAAATTCTAGAACTGAACAAGAAAATGACTGAAATCAAGAAATCTATGGATAGTCTTAACAGAACTTTAGACACAGCTGAAAAAATAATTAATGAACTGAAAGCAGGTCAGAACAAAATATCTACAATGAAGCATCAAAAAAGAAAAAGTTAGAGAATAGAAAACAAAGACTAACAGCTATGCGGAATACAGGGAATAGATTTCACGTACATGTTAACTGCAGTCTGAGAAGAAGATGAGGCCGTGAATGGGGCAATAGCAATAGTAAGAATTTTCAATCCTGATAAAAGATATCAATCTTAAGATTTGGGAAGTACACAAATCTTATGGTGAAGTAAAAGAAAACAAGTTCTAGACACATAAGAGTAAAATTGCAGAAAATAAAGACAAAGGAGAAAATTCTTTTTTTTTTTTTTTTTTTTTTTTTTTTGAGATGTGAGTCTTGCCTGTGTCGCCCGAGTCCGCTGGAGTTGGCGGCTGGGCGGCTGATTCTCTTGGCCTCACTGCATAGCTCGCTGCCTCCCGGGTGCACGTGGCCATTCCTGCCGGACCGCCGCCTCAGCCTCCGAACGTAGCTGGGTAACTACCAGTCGCCCGCCACCCGACGCCGCGGTCTAGTTTTTGTATTTTTAGGGTAGAGACGGTTTGCACCCGTCGTGAGCCGCCAGGATGGTCTGCATCTCCTGACCCTCGTGATCCACTCGCCTCCCGGCTCCCAAAGTGCTGGGATTACAGGCTTGAGCACACCGCCCCGGTCTGGGAAAATTCTTAAAGCAGCCAGAGGTGAGAGGAATGAAGGAGGGAAGCAGAATACCCTCAAAGGAACTAAATTAGTCTACCAACTGAATTCTTAGCATAAACAATGGAAGCCAGAAGTCAGTGATATCTTCAAAGTGCTGAAAGAGACTATCCTACAGCCTACACAGCCTATTAGAAAATACACTGTTAGAGGAGACAAAAAAAAAAGAGAGAGAGAGAAAGAAAAGAATGAAATATGCCTAGAAAATAACCTCAAAAGAGTAAATTTAAGTCATGGCATTAGTCCATTTCTATGCGGCTATAAAGGAATAACTAAGGCTGAGTAATTTATAAAGAGAAGAGGTTTATTTGGCTCACAGTTGTGCAGACTATACAAGAAGAATGGTCCCAACATCTCCTTGGCTTATGGAGAGGGCCTCAGCTGCTTTCATTCATGACAGAAGGCGAAGTGTAGACAGCATATGCAGAAACCACATGGCAAGAGAAGAAGCAAAAGAGAGGCAAGGTGCCAAGGCTCTTTTTAACAACCAGGTCTTGTGGAATCTAATAGAGCAAGAACTCACTGACTATCCCACAACCCGGGAGGGCAATAATTTATTCATGAAAGATCTGCCCCTATGACCTAAACTTTTGCCATTAGACCCCACCTCCAACACTGGGGATCAAATTTCAACATGAGGTTTGAAAGGGTCAAATATTCAGACTATAGCAGCCTTCAAAACGGAGTTGAAAAGTGCAAAGGATAGAGAGCTTATTCAAGGAAATAATACAGAAAAGTTTTTAGACTCAGAAAATGATACAAATACTTCAATGTAGGAAGGTTAAAGCCTTTTGAACTCAACCCAAATAAGACTACTCTGAGACATATAATAATCAAAATCTCAAAAGTAAAAGAGGAAGGATCAAAAAAGCAGCAAGGGAAAAGCAGCTCTAATTCATCGGACAACAGACTTCTCAGTGGAAAATTCAGGCCAGGAGGAAGTGGGAGGACATTCAAAGTGCCAAAGAAACTGTCAGCCAATAATATGGTGGCCAGCAAAGCTATCTTTCAAATATGAAGGGAGATATTTTCCCAGATAAAAGAAGCTGAAGAAATTTATTACCGCCAGAGGTGTCTTACAAGACGTGCTAAAGGGAGTTCTTCAATCTGAAAGAAAAGGATGCTAACATGAAACAACAAAATCATCTGAAGGTATAAAACTCATTGGTAAAAGTAAGTACACAGACAAAAATTCAGAAGACTCAATACTGTAAATGTGGTATGCATGCAGTTCATATCCCTGGTATAAAGACAAAATACATATATCAAAATAATCATAACATTTGTTATGATTATTAATCAATCTCTTTGTTAAGAGAGAGGCATAAGAAAGTAAACAGACATCAAAAAGTCAAAATGTGGGGGTGATGGAGTTAAAGTGTAGAGGTTTTTTTAACTTTTTTATAGTAACAAAATGGCAGTAGTAGTTCCTTGCCTATCAATAGCATCGAAAGTAAATTGATAAAATTATTAAAAGATATAGAGTAGCTAAATGGATCAAAAAAACAAGACCCAACTATTATCATATGCTACCTACAGGAAGCTCACTGAACCTGTAAAGACAACACACATAGACCAAAAGTACAGAGATGAAAGAAAGATACTCCATTCAAATGGAAATGAAAGAAGAACAGGTATTTCTATACAGTTACCCTTGAGCAACACAGATTTGAATATACCAGACTCTATAGAATTCAGCAAAAGAAATATTAAGAGCAAAGTATATAACACCTACATCAAGAAAAGTAGAAAAACTTGAGATAAACGACCTAGTAGTATACCTCCAGGAATTAGAAAAGCAAAACCCAAGTGCAGGTCCACTTATATGCAGTATTTTTTAAATAAGTACATTGGAAAATATATTTGAGACTTGTGACAATTGAATAAACTTGCACACAAACCAAGTAACCTAAAAATATCAAAAAATAAAGAAAATGAGGTCTATCTTGAATGAATAAAATATATGCATATTGTTTATAATTTACTACCATACAATATATACAACTCTATTATAAAAGTCAGAATGTATATAAAAACTTATGCACACAAACACAGACCATATATGGCACTATTCACAGTCAAGAGAAATGTAAAGTAATGTAAATATGAAATATTAAATCATAACCACATTAAATTAGCTATAGTATATAGTGTAATAATTTTATAGCCACCTCTTATTGGCATTGTAGTGAGCTCAAGTGTTGCGAGTATTCGTTTAAAACACTGGGTGTTGCAGATCTCTGTGTGATCAGTTTGTTTCTCCAATGGATTGTGTATCACAGTAAAAAGTGATCTCTCACAGTTCTTGTCTATTTTTCATTGTCTTAAGGGCAGTACCATAAACCTTGAATAACAACACCATGATATCCATATTAAGTGCCAGTAGTGATCCTGGAAGTGCTCCCAATATGCAGAGAAAAGTCATGACATTACAAGAAAAAGTTGAATTGCTTGATATGTACCATAGATTGAGGTCTGCAGCTGTGGTTGCCCACTATTTCAAGATAAATGAATCCAGCATAACGACTACTGTAAAAAGAGAAAAAGTAATTCCTGACACCTTTGCTGCAGCTATAACAGCTTGTGCAAAAAACTTGTACTTTCGGTAAAATACAAATATGTTTTAATTGACTATGATATCGGTAAAGCTTCCAGTCAAAAGTAGGCTAGTAGTAGTTAAGCTTTGGAGTAGTCAACAGTTACATGCAAATTTTTTACTGCACAGGGTGTTGGCACCCATAATCCCTGTGTTGTTCAAGGGTCAACTGTACTTGCATCACATAAAATAGACTTCAAGTCAAAAGAAACAAAGAGGGTCATTATATAATGATAATCAGATAAGTTCACCAGGATATAACAATTGTAAATATATATGCACTCAGCACCAGAGCATGAAAGTATATAAAGCAAATATTAATAGATCTAAAGGGAGAGATAGATTGCAGTACAGTAATAATGGGGGACTTGAACACCCCAATTTTTGTAATATACCGATTAACCAGACAGAAATGTAACAAAGAAACTTTGTGTTAAACTACACTGTAGAATAACTGGACCTAACTGACATTTACAGGCCATTTCATCCAATTGCTGCAGCATATATATTCTTTTCATCAGCACATGGATCATTACCCAGGATCATATGTTAGCCATAAAACAAGTCTCAACCAATTCAAAAAAGTAGAAATCATATGAAGTATCATTTCTGACTGCAGTGGAATAAACCTAGAAATCAATAACGAGAACCTTTGGAAACTGTACAAATACATGGAAATTAAACAACATGACCCTGAATGACCAGTGAGTCAATTAAGAAATTAAAACGGACATTTTAATTTTTTTTTTTTTTTTTTGAGACAGAGTCTCCCTCTGTCGCCCAGGCTGGAGTACAGTGGCACAGTCTCAACTCACTGCAACCTCCTCTTCCCGGGTTCAAGCTATTCTCCTGCCTCAGCCTTCCCAGTAACTGGGATTACAGGTGTACGCCACCACGCCCAGCTAATGTTTGTATTTTTAGTAGAGATGGGGTTTCACTATGTTGGCCAGGCTGGTCTCGAACTCCTGACCTCAGGTGATCTGCCTGCCTTGGCCTCCCAAAGTGCTGGGATTACAGGCATGAGCCACCATGCCTGGCCTTAAAATTTCTTGAAACAAATGAAAATGAAGACAACATACCAGACTGTTTAGGATTCAGCAAAAGAAATATTAAGAGCAGAGTATATAGCAATAAACACCTACATCAAAAAAGTAGAAAAACTTGAAATAAATGACCTAATAGTATACCTCAAGGAACTAGAAAAGCAAAACCAAATCCAAAATTCTAAAGAAAGAAATAATAAAGATCAGAAGCATAAATAAATAAAATTGAGACTGAAAGAAACCCATGGAAGATCAATGAAATGAAAACAAGTTAGCATTATCTAATAAAATGGAAAATATATATACATGTCTCAGCAGTTTTACACCTAAGTATATATATTAGACAGAATCTTATATGTATGCTTCTGGAAACTTTTACAAGAATGATCAATAGCAGCAATATTTATAAGAGCAAGAATCCAGAAAGAAAAAGCTCATTAATAGAAGAATGGATAAATTGTTTTATATTCATGTATATAGAAGTATTTTATATATCACAATGAAAATGTATGAATTACAACTAGATGCATCAGTGTGATTGAATCTTGTGAATATAATTTTAACTGAAATCTCAGAAAAACGCCTGTAAAATGGTTCCACTTACATAATTCATAAAAGAGCAAAACTGAATAATTTAGGAGTATAAATATGTGGTAAACAAGCAAAAACAACATAAGTATGGTAAACACAAGATTCATTATCATAGTTTCCTGTGGGAGTTGGGGGGAACAGTGGATTATTAGGCAGAGTGATAAGGTAGGGAAGAGGAGAAGTAGATATAGAAATCAAAGTATTTAATGCTAGTAATGTATTTCTCAAGTTTGGTGTTGGGTGCAAGAGTTTGTTTTATTTACATTCTTTATGCCTTACAGATATTTTGTAAATACTTATTGCTTTTGTTTAGTATCACTAAAATATTAATCTTTTATCAGGCTGTACCCCACAGTCAGTTGAGCCACATATTATACTCCCAGTATCTAGTATAGGCACCTCATTATAATAAGAAAAATTTAAATAAGTGGTTAAAAGCTTGTCTAAAGTCATATAGCCTGAAAGAACCAGGATTAGGACCAAATTCATAGTCCAGAAAGGTTTTCACCATCCCATTCTTACTTTTAATGGTAAATTCTCTTTGAGATATTTTTAATATGAGTTGATTTGCAAGGCTCTTTGTATTAGCATTGTAAATCAAGGTTAACTTAATTGGAATTACTGGTCAGCAATAGTAATAAAGACAGAAAATAAGGTCACTTAATTACTTCTTTTGCGTTTTGTTTATTTTCTTGCTAGCTAAAATAAATCATCTT
>NW_016805223.1:2676136-2682620 GCF_001698545.2 Rhinopithecus bieti | reverse complement strand
TTTTTTTTTTTTTTTTTTTTTTTTACTGTATATACCTACTACATACGTGATTTCATCCCATCTGGTGGCTTTAAGTATCATCTATACTGATGAATCCCAAATTCACCTGTTAATGACAATCATGTTCTCACAGGTACTCAGACCAGAAATCGTTCAGGCATCCTTGACTCTTCTCTCTCACTGCCTAGGTTCAATCCTTCAGCAGCTTTATAACCTCTCCCTTCAGAATATGTCTAATTTTTTTTTATCACTTTTCACCATCCTCAGGACCATCACTCTGGTCCAAGCCACCATCATCTTTCACCCAGATTGTTGTAATAACTTCCTAGTTGGTCTCCCTCTTCTACTTTTGCTCACTATAGCCTATTCTCTACACAATAACTAGAGTGATCCCATTGATATTTTTAAGTGGGCTCCTGCTCACAATCTTCCAGTGGCTTCTGTTTACCTCAAAAGTAAAGCTAATGTTTTTCCTGTGACCTGCAAAGCCTTATGTCGTCTGGCTCCTCATTTTTTCTCTGACCTCATTTCTACTCTTCTTCCCTTTGTTCATGTCTGTGCCAGATACACTAATTTCTTTAATGTTCCTTGAAAATAACAGAAACACTTCCGTACTCAGGGCCTTTGATTATGCTGCATTCTCTGCCTGAAACTTTTCATCAGCTCTTCCTACTATCTAATATATTAATAGTACATGTTTTATTTATTTGTGTTGTTGATCATCTCCCATCTCAAATCATTTTTTGTTTCCTTTCGTTCACTTCAAGTAATAGAACCAAAGAACCCGACTCCAGAGTATTTTAGAAAAACTTTTGAAAGAGGATAAATCAGATTTTGATTATTCTATAACTGTTCTCCAGATTGTTGTCCTAAAGTGCAATGATTCTGTGAAAATATGTAGGAAGAAAAGAATTTCTTAAAAGCGAATGCTTCATGCAGTATCCTCCTCTTAAAGACTTAAGTGCATATTTATATTTTAAAGACTCCTAATAGTTTGGTGAGAGACAGCAGCGTGTCACCATTAAGAACTTAAGCACAGGACCTCTACTGCCTGGTTTCTAATCCCAGTATCCCCACTGTATCATAGCAGTATGGTCTTTGGCATATTATTTTATATCTTTTTGCCTAAGTTTTCCCATCTGTCAATTGGGGTTAATAACAGTACCTACCTCAAAAGGGTGTTTTGAAAATGAAGTTAAAATCTATAAAGTACTTACAACAATGCCTGGAACATACTGAGTGATACTTTATTATTATTAAAAGAAATCTCTTTAATTCTGTTGAAACCTATGCTTACTTGTTCATACAATCTTTCTTCTCCCAATTATATATAGACACTTAATTAAACACTGTTTTGTGGAGCCCACTCTGAAAACACAGGAAAATCATGAAAATAATTTTCTGATTTCTAGGGTCTCATTTGGGATTTAAGTGATTATTTGCCTATCAACTCCAAAGGAAATGACAATAACAAAATAAATATTTTGTCATAATTTTCTTTAATATCACAAATATTGATATGGAACTATAAAATATTTTGGAGAATTCCTCTGAAATATTAGTATGTTTAAATGTTAATATTTTCTTTTAACTACAGTAAACAGTTTATCTTAGGAACACAGCGTGACATCTTTTCTGTTTGGTGAATGATTTTTGCTCTCCTTTTATTCTTTTCTATCATGTCTGTTTAATGACAGAAGTTTCTGTGCGCATAAGGCTCTATGTGTTCCAAAAACATTTCTTCTAGGCTGAGCTGTTGTTGCATTAATACTTCTACATGCAGGCAACATAAACAAATTATAAGTTTTTATTTTAAATTATTAAATATGAAGAGTAAAACTTCATTGGACCATAATGCCATATGTGATACTCTCAAGAAACTGTAAAGATTTTTGTGAATTTTCTTTTATAGCATGCCGTCTTATAAATAAGACTGCCACTACTGAAAAATATAACACACCCCATATTCCTTTTGTGAATAATCCTATTCTGCCCTTTTATTTTCCATTTAAAGATTCTTCGGCCTACCTCTTTTTCTTCTGTTGCTTAACTAATACAATTGCAGTATTTAGCCAGGTGCAGTGGCTCACACCTATAGTCTCAGCTACTCAGAAAGCTGAAGCAGGAAAATTGCTTGAGCCAAGGAGTTCGTGGCTACAGTGAGCTATGATCATTCCACTGCATGCCTGCCTGCCTGGCCAACAGAGCAAGACCCTATTTCTTTTTTTTTTTTTTTTTTTCTGAGACAGAGTCTTGCTCTGTCGCCCAGGCTGGAGTGCAGTGGCCCAATCTCAGCTCACTGCAAGCTCCGCCTCCCAGGTTCCGGCCATTCTCCTGCCTCAGCCTCCCGAGTAGCTGGGACTACAGGCGCCTGCCACCTCGCCCGGCTAGTTTTTTGTATTTTTTAGTAGAGACGGGGTTTCACTGTGTTAGCCAGGATGGTCTAGATCTCCTGACCTCGTGATCCGCCCGTCTCGGCCTCCCAAAGTGCTGGGATCACAGGCTTGAGCCACCGTGCCCGGCCGCAAGACCCTATTTCTAAATTAAATGAATGAATAAATAATTTTTAATCACAGTATTTATCCTTGAAACTGTAGATCCTTCTGAACTCTAATGAAGGAAATATTTCCCTTTCCTTGTACCTACAAAAGAGCAGATTACATTCCATATCATAAACTCACTTTGCAGATATTATTTTTAAGATCACTTTATGAAACACAAAGACTTGTAGAAATTGGTCTCATATCATGCAAAAGTAACCTTTAACTTCCAAAAGTTCCAAAGTCTGATTCATTATACTTAATAGAGGTAATAATACTATACCTGACATTTCTGTTTGCTGAAAAATACCCTTTTTTACTTGAGCCATTCACTGTATATTGAATATTTTATTTTATCCTCAGTCTTATGAGATAGATTTAACAACACCATTCTACTGATGATCAAGAAGAGGCAAAGAGATTGTTTAATAAGTGGTAGAATGAGGATTCAAGCTTGTTTCAGTCTTTAGTTCAAAACCTGTACCAACCACTACACTATCATCCATATACAACATTTAAATAAATGTTTTTAAAATGAATGAATAAGCAACCTAATTAACATGTATAACATTTGGAAATCATAAACATACTTCTGACTGGTCCTAACTGCTGATGAGTTTGGGCAATAAGTCTAACAGTAAATGACTTGGGAAGAACGCATCTCTTCCTATGAAGTCTATTCTCTCATACAATTTTTTAATTGTTAGAATTATTTAGTATCCCATAGTTGCACTAAAACACTAAAATTCTGTTTCTTTGATTGTAGCAGGAGGGTCTGCATAGATTTTCTGTAAGAATATATACACACACTTTGGTGTGGTGTCATGGAATCTGTTTTGCTATTTACCTGTAACACAGACGTGGCCATTCCTCATCTGCGGTTTAACAGTATTGAGTATGAATCCGATTCAAATAGTATGCTGGAGATAATATTGACTAATAGTTAATATCCCAGATTATGAAGTCAGATGTTGGAAAGTTTAACCTCTGTCTACTTTAAAATCTTTAACATGGTGACAATAATGGGACCTACCACATGGGATTGTTGTACTGATTGAGTAAATGCAGCAAAGGACATAAGAATTACTGGTACATAGTAAACAAAATGAATACTAACTGTTATTTGTATTGTTTACTTTGCACTTTTTCTTACGAATTTCTTCAGTAGCTCTCTATTTTAAATTACACTTATTTGTATAACTAAGCCTACCTATATGCTTATCTATTATACTTGAATATAATAGATAGACCTATTTATTATATTAATGAATTTTTCTCTTATTGTGTAACTAGATGTATTTGTTTCCACTAACTGAGAGATTATTTAATTCATTTATGGAGATCCTGCTGTGTGAGATACTATGCTAGGTTCTGGGGATATTGTCACGAGCAAGACAGCTATATTCCAGCTGATTAGAGTAGTAGTCTCAAACATACTTTTACGCTTCAGACGTCTGTCAAGAAACATTTCTGAGCATGCATGCAAAAATGAATATTTATTTATAAGTGGTATACATGTCTCTCCACTAGCATATTGTATAGATTTTACAGTAAACTCAGAAATTGAAATTTAAAAGAGACAAAATAGAAATAAAAAATCTAATATTTTCTTTCCCTTTCGATGTGTTCACCCCCTTTGGAGAATTCAGTGGCTTAAAATATCAAGGGGGAGAGGAACAGAGAAACAAGAGAGAGTATGTGAAGGAAAAGTTCTCTGTGTTGGGAGCCCAACTTCTGGAGAGCCAGAAAAGGCTTAACTAAGGCAGCAATATTTGAGATAGGATCTGAAAGGAGGAATTTGGTGTTTTCAAAGCAAAGGGATTGAGAGTTTAGTGTTCCAGGAATAGTGTTTGTAGCTAAAAGCATTGTGTGTTCAAGAAACTAAGAGAATGCCAGTGTTGTTGAGGAGGGAATGTCATAAAGAGATGAAGTAACATCATCACATCATCAACTTTCTAGTTCCGGTTGAGTGATTTTTTCCTGTTATTGCTAAAAACAGGTCTGAAATAATACAGATTAACAAAGGACTTAAGGAAAAGTCTTATATAGCAAATTACTGCTTAACACACTAAAAGCAATTTTATAATAAATATGCTGTGATCTTTTGCAACAGTAAAAAGTAGTGTATTTTGAAAAGGAAAACTAAAACAAGGCCAAATTAAAATTGAAAATATTTCTCTTATTTTCAAGTAGTCTGAAGGACAACACCCAGGAAACAAATCAATACCACCTACACTTACACTATATTCTCTCTTACACTTATAATGTTAATACTTATTTGGAAACATTTTACTCAGGGTCTTTTAACTGTATAATAAAAGGAAAATCTAGACTATAATTCCAGTAATTATAAAAGCAATATTAATGAAAGTAACAACAACAGCGTACATCATGGCTCAGTTCTGAGCACTTTATATGTGTTATGAAATTTAATCCTCATAGTGACTCTATGAAGTAAATGCTATTGATATCCCATTTTAATTAACAAGAAACTCATAGATGATAGAGCCAGTCTAACTGGAAGCCACCCTCATATGTACTATTCTATGCTTTTTCTCAAGAGCTACTCCGTAAGACAGTGAAGAATGGTATAAAATTGGAGCCAGAATAACTGGCTTATGGGAAAGACTTAAGTGCTTGTCCTTTTGGGTTAAAAAAAAAAAATCAAAGCTTAACAACTTTGTAAAGCTGAGCAGCAGGGAGTTAATATTAAATGGCATATTTTCCTGGCTACACAGTGAAATCAATTATTTTGTGATATATAAGATATATGTCTATTATATGGTATCTGTTACACCTAAAATGTATAGGATCTGAGAAAGATGTGTATGTGTAGGATTCTGTATGTGTAGGATCTGAGAGTGATACAGAAACCTACAAAAATATATTTTCTGCCTTCTGGAACCTATACCTATTCAAGTGAATATTAAATCAAGGCAGTGATAAATAACAAATGAATGGAAGAATCATAGGGGCTATAGAAATTCAAAATTAGAAAGATTATTAGTCATGTTACCAAAAAGAACATGTACATTTACACTTTATCATAAAGGAATACTTCAGTTCAACCAAGCTGTAGAAGAGAGAGGGGAACTGTGTAATCCATTAAGAGGTAACAACTGCATGAGCAAATGTACCAAGGCAGAAATGTGGAAGACAGTCTGAAACAATTAGTAGACTGATACAAGGAGAAAAAACTAAATACTGGAATGTAATGGGATATGCGTTTGAGAAATGTGGTTATAGTGGGCCCTGATTGTTTAAGGAGTTTTAAATGTATCCCAATAAATGGGAGAGGTATTGAAAGCTTTTGGAGCAGAAAAGTGACAAAATAAAAAGGTTCTTAGAAAATAACATGTCGGGGCCGGGCGCGGTGGCTCAAGCCTGTAATCCCAGCACTTTGGGAGGCCCAGACGGGCGGATCACGAGGTCAGGAGATCGAGACCATCCTGGCTAACACGGTGAAACCCCGTCTCTACTAAAAAAAAAATACAAAAAAACTAGCCAGGCGAGGTGGCGGGCGCCTGTAGTCCCAGTTACTCGGGAGGCTGAGGCAGGAGAATGGCGTAAACCCGGGAGGCGGAGCTTGCAGTGAGCTGAGATCCGGCCACTGCACTCCAGCCTGGGCGACAGAGCGAGACTCCGTCTACAAAAAAAAAAAAAGAAAGAAAGAAAGAAAGAAAGAAAGAAAGAAAGAAAGAAAGAAAATAACATGTCGGAAGAAGTGTAGAAGAGAGACTTCAGTTTTAGAAGTCTTAATTAGGAAATAGTTGGAATAATCAAGACAAGATGTAATAAAAAGTGGAATTGAGATGTCGTCTTGAAATTGAGCTGAAGGAATATGTTTTAAACATATTTAAAAGGAGTAATTGATAGAACATTATGTCTAATTAATATTAGAGGTGTTAATATTTATATTGCCAAGAGTAAATGAAGCTTTATTC
>NW_016805223.1:2659575-2676076 GCF_001698545.2 Rhinopithecus bieti | reverse complement strand
AAAGAAAGAAAGAAAGAAAGAAAGAAAGAAAGAAAGAAAGAAAGAAAATAACATGTCGGAAGAAGTGTAGAAGAGAGACTTCAGTTTTAGAAGTCTTAATTAGGAAATAGTTGGAATAATCAAGACAAGATGTAATAAAAGTGGAATTGAGATGTCGTCTTGAAATTGAGCTGAAGGAATATGTTTTAAACATATTTAAAAGGAGTAATTGATAGAACATTATGTCTAATTAATATTAGAGGTGTTAATATTTATATTGCCAAGAGTAAATGAAGCTTTATTCCTTGTTTTTGATAATTCGTAATTTTTTTATCCTCTTGATTTTTACATTACACCTAAATTGTAACCAAAGTTGTGAGATGTGGTACTCTAGCATTGTATTGTTTAAATTCAAAACCATCCCGTGATACTTTGTTTAAATTATTAATAAGAATTTGCAGGGCATAAATGAGATCAAGTCAGATCCATCTCATTATATGGGGCTTACTCAATGGCTGGTATTGAAGAAGTTCTCTTTGCATAGCTGTTGAATTATTACCTCTACTAACAGGTGTTGTCACGAGATGTGCATTGTAATATTGAGCCAGTAAATCTCAAATGTGTTTCATAGCACAATGGAAACTTTTGAAAGACCAATAGTTCCTGTTAAGAATGAGGCTTTTTAATACTGTGTTTAAAACTTCTTTCTCGCAGCCTTCACTGCTATATGTTATACGAATTATCAGAAGCAGATCCTGAATACTTTATAACATGTAACTTTAAAATGTCCTCAAAAGTATTACTATATTTTGACCACATTTGGATGTTGTGCTGTATCCACAGAAAATATTTTAAAATATTTCATAATTGAATTTAAAATCATCTAAAATTTACATTGGAAAACTAAAATTTATTCTATTTTGTTTTACAGTGATCGGCATGTTGGTAAAATTTATTCCAAATGTTCTTCATTTCTGGATTATGTCAGACGGTCTCTAAAGAAGCTTGGATTAGATGAGTCCAAGGTCAGTATATGATGACTCATTATTTTCAGAAAAGACAGAAGGACTTCTATTTTGTAATGAATTGAGAGAATACAAAATAGTTTCCCTTCTGCTTTACTCTCATTTGTGAAGAGGCCCAAATTATATTGAAACCAGACCTCCATCATCTTTTTTCCAGTTTATCCTACTTGTCATTGTAGAAAGTTTACTGTCATGTATCTCCGAGAGTTTCCCTCTTTTAGTTTGAGTTTAAAATGTGCCAATTTACAAATCAAAATAGAGTTAAAAAGTAGGACAACAGTACAAGTGAGAACTAGAAGCAAAGCAAGAGAGAATGGTTTTAATTTTGAAATGCATCTATTTTAGCTTATATAACTAATTAAAATTAAAATCTTAAATTCAAAAGCCTTTGAATAGGAGAATCTTGAAAAGTTGTAATATCATAGGAGGCCCAAGTTAATAATTGATAACATATTATTGAAAGCAGAAAGATAAACTTATTGACTGATAGTAATAAATATTCTACCACTGAGAAAAAAAATAGCTTTCAACATTATTCAGACAAGCTATTAACTAAAATATTAAATGAACTTGGATTACTCCGGTATTTTGAATTGACTATAAATTGAAACAAACAATAGAGTAGGTGGTCAAAGGAATGAAATAGATTTCTTGAAAATGTTACAAAGACAACAATGTTATATCAAAGCTAAAAGGTATTATTATTTATTAAATAAATTATTCATTTAATCCCCAGTTGCTTTATTACTTAAAGCAGTTGAAGTGGGACTAGTCAGTTTCCTCCCCTTTAAAATAGCTATAAGAAAGTCATAGGATTTAGGAAGGATTAAATTAGGTAATATATATGTAAAGTTCTTAACACAATGTATATAGTAAATGCTAACTATATAATACTCCTTTTCATTATTGTAATCCTTTTATATGCACTACAAGTAATAACACAATCAACATGATGTTTATAAATATTTTAATTTAGTCACGAAAATGAAGACTCTCCTAGTTTTTGCATAAATGAAGGAGAATAGATAAGGTTACACTAATTAATTTATTAGGTTATTTTTAAAAAAATGTTTTTCATTCATCTGACTGATCTTCCTTCCAATTAGTCTTACCTAGTGCAAACCTTTAGTGCATATCTCATTTCATGTCTTATATTTAATATCAAGAACACAAACCTAAGCATTATTGTCACAAATTAAGAGCTATAGTTTTACTTAATACATTTAAAATTTTATTATCATTCTTTCTGCTTTGTTTTCCCAGTTTGTCTTTAATAAAAACCACAACAAATGTTTCTTAATATATTTATTAGTATATATAAGTAATAAGAAATTAATAAAAGTGAATATTTACTAAACACTTACTCTGTGATAGATATTATGCTATGAGCACCACAAACATTACCTTATTTACTTTTCACAAAATCATTTACAGTGGATAGCTTCCAGTCCAGCATATAAAAGCTTGGAAACTGCCGCTCAGTCTTAGCAAGTAAAAACTAAAAAAAACCAGAAAAGTCCACAAATCTTAAGAGAAGTGAGATCACAAGGCAAACTGCTACCTCTCAAACTGGAAAGACAGGCAAATACAGAGATTTATAACTTGTAGGAACAGAAACCTCCACAGAAACCGGTGCCAGCGTAGGAAAACCTGAACTGTAACTGACAAATTGTTGGAGGCTCAGTGTGGACAACTTTAGGAATTAAAAACTACAGAGGGAACCACTCGTAAGGGACCACCCACACCTTTGTGAGTTTTACCTTAATGAGCTCAACCTGGCTTTAGAGAATAATAGAGAAAAAAATTCCCTCTTGCTTCCATCAAGGGGAGGAGAAAAATATTTTTGAAATACGCCAGATCGTTCTACTCTTCTGAATACTTTCTTATGAATAGTTTCTCAGAAGAAACTATATAATCAGAACTTAACCTGCTAGTGTTTTATCAGAGCCTAAATCACCTGAGGGAAGGAAAATACCTAGCTTCAGCCAACTCTAACGTTCCATGGGGGAGAAAGAAAATATCCAACTCCAGCCTACTCTAGCCATCCTGTGCCACCCAAGAAAGGGTAAAAATACCAAGAAGCACTGATAAAGTTTGTAGTACGGAGACACAGGCTCACTAAAAGACTGAGACATAATTATAGGACTACAAACCATTGAAAATCATTTCCCCTCCCCTCACATGTTGCTATCATATCACTAAGGGCTTATTTACAGCAGCTGCTTTTATCCAGTACTTTATATCTGGCTATTTAGAAAATTACAAAGCATACTACAAGACAATACAGATTGAAGAGACAGAGCAAACATCAGAACCAAATTCAGATATGGCAAAGATGTTAGAATTGTCAGACCAGGAATTTAAAACAATAATGAGTTCTAATGGACAAAGTAGGTAGCCTGCAAGAACAAACTGAAAGTGTAAGGAAATAGTTTGAAATTTTTAAAAAGAACTAAAAAGAAATGCTAAAGATAAAAAATACTGTCACAGTAGCCAGCCACGGTGGCTCACACCTGTAATCCCAACACTTTGTATGGCCAAGACAGGAGGATTATTTGAGCCCAGGAGTTTGAGACTAGCCTGAGCAACATCGTAAGATTCCATCTCAGCAAAAAATTTAGAAATTAGCTAGTGTGGTGGCATGCACCTCTACTTCCAGCTACTTGGGCAGCTGAGGCAGGTGGATTGCCTGAGCCCAGGAGTTGGAGGCTGCAGTGAGCGATGCTTATGCTGCCACACTTCAGCCTGGATGACAGAGCAAGACTCTGTCTCCAAGAAAAGAAAAACAACAAAAAAATACTGGTATAGAAATGAAGAGTGTTTTTGATGCGCTTATTATTAGGCTGAACACAACTAAGGAAAGAATCTCTGAACTTGAGGATCTATCAATAGAAAACTTGAAAACTAAAAAGCAAAAAGCCCATATGTTTCAAGCTTAGAAAGATCAGTTATGTGCAAAATGAAATCATACCTAAAAGTAATAAACATACTGAGTCACCTTTGCTCTATTTATTCCAGAAGATCACAGTGATACTAATCTTTGGATAACTTCCTCTATCAACCTGAGAATATCAGGAACACTTCAGCCTCCTTGCCACTGGCTGTGTCTTCCTTGACTTTTTTGACAGGATCTGCTGATGCCTTCACCTTCACATCCATTTACTTTAGTTCTTAAGTCAATTATGTCCTAACCAAGAACCTTCAGTCCCACCATCAAGTGGTGAGAACTACCTCAGTTGCTAACCCATCTTCTCATCACATATGATGTGGGAAGGATATCTGAACAACTGTGTCTGTAATCCACTCATCCAACCCACACTCTGAAAGTTACAGTATATGGTCCTCCTTTGCTTATCTAGAACCCCCTTATATAGATTTACTTTGAAAAACAAATTGAATAAATAAATACGTGGAGGAGAAGAGACAAATGTCCTATGGAAAAGAGTTCCAAATAATTTATATAGATATTTCCTCCTCAAGGAAATAGAGCAAAACTCCCCATTCTTTAAGTGTGGCCTGTGCATAGTGACTTTTTTCCAAAGAGCATAGTATGTGACGGGGGAAAAAAGAGGAACTTTCCAGTGAAGAACCTGACAAACAGAATCTCAGCCAAGTAATCAAGGTCAACATGAACAGTGATAATTCATGTTGATAGTATGTACTCTTGTTATAAGGTGAGGAATATGGTACATTATTCCTATGGTGGTTCTTTCAAAAGCCTATCCCCACTCTATTTATGAGAAAAGTATCTGATAAATCCTGGTGGAGAAACATTCTACAAAATACCTGACCAGTACTTCTCAAAACTGTCAAGGTCTGCAAATCAAGACAAGTTTGAGAAACTGTCAAAGCCAAGAGGACTAATTGCAGTGTGGGTTCCCTGGATGGGATTCTATACCTGGAAAAGGATATTGAATAAAAACTCAGGAAATTTGAATATAATGTGAACTTTAGTTAATAATAATATATCAATACTAGTTCACTAATTATGACAAATATACCATATTGTAAAATGTTAACAATAGGAGAAAAGAGTATATAGTATATGGAAATTCTCTGTCCTATTTTCAAAATTTCTGTACTACGAAACTGTTATAAAATATATTTATTTTTTAGAAGCAACATGAGATAATTAATGTTTACCAAACCTTTGCTTTGTGCCAGGCACTGTGCTAAAAGCTTTGTTTATATTATCTCATTGAATACTAAGGATGGCCGTATGAAATAAGTGATATTATTGTTTTGTAGATGAGGAAATTGAGACACAGGTTAAGTGGATTTCTTTAGCCCAAAATCTAGGAAATTGGGGAGGAAGGATTCTAATCCAGGCTGTTTAACTCTAGAACTCATGCTTCTGTTTGTCATACTTATATAACTTATTAACAGACATTGAGCACAAGAATGCTTGTTTGGCATTTTTTTCAAAACTAGCAATCATCAGGCAAACAATAAACCTACGAGAAAAAAATAAAGAGAAAATTCATGCTTGTCAACAGAAAAAATAAATGTACTTCTAAAACAGATTAAGGAATTAAAGTTTGAAATAAAGGCAGAAGAAAATCAAGGAATAATGAATTATACTAAAGAGTTAAAGAAGATTTGCTTGTATCCAGGACTTTAATTCGTGAAAGTCTGGCTGATAGGATGAAATTGGTCAAATGTATGAAACATTTTGGGTACTAAGACATATACTGTCTAATGCATAGAATATATTAGAGTTAAAATCACTGTCAACAAACTACAAGGAAAGTGGGAAGAAAAAAGAAAAAAAAAAACACTAAAGCACCTGAGCATGATTTCTTACATATTGTCTCCCACTCCAATTTCTCTTTAGGACTGGATGTCTTCCTGTAGGTGATTCAGAGCCCACTAATTAGCCCTACTAGGGCCCTACTGCACAACTTAACTCATGCTAGTTCCTTTTTCTAGAGACTAAGAGTTGAGCAGTATGGAGCAATGGCATTCATGACCAGTACTTTCAGCTACCATTCAGTGTGCACTCTCAGTTTTTAAGTTTGCATGTCTGTTCTTGCCTAAGATGATCTATACAAGGCAATGCTTCCATTCGAATGCCTTCCTTTTATCTTCAGGAAGTTGAAGAGGCTCTCATTGGCTTTAACACTTAGTAATGATATCTATGATATGAGAACATGAATATACATTCATGAGACCATGAATATACAGTGCTTTAGACTGCTAGAACTTAATTCTCTTATCTACCCATAATTTTGTATTCTTTAACAAATCTTTCCCTATACCCCACTTCACCCTACCCTTCCAAGCCTCTGGAATCCTCTGTACTATATTTTATTTCTATGAGATTAATGTTTTTTCCAGCTTCTGCATATGAGTGAGAACATACCATGTTTAACGTTCTGATCCTGGCTTATTTCATTTAACATAATGTATATACATAAATATACATGTCTGTAACATGAGACCATGAATATACTTCTGACATCTATCTTTAAGGTGTATGTATACAGCTTAAATGAGATACTCTATTCATTTTAAAATTTTCTTATAATCTCTGTAATCTAATGAGCCTAATTTTAAGCGTTTAATTTAAAAGTTGATTAAAGCATGAAATCACTCTTTAAGCACTGAATTTTTTACTTAAAAACACATGAATACAGTCATTACTTGCTGTCCTCAAGGGATTGGTTTCAGGACTCCCATGGATATCCAAATCCGTGGATGCTCCAGTCCCTAGTGTCACAGTATTTGTATAGAACCTATGCATATCCTTCTCTATACTTTAGATAATGTCTAGACTATATATAATACCTAATACAGTGTAAATGCTATGTAAGTAGTTATACTGTATTGTTTTTTATTGTTTTCTTTTTTATTTTTTAAATGGACAAATAATAATTATACATATTTTTGATATACATAGTGATGTTGCAATATATATTGTGTATAGTGATTAGACCAGGATGATTAGCATATCCATCATCTCAAACATTTATCATTCCTTTGTTTTGGGGACATTCAGGATCCTCCTTCTAGCTATTTGAAACTACATAGTATATTATTGTTAACTATAGTCATCCTACAATGCTATAGACCACTAGACCTTAATCCTCTTATCTAGCCATAATTTTATATTCTTTAACAAATCACTCTCTATAATGCACTTCCTCCTACCCTTCCAAGCCTCTGGAATCCTCTGTACTACATTTTACTTCCATGAGATTAGCTTTTTTTTCCCCCAGCTTCTGCATCTGAGTGAGAAAATACTAAGTTTTTAACATTCTGATCCTAGGTTATTTCACTTAACCTAATGTTTTACAGTTTCACACATGTTGCCAGGAATTAAGGATTTCAATGTTATTTATGGCCAAATCATATTTCATTGTTTATACTTATCACATTTTCTTTGTCCCTGTTAATCTGTTGATGGACACCTAGGTTGATTCTATATCTTGGCTGTTATAGGTAGTGCTAAAGTAAACATAGGGATGCAGATGTCTCTTTGATATATTGATTTCTTTTCCTTTGGGTAAATGTCAAGTAATGGGATTGCTGGATCATATGATAGTTCCATTTATAGTTCTTTCAGGAACCTCTATCCTCTTCTCCATAGTGGCTATACTAGTTTACATTCTCACCAACAGAGTATAGGAGTTCCTTTTTCTCTGCATCCTTGCCAACGTTTGTCATTTTTTATCTTTTTCATAATAGCCATCCTAACTGGGTGAGATGATACCTCATTGTGGTTCTGATTTGCATTTCCCCAATAATTAGTGATGCTGAGCATTTTTTTCTATATTTTTTGGCCATTTGTATGTTTTCTTTTGAGAAATATCAGCTCAGATTACTTGCCCTTTTTTTCCTTGGATGTTTGGGTTTGTTGTTGTTGTTGTTGTTGTTGTTGTTGTTGTTGTTTTGCTGTTGAGATATTTGAGTTCCTTGTATATTCTGCATATTAATTCCAGGTTGGATGAAGAGTTTACAGATATTTTCTCCTAGTCTGTAGATTGTCTTGTTCACACTGATGATTGTTTTGTTTGCTCTGCAGAAGCTTTTTTAGTTTGATATAATCCTCTTCGCTTATTTTTGCTTTAATTGCCTGTGCTTTTGAGGTTTTACTCAAAAATATTTTCCCAGAGCAATATCCTGAAGCATTTCCCCTGTGTTTTCTCCTAGTAGTTTTGTTGTTTTGGGTCTTATATTTAGGTCTTGGGATCCATTTCGAGTTGATTTTTGTATAGGATGAGAAGTGAGGTATCTAGTTTAATTCCTCAGCATATGGATATTCAGTATTCCCAGCAACATTTATGGAAGTGATTATTCTTTCCCCAATGTATATTCTTGACATCTTTGTCAAAAATTAGCTGATTTTGGTGGACACATGGATTTATTTCTGGGTTCTCTGTTCTACTGCATTTGTCTATGTTTCTGTGTTTATGCCAGTATCATGTTGTGTTGGTTACTACAACTTTGTAGAATATTTTGATGTCTAGTAGCGTGATGCTTCCAGCTTTGCTCTTGTGGTTCAAGATTGCTTTGCCTATTCTGGATCTTTTGTAACTCCATACAGATTTTAATACTTTTTTTTTCTAATTCTGTGTAGAATGTCATTGGTATTTCAATAGGGATTGCATTGAACCTGTACATTGCTTTGGGTAGTATGGTCATTTTAATATTATTAATGCTTTGGATCCACGAGCATCGGGTGTTTCTCCATTTGTTTCTATCCACTTCAGTTTCTTCAGTGTTTTGTTGTTTTCCTTGTAGAGGTCTTTTACCTCCTTGGTTAAATTTATTCATATATATTTTATTTCCTTTATGACTATTGTAAATGGAATTGACTTCTTAATTTTGTAATCCAGTTCATTTTGTATGGAAATGCAATAATTGTTGTATGTTGATTTTATGTTCTGCAATTTTACTAAATTCGTTTATTATTCTAAGACTTTTTTTGGTAAAATCTTTAGGTTTTTCTATATATGAGATCATATCATCTGGAAACAGGGATAATTTTACTTTCTCCTTTCCAATTTGGATGTCCTTTATTTCTTTTTCTTGCCTAATTGCTCTGATTAGAACTTCCAGTACTTTGTTGCATGAGAGTGGTAAGACTGAGCATCTTTGCCTTGTTAAAGTTCTTAGAGGAAAAACTTTCAGTTTTCCCCCTTTCAGTATGATGTTAGCTATAGAATTGTCATATATGGCCTTTATTATGTTGAGGCATGTTTCTTCCATGTCAAGGTTGTTGAAAGCTTTTATCATGGAGGGATGTTGAATTTTATCAAATGCTTTTACATCTATTGAGATAATACTACAGTTTTTATACTTCATTCTGTTGATGTGATGTCACATTTATTGCTTTGTGTATGTTGAACCAGCCATGCATTCCTGAGATATATCTCACTTGATCATAGTGTGTTATCTTTGATATTCTGTTGGATTCAGTTTGCTAGTATTTTGTTGATTATTTTTGTGTTTAATGTTTGTCAGAGGTATTGACCTGTAGTTTTATGTTTTTATTGTTGTGTCCTTACCTGCTTTTGGTATCAATGTTATGCCGGCCTCATATGATGAGTTAGTAAGAATTGCCTACACTTTAATTTTTTAAATCTGTATTTCTGCCTTGGTGTTTCTCACTTTTTTGGATGTCAACATTAACATAAAGTATTTCTACATCATATGCAAGATGCTGCAACTGCATATGGTTTTGTTAAGAGACCTTCTGTATTAGTCTGTTCTCACCCTGCTGTAAAGAACTGCCCAAGACTGGGTAATTTATAAAGGAAAGAGGTTTAATTGACTCACATTTCCTCAGGGCTGGGGAGTCTTCAGGAAACTTAAGATCCATTGCAGAAGGGAAAACAAACACATCCTTCTTCACACCCCAATAGGAAGGAGAAGAATGAGAGCCGAGCAAAGAGGGGAGCCCCTTATAAAACCATCAGATCTCATGAGAACTTACTATCATGAAAATAGCATGGGAGAAACTGCCCCCATGATTCAATTACCTCCCACCAGGTCCCTCCCAGGACACATGGGGATTGTGGGAACTGCAATTCAAAATGAGATTTGGATGGGGACACAGCCAAACCATACCACCTTCTAATTGGAGCTTTGCAGAGTGCAGGTGAAAGACAAGTGCATGCAGAAGATATCTATATTATTGAGGTTAATCTTTATGTCATGGATTAAAGTGGTGCTCGTTGAGTTTTATGCCCATGACTGCAGAAGACAGTGTCCAGATACTACCATGTCAGACATATTTTAAACTCCAGGATTATTTTTCTATGTCAGTTTCATCTAGCATTTCAACATATCAGTGGTATTGGGTAGAGTGAGTCTCTAGCTCAAAACTCTGTGTAGTCAGCCTCATTGTTAATATAGTTCTCATTTTTTATACTAAAACTGACTCAATCCTTCTGATCATTGCAGAGTTCCCTTTCCAACATGAACACTTTAGAATTGTATGTTGTCTTTAGACTCCACAAATCCTGTGTCCATCAAAGAGAATAATCACTGACAATGTAGGAAATGAACTTCTATCTTGGCCCCCAAAGCTGTTGAGAAGAAAGAAATAGGACTTAAAAATCAAATCTGATTTGAGACTATTTGAAAGAAATTCATGATTATTTCTTATTTCTATATTATAACTCCAAATGTTACATTTCTTAAGTTCCTCCAAGGGTTCTCAATGAACCCAGGTTTTTATTTCATCCATGGAAATAAAATAGGAGTTAGTCTCATTTGACTGTAACAGGTGTGTTTATTTTCTCATGGCTCTGGAAATATGATGCATTCAGTACTTGATCCCTGGATCAGGGTAGCTATTTTACCAGTCAAAAGAAGCTGAGTATTTTACCCACCAAAAGAAGTGAGTATGGACCAAGTAGACACCACGATGAGAAAATCATTTGCCATGTGATTGAACACTTTTATGCTGTTTCTACTAAAATGCTAGGCACTACAGTAAACAATGCTAGGCACTACAGGAAACAACTACCAGGCTCTCTGAACTAATTTTTACAGGGCAGAAGTGAAGAAGACAGGGCAGAAATGAAAGGGAAAAAGAGGAAAGAATAGGAAAAGAAAAAAAAAAAGCCTTTTCTGGCCTTAGAAAAGTTACATTTGCAAAGTATTATAGTGTTTGAAACTCCTAGTTTCTTTTTCTTTTTTTTTAAATTTTTTTATTTTATTTATTTTATTTTTATTTTTATATTATACTTTAATTCTAGGGTACATGTGCATAAACGTGCAGGTTTGTTAAATATGTATACTTGTGGCCATGTTGGGTGCTGCACCATTCAACTCGTCAGCACCCATCCAATTCGTCATTTATATCAGGTATAACTCCCAGTGCAATCCTCCCCTCTCCCTGCTCCCCATGATAGGCCCCAGTGCTGTGATGTTCCCCTTCTCGATCAAGTGATCTTCATTGTTTCAGTTCCCACCTATGAGTGAGGAACATGCGGTGTTTGCGTGTTTTCTCTTCTTGTGATAGTTTGCTAAACATGATGGTTTCAGCTGCATCCATGTCCTACAAAGGATGCAAACTCATCCTTTTTTATGGCTGCATAGTATTCCATGGTGTATATGTGCCACATTTTCTTATCCAGTCTGTCTGTCCACAGATGGACATTTGGGTTAATCCAAGTCTTTGCTATTGTGGAAAAAAAAAAAAAAAAAATTAGTGCCGCCATAAACATACGTGTGGCATGTGTCTTTATAGCAGCATGATTTATAATCCTTTGGGTATATACCCAGTTAGTGGGATGGGCTGGGTCATATTGGTACATCTAGTTCTAGATCCTTGAGGAATTGCCATACTCTTTTTCCATAATGGTTGAACTTAGTTTACAATCCCACCAACAGTGTAAAAGTGTTCCTATTCTCACATGCTCTCCAGCACCTGTTGTTTCTCTGACTTTTAATGATTGCCATTCTAACTGTGAAACTCACTAGTTTCAACGCAAATTCTAAACTTGTAAATGCCTTTAAACCACTTATATATTTAAAATTGTTTCAGAAAGTTGAAGCATCTTTTTCATATCTAATCAATTGTAGTGTTATTTTTCACAATTCAATTGTGAGGCTTATTGTAAAGATATCTTCAATTATCAGTATAATTGTTGAGAAGTTGAGAAATATAGATTTGCAGGGGCTAGATTTGTCAGAAGAGAAACATTTCTACATGAACAGTTAAGGCTGGGTATTAATTTCAATTTCAATTTGAGTAAACGCTGAATAATTCATGCTTGGGGTTTAGAGGTGCTCCCACCATAATGGTCTAGGAGGACAAGAGGCTTGCTTGCAAAGGGCACATTTTCAACACTGTTCTGCAGAGATCTAAGAAATTAATAGATCCTTTGAATGAAGGTCCTATGGGAAAATAAAATTGTGACTCATGGTATTTCAGATTTTCTAAATGAGACCAACCTGATCTGGCCTAAATATTTTTTTCATACTACAGTGTTTTCTTTTTCTTAAATTGATGCAACATGCATAAATACCTGGGAATTTAAAATTAAAACTCAGATTTGTAGCTTCTCTGAAAAGACTAGGCTAGCTTAGACTGCATTCCTGTATGGTCAGGGCCCCACTAGATGGGGCCACATTCTCTAGCCCTGCCTCCTCACTTTTGTTACCTACCTGGTGCCTACAGGGCTTTCAGTTTATGGCACCTGCCCTATTCTTCATACCCTTCCTGGATATTTATTATGCATGATAAAGCCTCTGGGAATATGGTTGGCTTTGTTTAACACAGCATTGCCCAAACTTGTTTGAACACATGAGCACAGTGACTAGTAGCATTCTGTGAAACAGAATATATAGGGACTTAGGATACTAAACTGGGTTAAGAATAGGGTGAGAGTTCTAATCCTAACTCTTAGCAGTAACATCATATGACATTAGGGCTTGATGTTCTTTATGTCTAAATCTTTTTCATCTATTAGATGTAATCATTTCCATACCAACTATGTCATATGATAACTCCAATAAAATGTTACTTGTGAAAACACTACAGATTCTGAAACAGTTTGGAGAACTTACTTTAAAATACTATAGAAATACAAAGTATTTTCTCAGTAAATAATTTCAATGGTGTTATATTCATAAGTCTCTTGGGTATCTTTTAATAGTTTATTTTGAAAAGTTGATGAGAAATTTTGCTGCCCTCTTATACTATTAAAAAATTGTCAATAACTGAGAGAGAGAATAGATAAGAGGGAGAGAGGGGTAGAATTTACTTAATATGAATTTTTCCTATAAATATATTAATCTTATAGATTACATTGAGTTTTGTTTTTTGTTTTTGATTCTTTGAGATGCAGTTGAGATTCCATTACCTACAATCTGTCTTGGGACATTGGGACATTGGAATAATTAAGACTGTATATTTAAACTTAAAAAAATTTTTCATATCTTTTGAGCAGAGCCAATTGTTCACTTATGTCTATAAAGATGAAACAATTGTGAGTACATGAAAGTGTGAGGAACTCTTAGTGGTTGTCTAGGTTCATCTGTGTGTGCATTCATCAATAAAATGTTTTGTCTTTTTCATTTTGAAAAAAATTATTCTGCTAGGTCTATTCTGTTATTGAAGCTCTCAATTGTATTTTTATTTCATTCCTTGAATTATTCAGCTGTGGAATTTCAATTTGGTTCTTTTTTGTATCTATCTCTTTAATTTATCATTCTGGATTTCATTGACTTATCTATTTGTACTGAGTATTCTTAAGATTATTTTTGAATTATTTTCTCTGGCATTTTGTGTCTTTCCTTATAGTTTGGTTCCACTACTAGAAGATTATTGTGTTCTTTCGGAGGTGTCATATTTCCTTGCTTTTTCATGTTTGATGTTTCCCTGCATTGGCTTCCATGCACTTGGTGGAAAAGTCACATCATCCAATTTTATGGAGTAGGTTTCATAAGGAAAGGCTTACTCATATGAATGGGTTTTGGGATATTAGTAGGGTGGGGTACATTGGCTGTGGTCCTAGGTGGATGCAGTAGTATAGTGTCCACATAGATTCTTCAGATGCAGTCCATGCTAGTGGCATTCATGAGTGTCTCAGTGGCCTAGGCTTAGAGAGTTTGTGGACAGTGGTGGGGCAGCTTTGTTAGGGGTGGCCTCACTGTGCTGTTTCTCAGGTTGGGGGTGCATGCTTGCATATGATGGGTCAGCCAGCTTGGAGCTGGCATTGGGGTTCTGGGGAGTTACTCTGGCTGGGAACGCATATACACAGTTGTTCAGTCAGCTTGGGGTGGGACTGCGAAGAGCTGCCCACAGGGCTGTTTCTCAAGGCCTGGGACAGGGGTGCAAGGCTGTTCAACTGACCCTAGGCCTTGTCGGCCAGGTCTGTCCTTGAGACATTCCAGGTCTCAAGCCTGGAATGTAGGCACACAGCTACTCAGCTGGCTTGGAGGCATGTATAATGGGGATGGTCCCCAGAGCTATTTCTCAGGCCTGTGTCATAGGCCCACACAGCTGCTCAGTGAGCCTGGGTGATTGCCCTCTAGGGGCAGACTGTGGGACTGTCTTTCCCAGACCCTGATTGAGTGCATTGGACCTTTAGGTAGCTCAAGGGGCGTGGCACCACAGGACTGTTTGTACATCCCTGGGTGTGGGTGTGTGTAGTACTTCACCTGGCCCCAGAGCATGTCAGTTGTTTGGAGGCTTCACGGCCTCTCCCCTCAGGATTGGGCATGCAGCAATTTTGCCAGTTCAAGGGTAGGTTTACACTAGACAGGACTGCCAGACTGTTTTTGTGTCTAGAAGTGAGTTGGTTTCTCTGCTGTGTAGGACCAGAGTGACAGCCAATCCTGGACCCAGGCCCCATGCAGCTTAGGTTGTGGCAGTCAGCCACCCATATGGGCTTGGTAGAATGAAGATAGAGTCCCAGTGGTACAGATAAGGTAGTGTTAATGACTTTCAGAGCAGGGTGCACTCCTGATATTACTCTGGTCTTAAGATGGCTCTGTGCTGTAGAAGCTTGGCATACAAGGCTAAGTGGGAGTGGGGAGGGAACGCATTGTACTCCTAATCTGGGACAATGCAGCTGTGAGGGTTCCTGGAAGCTCTCCAAACTGGGCTTACCACTTATGAGGACTATGAGATTCTCCTGTAGAAAGGATGGTGTTTGTGGTAGCAATGGGGGCTGGTAGCATTCTTCTGCTTACTTTTTCCCTGTAACAGGAAGTTTCTGCTGATTTGGGGCAGATCTCATCCAATCAGAGAAGATGGAGCTACAGAGGCTAGGTGTGTCCAAACTGCCCACCTGGACTTCTAATCACCACAGGTGCATCTCCACTTCCCTGCTGTACACCAGTGCTCTCCATTCAACACTCCAATCAAATTTCATCTGTATATTCATTGCCTTGTGTCTTTATTGTATAGGGGGACTGGCATCAGGCATCTGTAGTCAGTCGTCGTGCTGATGTCACTTTGCATTGTTATTTTTTTCGTGGCTATTTCTGATCTGCAGATGATTGAGTCTGTGGGTACAGAACCTGCAGTTAGAGAAGGCCAACTGTATACTTCTTATGCACTTGTAAGAACAAGGCCATTTTTGGTTTGATTTGGTTTGATTTGGTTTGGGTTTTTTTGCACACAGGTTTGCATATGGTTTCACCGTTTGGAGTTCTCCCTTGGCTTTTTTGCATCAAACATACTTACAATGCCTAGTCTATAATATCTAGTTTTGGATCTCTTAAAACAACAAACTTTTTTTAAAATATTAGAGTAAAAAGGTGTTCTCACCTTTTCTTTCCAGAATACACTCAAAAGCAACACACAGAATGAGAAAGAGAAACAAAACTCTCTTTGTCAATATCAGAAAGAATTTGAAATCTTAAACTATGTATATTACAAAGTATAATGAAGGTAAAAGAGGGATGCAGAAAGATGTCAAGAGGAAATGCCCACGGTTACAGATCTCAGACAAAATCAACAGAACATATTTCTCTAAAGTGTCTTATCCTGAGGAACAAAATCAACAATCTCTAGTTTGAAATAAACATAACTGATGACCAGCATGGTGCTTCCCAATTTAGCACAAAAGAAAACAAAGAAAATGGAGCACCCAAGAAATCATATTGAAGAAATACGTTTTTAGGGAGCAGATTAGGAAAGATTATGAGTTCTGAGTTATCTTACAACTGCTGATCTTCAGATGATAGAGGAGAGAACTAAAGAGTGTAATTCAACACACACAATTTTGTGAGATGAGAGTTTTTGCTGCCTTGAAGTTCAGGCCTGGGTTTAGTCCAATATATTCTTCTGCAAAAGTTTACTCCAGCAGAGACTCGTTTGATTCAGAAAATGGCAAACTTTTGAAAAGGATGGGGAGTGTGTAATCTGCATGAGTTCTGTACAAAGGGGGAGAGCTTTTCTGGAAAGCTTCACAAGAAATTGAATGAGACAAAGCCTTACTTTCCATTACCCTTTATAGTTTTTTTAAATTCAAAAGAAATATAGTGCAATATTAAAAAAAAAAAGAATTTGAAAACTAATACATTTATTT
>NW_016805223.1:2654334-2657466 GCF_001698545.2 Rhinopithecus bieti | reverse complement strand
GTGCAATATTAAAAAAAAAAAAGAATTTGAAAAACTAATACATTTATTTAACCATTTGCAAATAAACCTGACTACAAGTCTTTTCAGATTTTCACTCGTTTTATCCAGCCTTTCATTTGTGCTGACCACATCTAATTGACAATTTCTTTTGGTAACTCTGCTTTATCAGGCCTTTCACAAAGGCATTCAACTTACAGAATCAATTTTTCCTGCTGCTTTCATATTTCATTTGTTATGTAGTACTTATTTACATAATAGGTTGAGTATTCCTTATCTAAAATGCTTGGGACCAGAAGTGTTTCAGATTTCAGATTTTTTTTTTTTTTTTTGAAATATTTACCTTATATACTCACCATTTGAGCATCCCTAATCTGAAAAATCCAAAATCTGAAATGCTGCAGTGATCATTTCCTTTGAAAGTCATGTTGTCACTCAAAAAGTTTCAGATTTTGGAGCATTTCAGATTTTGGATTAAGGATACTCCACCTGTATATTATGACAATAATGTAACTGGCATAGCAAGTTTAGAAATAAATACAATTGCCTCAGTAACAAAGCTCATCTATCAGGAGCAAAAGCACAATTGAACTAGAGAGTGGCCTGCTAAATACAAGAGTTCAACATACTATAGGTATTTGTTTTAGAAAAAAAAAGAAAAAGAAAGAAAAGTAATTCTCTCTGATGGACTTGTAAAGTGGATGTTAGAAGAAGCTACCTTAAGTATGAATATATGCCATTGTGTTTCTCTTGCCTTTGAATTTTGCTCAAAGATGTCTTGTTTTAGATAAAGTGTTGTAAAATTTAATTTTAGTCAAAAAATGTTTGAGCTTCTCCTGTATGCCCGAAGCATAATAACAAATGAAAGTAAACATTTCCTTATTAGTTGTTGAAATTAAACAATATTAATGGGATGTTACTGGTGGTTTTATTTATGATGTGCTGCATAACCTATATCAGTGTAAAAGTTTTAAGTAATTTAGAGTTATCTTGACTTGCTTCATGAATATCCTTAGAGCAAGTTCTTCAGATACCTAAGTTGTATTAAATTGATGTCATGCTGATTTTACTTTAGGATATGTTTGACAAGGAAAAATATTTTTAAACTATTGTTAAATTTATTGTTGTTTTTTATCTTGAAGCTGCCAGAAAAAATTATAATGAACTACTACGAGAAGTATAAGCCTCGAATGAATGAGCTGGAAGCTTTTAATATGGTAAATCTCAGAGTTAAGCATATTGAATTGGATATGTTGCTAGACTTGAATAGGGTCCTATTAAATTTTATTATGGGCCAAGCAATCTATGGTGTTTTTCTCTTACTGTAGAAAAACTGTTTTGGATCATTTCCTATTTCAGGACTATATTAGGTGTCAGTAATGTAATAAAGAGAACACATGGTAGATTTCTCTTTAAAAGTATTATAAATGCACAAAAGTTTCAGAGTTCTTTGAACACATATTGGTCCCAATGCAGTTATTTCACAAGCATTCCTTGTAATGAATTTCATTCTTAGTACCCCTTTAAAAGCTTTCTATCACATATGATTGCTTGTTGGAGTCTACCTCACAGTCACTTAAAGGACATTCTTTTCCTATTATTAAAGAAAACCTTTTGATCTCTGAAATATTCATTTTCTGAAGTTGTGCATGGGTATTGGAGATTCAGCCTATATAAACTTCTGTAGATGCATTTACTTAAACATAAGTTTAAGGAAATAAACTAGTCTTTTCTTTTTTTAAGTACCACCAACCTACCTATCTAATTTTTTTATTATAGTTGAAAGTTGTTCTGGCTCCCTGTATAGAGACTTTGATTCTTCTGGATCGACTTTGTTACCTGAAAGAGCAGGTAAATTATGTTATTTTAAAATACATAACAAATATTTTATTTAATACAGTAATATAGAGCCACTTATATATAGGATAAGAGTCACATAAAACTAGTAAGAAAATTTTTCTCATTATATTTTCATAGTTTAAATGTTCATTCCATCTCTCTTTAAACATATAAACATATGTACAACAGATGTTTTCAGCAAGGCTACTATAATAAAGTTTACATTCTTTTAATTGTATGGTAATTACTATACATAGGCAGTGAACATAAACCACTATATATGAAATATTGTATAGCTGAAATTAATAAAGGCCTGACATAAAAGATATTGTATATACATTTCATTTTGTACGAATTTGTCTTTTAATTCACTTTTGGAGTGTTGGCCATATGGATTCTGCAGAATAGAAACTTCTTTCTGATCAAGGAAGATTCCTTCTGTTTTTTCACAATTTATCTATGGTAAATGACAAAAATACTGTCTTTTGGGTTGTCTTTAAGGAAAATATTTTTTGCAGATTCTACTATGAGCTATGGTCAAAACAGTTTAGTGAACTTTTTAAATTAAACCCATTCATGGATTCACCAAGTGTTTCTGCTGTAGACAAATCTTTAACAGTTTTATTTGGTCATATGGGAAGCTTTACTTTCCTATTTTGCTAATTGGAACAAATGCTGATTGGAACAAATGGATATTTTAAAATGTTTGCTTTGTTCTAATTTGTATTTTATAGAGAAAGGCAATTTTAAATATGTAAATAATGATGTACTTTCCTAAGCTGCCAGCTAACTTCAAATCACAGGAAAGCTTTGGTTCCTGAGTTAGTGGGTGACAGAATCAGTACCTATTTTACTAGATTCTCACATCCCTTTTCAAAACAATCTCCAATGACCTATGTACAAGAGGTAAGCAAAACAATATGCACAAAGATTAATAGGTTGTAATGAAATTATAGAAATTATAGAAATGTTATATTTAATATTTCAATCAATATCTTATAAAATAATGCACATTTATGTTAAAAAATTTAAAATACAGGGTATATAATAAAGAAAATGAAGAGTAATCATAATCCTACCTTTTATTTAATAGCTCCAACTATTAAATTTTTAATATATTTAAGAAATCTCTCAAATATATGTGGTTATGTATATATATGTGTACATATATATACGTGCACATTATTTGTACTTTAATTAAATTTAGAACAAAATTATAAATGCAGTTTTACATCTAATTTATTTTATGTTATTCAGAATTTTCCACCATATTAAATGTACTACAAAGTGAACATT
>NW_016805223.1:2589880-2652911 GCF_001698545.2 Rhinopithecus bieti | reverse complement strand
TATATGTATATATGGATAATCAGGTTATTTGTACAGATAGTACAATACTTAGAAAATAAGCCATTTTTAAGCTTTTTTCCTGCAAAATTTCAAACATATCTAGAAGTGGAGAGTATAAGGAATCCCCATGTACTCATCACAAAGTGCAATAATTATCAACATTTTACCAATTTTGTTTCACCTATACACACATAAACATGAACATGCACAGCCATCCACACATACCTAGCTGGAGAATTTTAAAGCAAATTCCAGGCAGTTTATTATTTCTAACAGTTATGGGGTTTTGTTTTGTTTTGTTTTTTCATAATAACATCTATAATTGTCCCATTCACATATCTGCAATTGGCTGAAAAAGTCTTTATATCAGTTTCTTCAATTCAGAATCTAAACAAATTTAACACATTTGCATTTGCTTGATGTGTCTCTTAGGTTGTTTTAAACATATAATGGTTTCCCCTCCATTTTTAAAATTTCATATGTTTATTTATTTAAGAAACCAGGTAATTTGTCCTATAAAATACAGATAGATTCTCTAGGGTAAATTTCTATATTTACCAGATTATACCCTCAGAAAGCCATTTAATACACCCATCCCAAGTATTTCCTAAAAGCTGTTATATCTAGAAACTTATGAGAGTTAAGTTATTATGTGTTTGTTTATTTTTGTCTTTTGGCAAAAATACTTCATAGTTAGTGTTATGTACTTTCTATTGCATCACATCAGGAGACACGTCTTTTTTGGCTGTTCCATAGTTAGTGATACTAAGATTGATCAGCAACTTCAGTTGTTTTATTTATTCAATATAAAGTTTTCCCATTAACCTTCCTCTGAATGGTTTTAGCAGTCAATGGCAATGATAGAAAACAGGAAAAAAGAAAAGAACCAGACTATGAGTTCATTTGTCGTATTCATACTGACTGCCTAAGAATCCTTCTCAGTTTCAATTTGTCAATTGCATTTTTCTAAATAGCCTTCTTGGTTCAGCATGCTGTGATTTGCTCATATTGTTGACTATAAGAGTAACTATTTCAGGAGCATAAAACCTTTTCAGCCAACTTTTTTCTTTTATAATTTTACTTTCTGTGTTAAAATTTAAAATCCTTTCCTGGTACCCAAATATGTTTATAACATTTATTTCTCATTATAATAAAGAAAAATACTTTATATATGTAAAACACCTTTTAGTATAGAGAAGTAAATTACAACAGGTCGGGTGCGGTGGCTCATGCCTGTAATCCCAGCACTTTGGGAGACCGACGCAGGCAGATCACCTAAGGTCAGGAGTTCCAGACCAGCCTGACCAACATGGTGAAGCCCCGTCTCTACTAACAATACAAAATTAGCCCGGCATGCTGGCACGTGCCTGTAATCCCAGGTACTCAGGAGTCTGAGGCAGGAACATCACCTCAACTGAGGAGGCGAAGGTTGCAGTGAGCCAAGATCGCGTCATTGCACTCCAGCCTGTGTGACAAGAGTGAAATTCTGTCTCAAAAAAAAAAAGGAAATTACAACAGTTTCATTAGCAAGGCAACTTGATAATAATTTCCCTATGTTTTAAACAATTGTCCGAAATTACGTGTATCCATTAATGGTTTCCATTTTTATTAATCAGTTAAATGTGTGACGCAAGCATCAAATCAACATGAGATAACCTGCATTCATCACACTGAGATAACATTTCTACAAAAAGCAAAGAAACAGAGTATTTAAGACTGCAGCTTTGTACACATGAATCCCTTTGCAATGGTTGTAGACTCCCATCCTATAAAAACTGCACTTTGAGAACTAGTTTACAGTTTAGCCAAAGAATGTGGTGCCTAGGCATGAGCACAAATTCTGACAATTAAATTCTGAGTGAACTAAATCATGACAGTGCTTAACATCTTGCAGCCTTATTTGTAAAATGGGGTTTTATTTACTTTCATTTTATAAACATTTATTGAATGCCTACCATTTGTCAGAGATTACGCAAGGCATTGACAGTATGGAGACAAACAATATGCCACTGTCTTCAAAGAGCCTACAGTCCAGTGAGAAAGGTAAACAATAAAAGTATTAATTACAGTAGTTACAATAGTCAAGATCAGAACTGAAGGGTTCAGGATATAGGATTCTTAAGGGTGTCTTCAGAGGAGTAGCCAAAGGGAACAGGGACTCAGTAATATTAGTAGTATAGTTTTGACTCATGTGAGCTAAATTGTTTTGTATCATTGAGTAAGTCACTTAACTGTTTAGTGTGCCCCAGTTTTCTTATCTGAAAAAAAGAGCATAAGAATATAATTCACGCTTAAGGTTGTTAGGAAGATTAAGTGTGTGAATGTTATTGAACTACCGAAAATGCCTCCAAAACAAGCTGTTAATGAAGTAAAACTAAGATTTTTATAACTCACTGCAGTAACAGAGGTCATTGCTTGACAGTCTTCACAGTGCATCTGAAGGGAGAGATTAGGGGAAGATATTTATAGGATTTGGAGATCTGGGCCCAAAGGTAGAGAACAAACTGGGATTTGAAAAAGTTTATGACATAAGAGATTAGGATTAGCATAGGGTCTTGAAGGGTCTCGAAGCAAGTGTTGATAAGTAAATTGTTGCTTGATACGTGAATTCTTTGAGAAGTGGAAAGGATTGAGATAAATATGTATAGGGATTTTCTGAAGCAATGAAATTATTGAGGTACAGTCTTATTCCTATGCAAAGTTTTCCTGTAAAAAATATAAATAAATAAATCATGTTAACACAGGTGGTTTCAGTTCTTAAACCTAGTATCTCTGTCATGCTGATGCAGATGTTTACAGTTCTCAATGTAAAGCACTAAATTCTACATAATGCATAGTATAAAATAGTTGTGTTTGCTAAATTTTCTAGAGAGACTAAAATGTGAACTTAACCGTATTTATAACATTGATTTCGTAGGAAAAATGTTATGAATTCTGATTAAACAACTTACAAATGGATTTTTCGTATCCCCATTTAAAAGCTGAAGAATTCTTCACATTTAAAAGTGAAATTGCACAGCCAACATCATACTGAATGGTCAAATGTGGGAAACATTCCCCTAAGAACAGGAACAAGACAAGGATGGCCACTTTCACCACTCCTGTTGAAAATAGTACTGAAAGTCTTGGCAAGAGCAATCAATCAAGAGAAAGAAAGAAAAGGTATCAAAATAGGAAAAGAACAAGTCAAGTTAGCTGTGTTCACTAATGATATGATATGATATGCAAAAAGGTGCCTAGAACTGATAAACGACTTCAGGAAAGTTTCAGTATACAAAATCAGTATACAAAAATCTGTAGCATTTCTGCACACCAATAATGTTCAAGCTGACTGACAGCCAAATCAAGAGGGCAATCCCATTTACAATAGGCGCCTAAATAAATTAATTAAAAACACCTAGGAATACGTCTAACCAAGGAAATAAAAGATCACTACAAGGAGAACTACAAACAAATCATTTGTAAGAAAGAAATCGTAGATGACAAACAAATGGAAAAACATCCCATGCTCATGGATGGGAAGAATCAATATCATTAAAAAAGCTGTACTGCCTAAAGCTGTCGACAGATTCAGTGTTATCCTTATGAAATGACCAATGTGATTTTTCACAGGATTAGAAAAATGTATTCTAAAATTTATATGGAACCAAAAAGGGGGCCTGAATAGACAAATCCAAAGCAAAAGGAACAAAACCAGAGTCATCACACTACCTGACTTCAAACTATACTATAAGATAACAATCGCCAAAAGAGCATGACACCAGTTCAAAAACAGACACATAGACCAATGGAACAGAATAGAGAATCAGAAATAAAGCCACACACCAATAACTATCTGATCTTTGAGAAAGTGGTCAAAAATAAGCAATGAGGAAAAGACTCCATATTCAATAAATGGTGCTAGGATAACTGGCTAGCCATATGCAGAAGAATGAGACTAGATCCCTGATTTTCACCATAAAAATGAAATCAAAATGGATTAAATATTTAAATATAAGACGTCAAATTATAAGAATACTATAAGAAAACCTGGGAAATACCATTCTAGACTTTGGTTTGGGGAAAGAATTAATGACTATGCCCTCAAAAGCAATTTCAACAAAAAATTTGATGGGTGGAACCTAACTGCACTAAAGTGCTTCTGCACAACAAAAGAAACTATCAATAAACAGGCAGCCTACAGAATGGTAGAAAATATTTGCAAACTATGCATCTGACAAAGGTCAGATATCCAAAATCTATAAGGAACGTAATGCAACAAGCAAAAAACAAACAACCATATAAAAAGTGGGCAAACCACATGAATGGACACTTCCGAAAAGATTTACAAGTGGCCAACATATTTTAAAATGCTCAATATAACTGATCGTCAAAGAAATGTACATCAAAGCCACAATTAAATACCATCTCACACCAGTCAGAATGGCTATTACTAAAAAGTCAAAAAGTAGCAGATGCTTGTGAGGATACAGAAAAAAAGAGAACATTTATACATTGCTGGTGGGACTTTACGTTAGTTTAACCACTGTGGAATGCAGTTTGGAAATTTCTCAAAGAACTTGGAACTACCATTTGACCCAGCAATCCCATTACTGGGTATATACCCAAAGGAAAGTAAATTGTTCTACCAAAAGGACAGCTGTACTCATATATTCATCATAACATTATTCATAATAGTAGAGACATGGAATGAACTTCGGTGCCCATCAATGGTGGATTGCGTAAGGAAAACATGGTACATAAAACACCATGAAATACTACACAGCCATAAAAAAGAATAAAAGCATGTCCTTTGCAGCAACATGGATAAAACCGGAGGCCATTATCCTAAGCAAATGAATCCAGGAACAGAAAACCAAATACCACATGTTCTTATAAGTGGGAGCTAAACATTGGATATGCATGACATAAAGATGGGAACCACAGACACTGGGGACTACAAGAGGGGTGAGAAAGGGTGGGGGCGGGGGCTGAAAAACTACCTATTGGGTACTATGCTCATTACCTGGGTGACAGGCTCACTCACACTCCAAACCTCAGTGTTAGGCATTAAACCCATGTAACAAATCTGCACATTATAATGAATCTAATTATAATGTGAATCTAAAACAAAAGTTGAAATTTTTTTAAAAAAGAAATACAAAAAAAGGATACTTTTGACCAATATTAATTAAAATATTAAAACCTTTGATTTTGATGTAACTTCCTTTTGATGAATATTTGCAAATATGCCTTTTTCCTTTCTATTAATTTTGAATTTTTTGTACTTACATGTTTTATATATGTCTCGTCTAAACAGCATATTGTTGAAACTTAGTTTTGCAGGTCAGTCTTTGTTTTTTAACTGAAGGATTTGATTTACACTCAGTAGAATTGCTGATATTTATGAATTTAAGTCTGCCATTCTATTATTTGCTTTCTATATGTACTGCCTGTTCTGTTTATTTTTGTCTTTTATGACCTTTTTTTTTTCTTGAGAGACAGAGAATCATTATCACACTTACATGTAGGCAAGCAGGGCCCCCTGTTCTAAGCCCCACACATCAAAGGTCCTTGTACATTGGAGTCCTCTCTGGTGCATGGGACCATCTGGCTTGACAGTGCCATCTGGGCAGGGCAGCCCTCACAGCCCTAGTCCAGATTACAAACTGTTGCAGCCCTTCTCCCCTTTAATCAACTCTTAAAGAGACAGCCTTCATAATGAAAACAGTTTCAATTTTTCAGGAAGATATAATAATTCTAAATTTAGTTAACATATTCAGTTAACATAATCTCAAAATATATGAAGCAAACATTAACACAAGGGGAAATAGATAAATCTGCAGTCATTCCAGAAGAATCTTTATGTTCCTATCTATTCTATGGAAAAAGCGAACAAAATTATAAGGATATAAGATTTGAACAGTGAAATAAGTAAAACTAGCCTAATGGACCAATACAGTACACTGTACCCAATTAGTACAGACTACATAATTTTTTTAAGCACATATGGAACTTTTAGGAATCTAACTATGGGCTGGGCTTTAAAGCCAATTTGAATAAATTTCAAAGATTGACAGCATATACAGTATAATTTTTGATCACAATGTATTGAAGCTGAAAAAATGCTTTAAAATGAATAGAAAATCTTCATTTGCTTTGAATTTTAAAATCGTACAGTGAAATAATTTGGGAGTAAAGGAAATCACAGTAGACATCACAAAATATTTTGAAGTGGATAATAATGAAAATAATTGAATGGAAACATAGTGGAAAATTATGCACGAAAACCAATATTCTGAGCTAAAGTCATGCTATAATTACAGTACTACTTTGGCCACAAATATGACAAAAGTACTGACATGTACTTTGATTGTAATGAATTTGATTATAATGAAATAAAAGAATTTGATTATAATGATTTGATTATAATGAAAGAAAAGCACATCAGGTGTGATGAATGCATTCAAAAATCACTTCTTAGATAACTAACAAAATTGAAACAACTCTGTCAAAACTTACACTTTTTTTTTAATAGAATATTTAACCAATATCAGGAATCGAAAAGGGAATATCACTATAGATCCTACAGAAATTAGAGCAACCCTATGATGGTAGATGTATAAATTTGTAGGAAATGGAAAACATTTCTAAAAGAAATGCAATATAGCAAAACTGCCTCAAGAAGGAAAGTAAATCACAAATAACGTGACTGTTTAATTGAATCTGCAATTAATTCTTTATTAAGTATTTTCAATGATAGTATTTTGTTGATGTTGCATATAATTTAATCGATTACCATCTTTTAGTTAGCTGCCCTGTGACTAAGACCATGCTAGACACTAAAGGTGGGGAGAAAGATTTTAGAACTTTGACAGTTCCTAATTTCAAGAATTTATAATCTAGTCATTGAAACACATATGAGAGGTATATGAAAGAGTTAAGGTTTAGATAATGACTTTGAGAAGAGAAAAAAAATAAGTTGCTACATGAACACACAATCTTTTACAATGAACTATGTCCTAGTACTGTTCAATTCTGTTGCCAACTGTGAGTATGGTGCATTACTCATAGTTTCCTTCATGTTGTTTTTCAGTGTGCTCAGTACAGTGGCTTATTTTCATGGAGAAGGACTGTTTAAGAAATAATCTTCTATATGAAATATGTGCTGTGGTTAACCTGTGACCAAAGGAACTCCAAGCTCCCACACCTTCGTGGATGGCTTGTACTTGGCTACTGGCTGTATGTATATCGTAATTTACTGATGTATTTATTTCAGTAGTTTGCCTTATTCAGTTTGCAAATATTTTGTCATTGGAAGGCCTTTTTTAAAAAATATACTGTTTTCATTAGAATTTTCAGATGCACAATCCAGCAAAAAAGAGTTAACACATGTCAGCATAGAACAAAGTAGCATGTATTTAAATCTCATGGGAGGAAAAGCCCTTAACTTGCATTAAGTTATGATCGAACATAGTCAATTTTAGAAAAATAGAGAAATTATGCAAGTTCCAGCCTAAAATGTACCACATTGCCTTCCATTTGGTCAACATGGGATTTTGTGTGCATCAGATGATGTTGAAGTAACTGCACATATATTATGATTTAGCTGCCTTCGCAGGAAAGGCAAAATCTTCTAATATTGCTTCAACTTTTCTAAGAAAAATACTTCATCTGAATGGTGGTTTTTCGATCAAGCAAAGTATATTCAAATAGTGTCTCTCAAGAGCAAGATAAAACAATTCCAGATACCACTGGATTATAACAACAGACATATTTAGTGTTTGGTGGCTTCCGAATATTTCTAATTTTAGTAGATAGTATAATTCTGTGTAGGTAGACCACTGAATAAAGGAAAAAGAGACAGAATTTAAATCATAAAGAAAAAAGTATTAGTGCTCTACTTCCACTTAAACTAACTTAAAAGGATTGAACTAAAAAATAAAATAGAAATCAAAGGACGGTTCAGTTTTAATGTAGGATGTTAGACATTGTTCTGTGTATACAAGTAATGCCTTAAAGAGTCCACATTTGCATTTACGTTACTAGCTTATACTTAATTTAGGAAGTTTAGGAAGCCATCCTTACAGCATGTTATACTGAACTAAAGAATGATTTTTAAAGATTTTGAGGATCAGTACTTAGAGTTTAAGAACTGAAGGCTTTTGCAAGATAAATTATTTCACAGGTAACTTTTGTCTCATTAATAGCAAGCACAGTTGTTTAGCTTGCAGATAAACAGGTCTTTTTTTTTTTTTTTTTTTTTTTTTTCTTTGAGACGAAGTGTCGCTCTTGTCCCCCAGGCTGGAGTGCAATGGCGTGATCTCGGCTTACTGCAACCTCCGCCTCCCGGGTTCAAGCAATTCTCCGGCCCTGCCCCTCCCCCAACCTGAGTAGCTGGCATTACAAGCACCTGCCACCACGCCTGGCTAATTTTTGTATTTTTAGTAGAGATGGGCTTTCACCATGTTGGCCAGGCTGGTCTAGAACTCCTGACCTCAGGTGATCCACCCACCTCGGCCTCCCAAAGTGCTGGGATTGCAGGCGTGAGCCACCGCGCCCAGTCAGGTTTGAAGTTCTTAAAAATATGATTCATACTTTTAGATATCTAGCACATTTTTAATATCTACTTTTTTAATGTGGTTATTGGCAATGTGGTTTCATTCTAATACATTGGTAGTAAATGCTTGGCGAAGAATTAATATTGTTGCTATTAATAACATAGCTTCTAACTTTAACAAAGTAGGGGTAAATCAACATAAATTTCCTTAACTTTCTTTAATTATTAAAAAAATTAAGTCTCTTAAGCTTTGTTTAAAGTTAGGTAAATATACTGTCGTTGTAGAACTTCTGAAGATTATAGTAGACTAGTGAAGTCTCATCATATACACATTTAAGTATGTCCTGATTTTTAGATTCTAACTTCTCTACAAAATGCAAATTAATAAGGTGTATAGGATAGCTGTTTGTTGGGACCAAAACAAAAATGCCACCTCTGAAAGACAGGAAACAGGAGACTCAGTCTCTACAGCTTTTCAACAATTGGTGTGTGTGTGTGTGTTTCGGATCAAGTAACATTTTCAATCCCAACAAAACTTCATTGAACATCTATGAGTTGGACACTGTACTAGGTGATTTTACACTTATCTCCACCCTCAGAACAATAAACTAGTTATTAAATTAGTGCTATAGATCATTAATATCAAAAATATTCATTTACACCTAGGGAAAGAGCAGTAATACTTTATTTTATTCATTCCCCATTTACTCTAGGGTTTTGTTTTTTCTAAAGCATAATGATAGATTTCATGGGCCGTTTTATACACATGATCATGTTGTTTCCAAATAAAGACAGTTTTACATATTTGAAGAAAAAGGAATGAAGAAAACTTAACAGAATTTGTAAACAACCCCAAAAGAGCCAAGCTTCACGTCATAGAAGTATAAAAGCAGAAGAAAAGATAAATGGGGTAGAAAGCTTATTTAGAGACATAGTAACGGAACACTTTCCAAACCTAGAGAAAGATGTAAACATCCAGGTACTGGGAGACCAGAAGTCTCCAATCAGATCCAATCCAAATAAGACTACCACAAGACATATCCACACTATCAAAATCAAAGACAAAAAGAGTATCAAGAGAAAAGAAATGAGTAACCTATAAGGGAGTTCCAATATGCCTATCAACAGACTTCTTCAGCAGAAACATTATAGGCCATGACAAAGTATGATGATATAGTCAGCGTGCCGAAGGGACAATACAAAAAACTGAACCAAGAGCCCCTAGCAAAGCTGCCCTTCAGGCATGAAGGTGAGATAAAGACTTTCCTAGAAAAACAAAAGCTGAGGGAGTGTGTTACCGCAGAACTGTCTTATAGGAAATACTAAAGTGAGTTCTTCAAGCTAAATGAAAAGGATGCTGAATATACAATCTGAAAAGATATAAATTTTGACATTAAAACTTCAAAATGGGTGGCAGGGAGAGGGGTAAAAATGTAGAGGTATTTTGTGATCAAAGTTAAGTTGTTAGCTTAAAATAACCTTTCATAGTCATAAGATTTTTTGGTAAGTCTCATGTTACCCCATAAAGCAAAAAAACTTATAGTAGATACACAAAAAGTAAAACGGAATCAGAACATACCACTAGAGAACACTACTTAACTACAAAGTAAGGTAACACGAAAGGAAGTAAGGAACAAAGCCTCTGCAAAACAAATAGAAAACAATTAACAAACTGCTAGTAGTAAGTCCTTACCTATCAGTAATTACTTTGAATATAAATGGACCAAATTCTCCAATCAGAAGACATAGAGTGGCTACATAGATTTAAAAAAAAAAAAAAAAAAGACTCAAGTATACACTGCCTTTAGACATACTTTATCTAAAATAACACACATAGCCCAAAAGTAAAAACGATATCCCATGCAAATGAAACCATAATATAGCAGAGGTAGCTATACTTACATCAAAAATATAGACTTTATGTCCAAAACTAAAAAGTGACAAAGTAATTATACAATGATATGAGTCAATTCAGCAAGAAGATATAACAATTTGTAAATATATATAAACCTAACATCAGGACATTGAAGTATATAAAGCAAATATTAATACATCTGAAAAGAGAGATCACAGCACAAGAAATAGCGGGGGACTTCATTACCTCACTTTCAGCAATGAACAGGTCATCCAGACATAAAATGAATAAAGGGATATTGGACTTAAACTGCACTTTAGATCAAGTGAATCTAACAGACATATACAGAACATTCTTTCCAACAGGTGCAGAATATACATTCTTCCCAATCATACACGGAATATTCTCCAGGATAGTGCATATGTTAGGTTACAAAGGAATTGAAATCATATCAAGTATCTTTTCTGACCACAATGGTATAAAACTAGAATTAGTAAAGGAGGAGCCTCAGAAAATCCACAAATATGTGGAAATCAAATAATCAAAATTTAATTTAATAGTAAATATTTGTTGAATAATCTTGAATAATCAGTGGGTTAAAAAAGAAATCAAAAGGGAATTTAAAAAAAAAAAAATGCCTTGAGACAAATGAAAATTGAAACACAACATACCAAAACTTATGGGATGCAGCAAAATTTCTACAAGGGTAGTTTGTACTGATAAAGTCCTACATAAAAAGAAATATCTCAAATAAATAACCTAATTTAATACTTCAATATACTAGAAAAACAAGAACAAACTAAGTCCAAAATTAGTAAAAGGAAGAAAATAATAAAGATCAGAGCAGAAATAAATGCAATAGAAACTAGAAAAACAGTAGAAAATATCAATGAAACTAAGAGTTCAGAAGATAAATAAAATCAACAATCCTTTGGCTAGACTTAGTAAAAGAGAGAAGACTCAAATAAATAAGCTCAGAAATGAAAAAGGCATTACAAGTGAAATAAAATACATGGGATCATATAAACCTAAGAGAAATGCATAAGTTCCTTTTCACATACAACTGCCAAGACTGAATTATGAAGAAATAGAAAATATAAATAGAACAACCATGAGTAAGGAGATTGAATCAGTAAGAAGTCTCCCATCAAAGAAATTCCAGAATGTGATGGTTTTATGGCTGAATTCTATCAAACATATGAAGAAGAATTAATAAAATCCTTCTCAATTTCTTGGAAAAAAATCAAGGGGAAGGAATGCTTTCAAACTCGTTTTACAAGGCCAGCATCACTCTGATTCCAAAGCCAGGCAAGGACACTATAAAAAGGAAAACTAGAAATCAATATCTCTAATGAATATAGATGCAAAAAATCCTCAACAAAGTACTAGCAAACCAAATTCAACATCACATTAAAAAGATCATTCATCATGATCAAGTGGTATGTATCCCAGGGGTGCAAGGATCATTCCATATATGTAAATTAATAAATGTAATACATCACACTAACAGAACAAAGGACAAAATCCATATGATCATTTTAATAGATACGGATAAGACATTTGACAAAATTCAACATCCTTTAATCATAAAAACTCTCAAAATTAGGTATAAAAGGAATGTACATCAATACAATAAAGGTTGTGTATGACAAATTCACAACTAACATACTCAGTGGAAAAAAAATTGAAAGCTTTTTTCTAAGATCCAAAACAAGACAAGGATGTTCAGTCTCAACACTTCTATTTATTATAATACTGGAGGTCCCACCCAAAGCAATTAGGCAAGAGAAAAATAAATAAAAGGCATACAAATTGGAAAGGAAGAAGTTAAATTATCCCACTTTCCAGACAGCATGATCTTATATATAGAAAACGCTAAAGACTCTGGAAAAAAACTATTAGAACAAATAAAATAAATTCAATAAAGTTGTAGTATACAAAATTAACACACAAAAATCAGTATTATTTCTATATACCAACAGAGAACTATATGAAGAAGGAATCCAGAAAACAATCCCATTTACAATAGATGCAAAAGAAAATCAAATACTTGAGAATAAATGTAACCAAGGAGGTAGAAGACCCTTACACTAAAAAGCATAAGCCATTGATAAAATAAATTGAAGGAGACACACATTAATGGAAAGATGCTCTGTGTTCATGGATGAGTAGAATTAATATTGTTAATATACCCATACTACCCAAAGCGTCCTACAGATTTAAGGCAATCTCTGTTACAATGCCAATGACATTTCCACAGAAATAGAGAATAGCAATCCTACAATGTCTATGGAACCACAAGAAACCCTGTATAGCCAAAGTATGTTGAATTAAAAGAGGAAGATAAATAAAATCAACAATCCTTTGGCTAGACTTAGTAAAAAGAGAGAAGACTCAAATAAACAAGCTCAGAAATGAAAAAGGCATTACAAGTGAAATAAAATACATGGGATCACATAAGCCTAAGAGAAATGCATAAACAAGACATAATACACAACCCAACTTCAAAATATACTACAAAGCTACAGTAACCAAAACATCATGGTGCTGCATAAAAATAGACACACAGACCAATGGAACAGAAAACAGAGCCCAGAAATGAACCTGCACCTTTACAGCCAACTCATATTCAACAAAGTTGCAAAGAACACAGAATAAGGAAAGGACAGTTTCTTCAATAAATGGTGGTGGGGAAATTGGATATTTACATGCAAAAGAATGAAATTAGACCCTTATCTCACGTTATGTATAAAAATCAACTGAAAATGGATTAGATACTTAAATGTAAGATCCAAATCTATGAAACTAATAGAAGAAAATGTGAGGCGAAAGCTCCATGACATTGGTCTGACAATGATAATTTGGATATGATCTCAAGAGGTAATAAAAGCAAAAGTAGACACATGGAAATGTCACAGTAAAAACCTTCTGCACGGTAAAGGAAACAATCAACAGAGTGAAGAGACCACGTACAGAAATTTGCAGACTATACGTTCGATAAAGGATTAACTAAAGAGTTCAATTTAATAGCAAGAAAACAAATAACCCAATATAAAAGTGGGCAAAGGACTTGAGTAGACGTTTTCTTAAAAGAAAACATACAAATAGTCATGAGGTATATGAAAAAATGCTCAACTTCACATATTATCATGAAAATACAAATCAAAACCACAATGAGATATTACCTTTACACCCATTAGAAAGGTTATTAAAAATGATAACAAGTATCGAGTAGGATGTGGAAAAAAGGAACTCTCACAGTGAGCAGGAATGTAAATTAGTACAGCCATTACGAAAAGCAATACGGAGTTTTCTCAAAAAAATTAAAAGTAGAACTACCATATGATCCAACTATCCCACTACTGGGTATGTATCCTAAGGAATAGAAATCAGTGTGTTGAAGAGATATCTGCACTTCCATGTTTATTCCAGCACTTTCCACAATAACCAAGATATAGAATCAACCTAAGTGTCCATCAATGGATGAATGAATAAAGAAAATGTGATAAATACACATAATGGAACACTATTTGGCCATGAAAAAGTTAATCATTTGCAACAACATGGATGAGCCTGGAGGACATTATGTTAAGTGAAATAAGACAGATACAAAAAAAACAAACACCACGTGGTTTCTTCCATAGGTGGAATCTTAAAAAGGTTGATCTCATAGGAGTAGAAAGTACAGTGGTGGCTACCAGGGCTGGGGTGGTTGGTGGGGACAGCAGGTTGGTTGGGGAGATGTTGGTCAAAGGACACAAAAATTCAGGAAGGTAGGAATTATAAGCTTAAGACATCTATTACACAAGTCAAGTGTAATATGTTTAAGAGATATATAATTAACATGATACTGTATTCTTGAAAAATGCTGACAGTGGATTTAGGTGTTCGTTCCACAAAAATGGACACCTATGTAACATAATGCATATTTTAATTTGCTATATTTAGTCACTTTACAATGTTTATATACTTTAAATCATCATGTTGCATGCAGTAAATACACACAATTTCATCTGTCATTAAAAAAATAAATTAAAATTTTATATTATCTATATATCAAAACTCCAGCTTCTATAAATATATATTGCAATTTTAAAACATAGCTCTTTAAAAGTCTTTATAATTTTTTGGTAGACTCTACACACCAAATTCTGTGCTTTTTCTGTTTCTCTCTGATTACGGCTGTCTTTTCACCCATGGGTTCTTTTTACATTAATAAAGGTAGCAAAGCAATTGGCATTGGAATTTACACAGAATTTTAAGAAAATCAGGATACAGTGAATTCACTGAGGCAAAGAAGTCACGTTACTGGTCCAAAGCTCAAATTGCCTTAACATACATGCTGTCATTTTTACAAATCCATGAAAAATGAGTAAGGAAATTGGTTCTTGAATAATATGGTCATGCCACTTTAAGCTGTTTGTTTTTTCTCTTTTTGTTAAAAGAATGAAGAAAATATATTTAAATTACTCATAGTCCCACCACAAGTATATATATTTTTCATTAGATTCAAATGCATTCATTATTTATATTTGCCTTAATAATGAACATATCATTTAATATTCTGCATCTTTTACTTAATATTATATAAAAAGCATTTTCTTATGATCCTACATCACCCTCATGATAATTATTTTTAAGACTCCATCCTAATGAGACATACACTATTTGCCGTAATTTCATTGTTAGATCTCTAGGTTGTTTCTGATTTCTTGCTGTTGATGCTAGGACTGCTGTGAATGGCTTGAGCTTAAAGCATTATTCCCTTTCTTCAGTTATTTCCTGTCCCAGAGCATATATTCCCAGAAATTTTCGATTTTAAAATATATATATTTAAAATATTTAATTATATTGTTCTTCATAACAGCTGCCAGCTTGGGAAATTATTGATGGTTAAACACAGGATCCAAGGACAGCTTCATGACAATGAAATGCAAGCTTTGAATATTCTACTGCTTAGATATTTGTATATAAAAATACCAGAAAATATAGACAATGATTTGACAGAAATTTATTCAGATAAATGAAGTCTTCTACCTAAATGTGCCATAAACTTAATTCAAAAATATTACCCAAAATGCACAAATGACCAGTAACCAAACACATACATAGCATTTTCTATGTACCCCATATACTATAATTTTTTAAACACCCTATAACTTAATCTGTGTTGCAAACTCTTTTCTCTGCCCCAAAGGATCCACCTCTAATCTAGTAAACGCAAAAAGCATATAGATTAAGTGAAACCATGAACAGACACAGAAGCTCAATTCTAAATGTCATAATAAAAAAAAGTACACCACTTACCTATATTAGTTAATAGATGTCAAAATGGCCAGCTTGACAGCAATAGAAGAATGGGACCACTTCAGTTACAGATTTCATGGAATTCCCCTCAGAATTTCCATTTTTATTGGCCTCTTATATTCAACCCAAAGGTGTTGCATAAGCCCCTTCCTGGCAAGCAGGAGTACATCATCAATTTTTTTTGACAGTTTTGAAAGTCTACAATTTAAATTGCTGTTTCACCATTTCAGACTCCATGGAAAGTTCCAGTATGTTAACATCATTCCAGATTCACTATTCTCAAGTGTGCTGGCAACTGAGCAGCCTTCTCTGAAGGAGTCTTCTTGAGTGGCCAGATCTGTTTTAAAAATTTTAGAGGTGACTCCAACTTTATATTCCTCTTATACACACACATACCATTCATACACAGTGTCCTTGGCAACTACTCAATTTTTAAAAGGTTTTTTAAACTCCAAATGGCATGATGGATTATAATAATAATGTCAACTAAATATTTATTGAGTGCCTATTCTGTGCTAGGTGCTGTTCTAAGCACTTTATATTTATTAATTTATTTAATCCTCACAACAATCTTAAGAGGAATGGGTGATTTTATTTCTGCTGCAGGAAATTGAGATACAGAGAAGGTCAGGCACCTTGTTCCAAGTAGGAGTAGCTAGAGAACAATTGAATGGTAAAATCAAGATTTAAATTCAGGCATTCTGTCTTGAGAGTTTAACCACATAACCACTACAGATACTCCCTTACCACTTAATTAAGGGTCTTCTGTGTTGGCCTTCTATTTTTTTCCATTTCCTCTTGAGAAAAGCAAGATATTACTGGACATATAGCCCTACAGACCTCAAGCACTTGATGATACCTTGGTTTCCCTGCCTCTAAATAGGTAGGTCTCATAATCTGCCAAGGAATATAATGGATTTTACAAATGGGTAAAATAATATTTGATTTTTCTTAGATAGAAACCTAAAAAAGGTCTTACTAGGAAAATATGTGTACAACTAAAATCATATATAAGTTGATTTTGAATTTTCTGTTGGAAATAATAATAGATATTTGCTTTAGTTTTATATGGGAAAGTTAAAGCTGAAAGTTAAAGTCATTTTTCCCCAAAATTACCTAGCTAAAACTTGAAGATGCTAAAACTCAAAATAAATAACAATTATGGATGATGTTCAGACAAGGCCACTTAATGACATGTCTGAAACAAGACAGACAAGGTCATTCTCAACATCCTCTTTTCTGATTAACGTGAATGATTGCTACTTTTTTACTAGTAACTGCTCTGGGTCCACTTTAATTCTCCTGCCTCCTAGATTAAAATAATAATAACAATAATAATTAAGGCCAGTTATTGACTTATCCCAGCTTCTTAAGAACATCCAGTACAGAACTGGATTCCATGTTTTAAAATCCAACCTTCAACCATGCAATTCAAGGCCAAATTATGTAAGAGGTTCCTGCAAACTCTCTTTTACTAGGACAACCCATGGTTTCTCTGGAGTGCATTCTTACTGGCAGCAGTAAGCTAAATAAATCTAACATGGACTTACAGGTACTTTCTTAGAGCTCTTTGGTTGATGGCCTATAATAGTTTCTCGATTGTTTGGCTACATACAAGGTGGTGCTAGGGTATATTAAAAAGTAATATTTGGGAAAAAACTTCAAATTTCCTATTTTGTATATGTTGAGTTTAGGATGCTTTTGTGACATTCAAACAATGTTAAAGAAGTGATATCACAAAGGGGAAGCTTGGATGCAACTTTAGAAATTACCAACATATAAATGAAAATGGAAGTCAGGGTATAGATGATATCACTCAGAGTAAAAAGCATAGGAAGGGAAGAATGGGAAACTATCACTGAATCTGGAATAACTCCAGTATGAAGGTTCTGTAGAGAAGGACAAACAACAAAGGCTGAGAAAGTTCATCCAAAATTCAAGTATAAAAACCAAGAGCATATCATCATGTAAACCAAAGAAGAGAGTATGTCAGGGCCTATGGAGTGACCAATGTTTGAAAACGTTTTAGAGACCAAGTAAGAAGACAATTGAAAAATGCCCTTTGGAGTGTGTGAGATTAAGTGTCAACTTCATTGGATTGAAGTACGCAAAGTACTGTTTCTGGGTACGTCTGTGAAGGTGTTGCCAAAGGAGATTAACATTTGAGTCAGTAGACTGGGAGAGGCAGACCCACACTCAATGTGGGTGGCCACCATCTAATAAGCTGCAAGTGGTAGCAGAAGAAGGTGGGAGAAGCCGACTTGCTGAGTCTTCTGGCTTTCACCTTTCTCCTGTGCTGGATGTGTCCCACCCTGGAACACCAGACTCCAAGTTATTCAGCTTGTGGACTCTTGGACTTACACCAGCGGTTTGCCAGGGGTTCTTGGGGTTTTTTTGCTACAGACAGTCTGCTTCCCTACTTTTGAAGTTTTGGGACTCAGACTGGTTTCCCTTGCTCCTTAGCTTGCAAAAGGCCTGTCATGGGACTTCACCTTCTGATTGTGTGAGTCAATACTCCTTAATAAACTCCCCTTTTTATATACATCTATTCATTCTGTCCCTCTAGAGAACCTTGATTTAATACAGAGTTCATCATTGGTATTTTTATGAGAGATTTTTTTCAGAGTTGTGATGGAAACAGAAGCCAGATTACATGGAAGAGGAGTAAGTATGAGGCAAGCTAAGTGAAGAAAGAAGGAAGGATCATCCAGAAAAGGGGACAGCATGATAGTACTATAAGCAGTGGTTAAATGTATAGACTCCTAGAGACTGATAGAGTTCAAATTCCAAATTTGTCTCTTACTAGCTATGTGACCTTGGTCAATTATTTAACTTATTTGTGCCTCAGTTTCTTCATTTGTCAACTGGGGGCAAAACGGTAACTGACCACATGGTGTTGTGAGAAGGAATAGATCAATTAATAGAGAGTCCTGAATGTAGAAATTTCTCAATGAATATTAGCAACAATTATTACAAAAACATGAAACAGCCTGACACCCATAGGGGCTTGAAAATAGATCAATGTGAATGGTGGGTGTAGCGCTAAGACCGGAGAAATTGACAGGGTTGTGGACATAGAGGATCTTGAATGCCATGTTAATGAGGTAGATCTCCTCTCAAGCCATACGATTCATTTAAGGAGTTTAAGAAAGGAGAGATACGGTTTTATTTCTATTTTAGAAAAATCACACTGACTGTCGACTACTTGACGGATTGGAGAAGAACTGATGTGGGGGCTAGGACAGCAATTAGTAGCCTATTCCAGAAACCTAAAGAAAAAGTGGCAATGCATGGATTAAGACAGAGGAAGCAGAAAAGAATTTTTTTAAATTGTGAGAAAAGTCAAAGAGGTACAATTATTATGACTTGGTTACTGATTGATATTGCAGAAGAGGGACAAAATGAAGTCTAGGATACATACCAAGTTGAGTGGTTGCTAGCTGGGTAATGCAGCCATTTACTGGGGCAGAAAATCCAGGAAGGACAAAGGGCTAAGGGGTTGCTTGGGAATTGGGAGGATGAATGCTCAGTTTTGGATATGTGGTGTCTATGGGACATGGGACACCAAATGAAGATACATGACTTAGAACCCATAGGAAAATTTGAGCTCAAGATTTATAATTATTGTTTCTGTCATGAATGTTCAAATGGTTACTGAGAAAGACTAGAGAGGAAAACATGCTTGAAAAAAAAAATGTTATTCGGAAGAGTTATTTTAGGTAAATGATGGCAGTTGACAATAGACAAATGCCGAATCTTATTGAGAATTTAGAAGAAGACAAATAATGGCAACTTCTATAGCTGCCTAACATCCTCAAATGAGGTTATTTTATTCAACAGTAGATATTAAGGATGAGGAATAACAATGGGGACCAAGAAGCCTAGCCCCTCTCTCTTCCCCTCAGCCTCCCAGCTTCTCCCTGTGGTCCAGGTTATGTGAGAAAAATAAGCATCGTGCATTGGAGAGAGTGGCAGGGGAAGAAGTGCCTGGAGAGCTAGCCGCACTTCAGGGAAGCACATGTATGGTAAAAAGGCATATGGTGTAGGGTAGTTGGTTTTCTCTAACTAGGAACTCCCACAGGACCTCAGTGGAAACGATGGTAGCAGTAAGGGAGTAAGTGAGAAGAAGGAAGAACGCAGCAGTACAGTCAGAGCATAAAGAAAGCTAGATGATTGGAGGGGCATGTTTTGTCCATGGGGGAAGGACAACAAGATGAAGACATGTATTTCTGAGTTTTTGTTATTCAAACAAAGCTGCTGAGAGACCTCAGGTGGTCACTTTCTGCCCCTGTGGTAAGGGGTATGATAATTCCTCAGCCGAAGTAGTAGCTGTTGCATACTTATCCCAAGTGAAACCCTTTTCCTTACCTTCTTCCTGGCATGCTGTACTCACATTTCCAGACCCACTTTAAATGTCATTCTCTCTAGAAATCCTCCCCAACTAACCTTAGCAGGCACAATTTTTCCTTCCTCTAAGCTTCCATGGCTTTTGGTGTACCTATGTCATTGTAAGTAAAACATTCCCACTCTACAGTGAAAGTCAAAAAGATGTACATGACTTGCCCAAGATTTTCTGACTCCAAGACCACTGTTCTTTGTTTTGCTTTGTTTTGTTACATGTAGACACATATGAGGCCACTCACTGGTGGCTTAGTCTTTTAAAAGAGAAAGCTACCAAATTCTAAAAATCTTCTAGATTTATAGAAAATAGCACCATGTTTGCCAGGATAGCTAGTCTTTGCTTTTGCTCCAACACAGGGGGCATGTTGCCTTGCTTCTGACACGTAGGAAGAATGCAGAGAACATGTTCCTCATGGAAAGGGACTCATGAATGTACCAGTGCTCAGGTAACAAGACTATCAAGTGGGCATTTGGCATATGTGAAATGCTTACAAATTCCATGATTTGAAAGATATTTCTCTGTCAGACAATCCATTCTTTGGATAAAATGACTTGCCATTTTCAAAACATCACATCTTTGTTTAGTCCCTACAATGTCTTTTGTTTTAATTTTTACTTTATGAATAATAAGCGTATATATTTATGGAGTACAATGTGAAGTTTTTATATATGTATATACTGTGGAATGATTAAATCAAACTAATTAACATTTATCACCTCAACTATATTTTGGGGTAAAAACATTTAAAATCTACACTTTTATTAATTTTGAAATATACATTATTAACTGTGGTTACCATGCTGTGCAATAGACCACTAAAACTTACTTTTTATAAATGAAACTTTGTACATTTTGACAAGCATTTGCCCCTTCCTCACCCTCCCACTGCTCACGCGTCTGGTAGCAACCATTCTACTCTACTCTACTCTATGAGCTCAACTTTTTTAGATTTCACATATGAGTGAGATAATGCTGTACTTGCACCTCTGCGCCTGTCATTTCACTCAACATAATGTTTTCCAGGTTCATCCATGTTACAGAAAATGACAGAATTTCCTCCTTTTTTAAGCCTACATGGTACTCCATTGTGTATATGCGCCACATTTTCTTTATCTATTCATCCACTGATGGACACTTAGGTGGCTTCTCTTGGCTATTTGTAATGATGCAATGAACATGGGAATTCAGGTATCTCTTCTACATACTGATTTCATTTCCTTTGGATATATATCCAGAAATAGGATTGCTGAATCATATTGTTATTCTATTTTTAGGGTTTTTTTTTTGTTGTTGTTGTTGTTGTTGTTTGAGCCGGAGTCTCGCTCTGTCATCCAGGCTGCAGTGTAGTGGCGCAATCTCAGCTCACTGCAACCTATGCCTCCCGTGTTCCAGCAATTCTCCTGCCTCAGCCTCCTAAGTAGCTGGGATTGCAGGCGCGCACCAACATACCTGGCTAACTTTTGTATTTTTAGTGGAGACGGGGCTTCACCATATTGGCCAGGCTGGTCTCCAACTCCTGAACTCAGGTGATCCGCCCACCTCGGCCTCCCAGAGTGCTTGGATTACAGGTGTGGAGCACCATGAGCGAGATTGCATCTAAAGAAGAGGGGAAGCGAGGGGAAGCGAGGGGAGGCGAGGGAAGGCGAGGGGAGGCGAGGGGAGGTGAGGGGAGGTGGGGAGGGGTGGGGCGGGGCGAGGCGAGGCCAGGCCAGGCGGGGCAAGGCACAATGTAGGGTAGAAACTGAAAGGTCACAGTGTATAAAGAAACTCCAGAGACAATGTTTGACCATGTGAAGCCAATGTTATGGGGAATTAGTAACTATATATGAAGAGATCATGAGAGAGGAGAGATTAAGGCAATACAGACAGAAAGGTCATAAGATCCAAGGAGGTACAGGGAACACCTGATACCTGAGTTGCTTTCTGGAAGCCAAAGAACCACTATTCCAATGGTTTTTCCTTTCCATTCACTATCTATTGTCTCCCAGCCTTCTTTGCAGACTCTTCTCTATTTTTCCTTTAAATATTAGTCTTATTCATTGAGGGCTCTGACCTTGGGCTTTCTTCAGCCTATTCGCTTTCCAAGGGGCATGGCCATGGCTTCCCATACTGCCTATATACTGATGAGGCCCAGATATTAATTTCTAGGATCTCTCTCCTGAGTTCGAGTCCTGCTTATCCAGCTGCCTGGTGAACATTGCCGCTCCCCAAATACATTTTACTAGCCCTCAAAATGAAATTATCTAAAATGGAACTTTCCTGTCAAACCTTCCCTTTTCTAATACTTTTGGTGAAGAAAACCCTCAGCTGAAAACCAAAATCATCCTAGAAATCTCTGTCCTTTTAATTCACTTAAACATTGTTATATTCATTATACCTTTTTCATTTCTTTTGACTCCCTCTTCTTCCAGTCCCACCGCTACTGTCTAAACTCAGGGCCTCTGAGCTGCCCTTTTAGTTTCCTGGCATCAGTCTCCTAACCCTGCTCATAACTCTTCTGTGGCCATCCCATGTTCTTACAGGAAACCCTCAACATTTTCGCATGGCATTCAAATCCTCCATGAGGCTTCCCCTGGCTATTTCATCAACATAATATTTTGCTGCACTCCATCTAACCCCAGGTTTCAAGTTATCCAGACTTTCTGTGACTCCCACAACATCTCAAGTTGTTCCCTCCATCTGGACTTTGCTCTCCCTGGTCTCCCTTCCAGGAAAGCTAACTTCCCTTTCTCTTCCTGTCAACACTTTCCTATGTTGTCCTTTAATATTTATGATCCTGCCTCTACAGGAAATCGCTATCTTTTTATTATGTCCCAACTATACGCTGTACAGATGCCTATGACAACATCGATAGCACTTTATTACACTTAATTTTAAAACTTTTGCATCCCTCTGTTTGACCTGGAGGAGCAGAAAATATATCATTTTAACTGTTTGTCCTATGCCTAGCAGTGAAAACATTCAGAATATGCTTTGGAGGAAAGGAAGGAAATTAACACACTGATCCTCTATGGAAAAAATAAATTAGTTCATCCTCTGAGAGAAAAGAATAATTCAAGGTAAGCGAAGTCATGAAATGCAGTGGTCATAATTCAAAATGCTCACACAGATACACACATACCCTACACCATACAAAGCTCTTTTACGGAGGACAAAAAAGGGTATCGTCTTCTTCCTCAGAAAGATGTAACATCACCTCAACAATTGGAAGCAGAAACCTTCAAAGGTAGGATAACTAAGCAAAGAAGACAATTCTTGAACTACATAGATAAATTCTCAGGTATATAAAGACTTTTTATTTACATACATATCTTAGCAAGAATACTAGGGAATAGGCAACTGGAATTTGCTCCACGTTGATACTCGCAAAGAGAAATTGGAGTCCTTCACAGAGGCATGGTCCCAAGTATGCTGGCAGACAGGAGGTAGGAAGGGCTCTGTCATAGTCGATAACAGTGCTAAAGAGTCAATTAGTCTCTAATTAGCTGAGGAAAAGCTGCTGCTGCTCTTTCTGTGAGCCTAAAGAAAGGTTTTAAGGAAGTTGAAATTGGAACGTAATCATCTCTGTTTAGGATGTTATAAATGATGCATGTAATCAAGGATGAGAGAGGACCTTCACTGCTCTAGCTAGTCTGGGTTACATGGGCTAAGGTACTTAATGAGAAATTGGGGCTGTGAGTTAGTAGCCAGGTGTTCGTCCCATTTGTACTGTGGTATTTAAGTGCACAATCGTGTGCCACCCTTCAGTCCAGGAGTGAAGGAAATTGCTAAGGCCGAGGCACACTGAGTGTGGGTTGAGAAAGAGCATAGGAAACAGGGAGGAGGCCCTGATGAACAGGCTTCTTCATTCAACAGCTTTGCACCTTCTCACGGTTTCTGGGGAAAAGGGACTGAGAGAAAGAACTTTTGCCTCCCAGAATGGAATGGTAAAGGGCAAACTGAATATTCTAGTCAAGAATGGGAACGTGCTTTGGCTTCCATATTTTGAGGATGATTTCTTCCTTAATGTAATGTATCCTGAGGGCACTGGGGGCAGGCAATGCATTCTTTATTTCTCCCTTGGCAGTTCCTCTGCCCCAGAACTGTAGGCATAGAGTTCAGTTTGATGCTTGCACATGTTTCCTTTGTGTGAAACATTCTCTTTCATCTCTACTAATGCCTTCTTACTCTCCAGGATTCCTCATGCACATCAATTCCTGTGGGAAGCATTTCCTGATATTCTGCCCACACCTCTACCACCACGCAAGAAAGGGGTAAGAACGTCATCTAGGTCACTCTCATATGTGATTATTGGAGCACATAAATATTATAGTGCCATAGCCTATTTATGTATCTACCTACAATATTGGATGTGAATTCTTCATAGATAGGAATCATCTGATTCCTCTTTGAATCTCCAGGTTCTGACATGGAGCTTTGTCCAGTCTCATTCCATTAAGGTTTATTGAACTAAACTGTGTAAGATAAGGTAAAGCTGATTATAATGCAGTATTCAACATGGAAGCATTAAAGACGTTGTAATGTACTTCCCAGGGTAAAGGGCAACCTAAGGAGTAGTAGGCCTGGGAAATAGGAATAAAAATGGCATAGCTAAAGTATTTCTGGACCATGGACCTTTTGACAGTCTGGAAATGCCTTATACTTCTTCTCTGACAATATTTCAAATACATAGTAAAATACATAATATGACAAACTAAAGTATTTCTTAACGAAAATGTAGAAAATCTTTGTGACCTTTGGTTAAGAAAAGCTTTCTCAGGACACAAAAAGCACAAACCATAAGCAAAAAAAATTGACGAATTGGACTTAGTCAAAAATTTAAATGTCTGCTCTTCAAAAGAACTGTTAAGAAAATGAAATACAGGCCGCACACTGATAAAAGAAAAACTGCAAAGCACACACCTGGTAACTTGCATGCAGAATACATAAATAACAAAACATTCAACTCAGTAAAAAGAAAGGCAAAGAGTTGGAATAAATTTTCACCAAAGAAGATGTACAGATGGTCAATAAACAAATGGAAAAATACACAATAGCATTAGTCATTAGGGGAAATACAAATCAAAAGTACAATGAGATATCACTATACTGCCAATAGAATGGCTAAAGTTAAAAGAATTTATAACATTAATCACTGGACACAATATAGAACAACCAGAGCACTAATATGTTGTGGATGAGAATATGAACAATAGAGTTATTTTGGAGAACAATGTGACAGGCTTTTATAAAGTTAAACATATACTTACCCTATGACCCAACAATTCCACTCATAGATATTTACTCAAGAGGAATGAAAACATATGTTCACACAGCAAATGTTAATAGCTGTTTTATTCACAGTAGCCAAAATTCCATTAACAGGAGAGTGGCTAAAAATATTGTGGTATATTCATACAATGGAATACAGCTGAGCAGCAAAGAGGGCCAAACTACCAATATATGCAACAACATGGGTGAATTTCAAAATCCCATTATACTAAGTGGCTAAGTAAAATAAGCCAAGCACAACAGACTACATGTTATATGGTTCATTTATATGACATTCTAGAAAAGCTGTGGAAACAGAAAACATATCACTGGTTGCCTGTGGATTGTGAGGGAAGAAAGGCGTTGTCTACAAAGAAACATGTGGGAACTTCCTGCGGTGATTGAAAATATCCCAAATCTTCACTTTGGTTGTAGATATATAACTTGTACGTTCGTTAAAACTCACTAAACTGTATACTTAGAAGGGGTCAGTATTACTGCATGTAAATTATTTTTCAATAAAACCTGAATTTTTTAATCCTAAAGTTTTATCGAGAGAAATTATGAGTTGCTAGTTATTAGTGTTACTAAAGCTAAACTGCCCTTTTAGAGAATTCAAGCTCAGGTTTTCCCCCCGCCCAGAGGAAAGGCATTTGTTCATGCTCTAAATACTGAGAGGAACAGATGCATTGGCTCAGCATCTTACTGAGTTTCTATGCTATTTGGAAATTGGATTGCTTTGATAAATTACTTGCTAGCCAGGAAGAGCATTAAGGGATTATTCGTCCGCCATGATTTTGAATTTTTCCCTAATGATAAAATCATTTGAAGTAAAAAAGTGCAGCCAAAGTAGTTTTACTTGGGAAGATATAATTTCATATGTAGACATGTCAGAAACAGTGTAAGCATGAAAAGGAAATATATTCTAATGTTCCCTTTTTTACTTACTTTAAGTGTTATAAATAATAGCACCAAACAATTTCAATCCTAAATAGCATATACTTCAGAATTCCCTTTAAGTGCTTGTCATCTTAAAGACTTGAAATCATGTGTGGATGTGTGTGTTGTAAACTTCAGTCTTCAGTTTGAATCTTTACCTCTCAGTTCACTTTAATACCTGCATTAATTCTAACGGTCTGGGAAGACTACTAGATTATAGCACTGTTTTAGCATGTTTATGTGCTCTAATATTTGCCTACTGCATTGTAGCACATTTTGTTTTAATAGGACTGTATGTGTTTTAAGAATTTCCTTGCAAATAACTGATATTTAAACCAATAATGCAAAGAAAAATGTTAAAATCTTCATAAAGGCAATTTCTTTCATTTATTTGTTAATAGAACATTAACATTATCTTCCTTATCCAAAACAGTTCTCATCTACAGTTTATGGAATGAAGAACTACTGCTTATTTTAAATGAGTTCCTGTGTAACTATCAAATTAAATAAACTAATTCTTACCTTTAGGCATTTTCAATGTTTTGGCATAACATTAGTTGTTTTAATGAACTGGTGGTAGATAATTTAATTATTTCCAATTTTTTTTTTTTTTTTTTTATTGTGAGAAAGACCAACTAACTGCCAAGTTAGCACATATTTTTACAGTTTTCCTTGTATTAGAGTTGAGCTTCAGGTAATTGTTCAATGTCTTTACATGAAGTCTATTCTTTTACATATGTAGATCTGCTGATGTCTGACACACTAGCTACTGGCCACATAGAATTATTGAAATTAATTAATATAAAATTAAAAGTGTGGTCATCCTAGATAAATTTCATTTGTTCAATAGCCACATGTGGTTTGTGGCCATCCTACTGCTCAGCACAGATATAGAACATTTTTATCATCACAACAGTTGTATGACACATTGCTTGTCTAGTCCAGGGTCACAAAACCTTTTCTTAAAGCATTAGATAGTAAAATACTTTAGGATTTATGGGACAAGAGGCAAAATTGGATCTGTCATTTAGGTGATTATTTAACCATGTGAAAAAATCAGCCCATTTAAACATGGAAAAACCATTCTTCACATGAAGGCTGTAAAAAACAGGCAATAGGCTGGATTTGAGCCATAATTTGCCTACTCGTGGTATAGATCATTCAATCCTATATTCATTAAGCACATCTTTATTGAGCGCCTCTATGTTATAAGCAGTGGCCTAAATATTAAGCTTAGTGTAGTGAACAGGGAAACATAGTTCCAACTCTCCTGGGGTTCAAAACGTAACAGAAAAGACATATAAAAAATTAGACAATTATTCAATTGTTACAATTTGACAAGTACAATGAAGAAAATGTAGAAGATGTACAGGGAAAACCAAACCAGCCTAAAAGTTAACTTGACTCTAAAAATCATCTGCAACTAATACTATGTTTTAATATGTGGCAAGTGCTGTTTATTTTAAACTTTCTAACTGATCTATGTGAAAAGATGTTGTATACATTAATGAATCTAGCTAATATTTTAATGGATTTATGTTCAAATGTATAATGTTCTCATAAACCATCTGTTCTATAAATCTGAAATAATGGTACATCTAATGATAAAAAGTATGTTTGAAAAAATATTTGTTGATATTTATAATTTTCTTTTACTTTCTTTATCTAGAATCTTTTGTAAGAATAAAATGTATGAATTGAATGTCTCCTTGTAATCAGAAAAACTTGCCACAGATTACTCCTAAAAGGGCCCATATTTTCTATTAATTGCTTTAATCGAAATTCAAATGAGTTCTTCATTAAACAAAATATTGTGATGCACATAAAACCAGCCAACTTTGACAGACTTTTTTTAGGACACATGACTTCCTTTTATTTATGAAAACTCAGTATGTATCGTCAGCAAAGCAAAATAAAAACATTCTCCACTCTCTTTCCCTATACTAGCAATGTTCATTACTATTATATTTGATTTTTTTAGGCCTTTCTGGCATTTTGCAGTTTATTTAAATGCTGCCTTTTTATTGTTAGTGTCAAGAACTTTATATAAATCTAAATATTTGATCACTGAGAGTGTTTGTGTGAGAGAGACTTGAGCAAGCAAAAACCATTTTAAATTGAGCACACACCCTAAATGACAGACAAATAGGCCAAATTGAAATTGCTTTTAGAGATTAAATCATGCACCACATATCTGCTTTGTTGCAATAAATAAACCCCAAACTGTTAATTATGGCTGTTTATATATCGAGATGAGGATGAAATAAAGAGAATGAAATATTTCCCAAGGTCATAGCATTGAATTTTTATTCTTCAGTTTCACTAAAATTAACAGTCCCAGAAGTAAATCCTTCTACTGTCTCAGAGTTACATTGTTCTTTCCTGGTGACAAATTAAGTGTTCCAAGAAATTATAATTTGACACTCCCTTCATATTTTCTTAGAACAATGCATGTTGGAATGATGCCAAGAATATTGGAATTTAAAACCAAATAAAAAAAGTAATGACTGAGTCCATGAAGAAAAAAAGTTTCTGCCTCTGAATTGCTAGCTGCAGCACTGCTTTTTGATCACTTTTGCACAATTCGTAGCATAGAGCTTCTACTGGTGTTCTTTAACACAGCTTTTTACATATAAATTAGCTTCTGGTGCCCTCAAGGTAAATGTCCTCAGTTTATCTTTATTTAGAAAAAAAAAAAAAAGCAGTGATAGCCATTTAATTTACAGGATTGAAGCCCTTCCACAGTAATAAAGTCTTGCTGTCATCTGGGGAGAGGTCATAAGGGATTTTGACCACCGGTGTACATTTTCCTAGTGGAACATGGAACATTTAAGCACCTGATAATAAATTCGTAGATTATTTTTTCCTGTGCTTCCTCCATCTGCTTTCTTCATCTTCAGGAAAGAGCTAGGCTCCAACTCGCTCACACAATACCATCACCACTGAACTTGGAGGTACTCTTCCAATGATTTCCATTTGTTGGAAACTTGACATAGGAATTGGTGTTGGTGCAGAGGTGGAAGAGGGAGACAGTCTGCTGCTGAGGCCATAAGAGGTGATAATATAGATGCATTAGGCTGTCTAGGACCTGCTCCACCCTTTGTTTCTACATGAAATCTTCGTCAGTTGGATCAGTATGTCCTAATGCTGATTCTTGAGGTCTCACCATATCCAAATGTTGTTTGGCACAGTTTCTATTGCATTTCCACCATTATCTTATGTCATTGAGTCCCCTCAGTTTTCTCACTGAGTCTATCAGCCCCACAGGAAAGCTCAAAATTTTGCCAGCATCTCTTTTCCCCCAGCAGAAGCTCTCTGCTGGGTTAAGATCAATCCTCAGCCACTAGGGAAAATGACAACCAAAAATTGCCAGCTTATTTCAGAGTGATTCTCCTTTCCTTGGAATTTTTGTTCATTCTATTTTCTTACTCTGATATCTTTAAAAATATGTTTATTTGTGGTTTATTTGGCTTTTGCTGGTTGTTGCAGTGTGTTGGCTGGAGGTGACCTGCCTGACAACAGACCTACTAATTTCATTTCAACATGCTGACGTATGTCTACTGTACCCATCAATGCCTCTGTTCTGCACAGCAAAAGGAAAACCTACCACAATGTATTTGATTTGGTTAAGAGATAGAACTTAGCACACAGTTGTATTTTTTACAGTTTGGAAACAAACTATCATTATATTTATTGGTATATGTTTGAAGATACCACAGAGGCACAAAACTGTTTTAAAAAAAAATCAAGCACACACAAAGAAACAAAAGTTGAAAGTAGTTCACTTGTAACCTATCTTTTTAAAAAATAATGCTAAAGAAAGGAATTCCTGGGAATATATATATACACACACACACAATAAATACATATGTGTGTGTATATATATATGTATGTGTATATATATATATTTATTGTGCATCTATTTACATTCTTATTTTAGACAGAACTATTCAAATGCATTCTATTAATAAAATGTTTAGGAACTCACTTCCCACCCTCATTTCTGTGCTTTTAACTTTTGAGCATCAGGACCAACAACTGAGGAAAACGTCTAAGCATGTTAAGTCTGCTCATACACCGTCATTTATACCCCGACAATACACACACAACCTACAAGTATATACACAAATGATACTTAATGGCATGTGAATTTTATCAACCTACTCTATTCTGTTGAATGCTTTGAGGCACAAATTAATATTCTTACAAATTGTTTTGTAATTTTTAAATATACGTTTTACTTCAAGATAATTTTAGACTTACAGAAAAGTAGGAAAAAAGAGTTCTCATATACCTCTTACCCCAGTTTTCTCTAGTGTCACATCTTACATTCCCACAGCGTATGTGTCAAAAGTAAAAAAGAAACATTGGAATATTACCATATTAACTTAACTCCAGACTTTATTTGGATTTCAACAGTTTTCCATTAATGTCTTCTTTCTCTTTCATGACCTAATCCAGAATACCGCATTGTATTTAGTGTTTTGTGATTTTTTTTGAAAAAATGGATGTTTTATAAAGTTCCACATTTTTTAATTCAGTGTCCTGTTTGTGCTTCTATATAAGCATTTAATGCAACAGTGTTCATTTGAGTATTGCTTTTGAATGCCAAAATACCATGTTTTTCACACTCCAAACTCTTAGGCAGGCTTCTGAAGACAACTTGTCCCTTATTTATGATACTATATATTTAAAGTAACTGAAAATATGCAAAATAATGCTTACTTTGTGCAGAGTCCATGAACTCTAACCAAAACACATAAATGTCAAATTTGAGCAAATATATTTTTGATTGATTTTAAAATTCCATTTGAGGCACTACTTTTCGAATAGATGCCCATGGAAAATATTTTTAAATATTGTTTTATTAAAAATTGTTTCTATAGAATCTGAAAAGTTATTTTTGGTAGACTTTTTTAGTAAAATGTTTGAACAATTTAAATGCTATTTCAGACTGTCAGAATGATGAATGTTTTTTAATTATTTTCATAATGATTTATCACTCCAGTTTACAGTACCTGAAATATTTTTTTTCGCTTCACCTAAACAACTGGCGTTTTTCTGTTATGTTCTTTTCCTTGTTGTATACTCTGCTCTGAAGTACTTTCAAATGAAAAAAAAAAAAAAACAGTATTGTATTCTAGGGCCATTAGTGAATGTGCATGAGCTATTATAGTCAATGAAGTGAGCATTATATGATTGAAGATTAACTAAGAAAATGGATTATGGTGTAATTAAAAACACCAAAAAGGGCGGGATGCAGTGGTTTATGCCTGTAATCCCAGCACTTTGGGAGGCTGAGGCAGGCGGATTACCTGAGGTTAGGAGTTCAAGACCAGCCTGGCCAACATGGGGAAACCCTGTCTCTACTAAAAATACAAAAATTAGCTGAGCATGGTGGCAGGCATCTGTAGTCCCAGCTACTTGGGAGGCTGAGGCAGGAGAATAGCCTGAACCCAGGAGGACGAGGTTCCAGTGAGCCGAGATCATGCCATTGTACTCCATTCTGGGCAACAAGAGCAAGACTCCATCTCAAAACAAACAAAAAAGCAAAACAAAAACACCAAGATATTCCTGAAAAAAGCTATGAAAATATGCTTTTCAGTTAAGGGGAAGCACTTATCAATGCTGCCAGTCCTGGTAAAGATTGTCGACTCTAATATAATGTAAAGCAGATATTTCTTATAATAAACATGAAGAGGATATTAGCCTTGATCATAGCATAACTATCTTCCAGGTAGGACTCCAGCTTCTGAAAGTAATTTTGTAATGCTCATCAGCTGAAGATGACTGTAGAGCTTGGCACCAGTTCATAGAGGCAGCCATGATTCTGATTAAAGGCTGGGCCTAGAGAGCTATATGGAAAGGTTTGGAATAGAGATGATTTTAACCTAGAGAAAATTGCTAAACCATGGGTTACACACTGGTGGCCTGTAGTCCTATTTTGTTAGACACAGACAATGGATTTTCTTTGTTTTTCATATTTGAATTAAGAATTCTTGAATATTGGCAGATGATTCTACAGGAGTCTAAATAACTCTCATTTCTGCATGTCATTAAAAAAAGTAGAGTTGAGTAGCAGGCCCCTTTTCCCTGGGGCATGTGCTCCCCAGCTACACACACAGCATCCACCACACCAGAGAGTTTCCCTACCTGGCAACTACCAGTTATCATCACTCCTTAGGCAGCTGTTTTCTTACAGTGTAGAAGTTCTGTTTCCATGGTGCTATCAAAAGTAGGAAAAGGAACTATAGTTTGAGAGGCTGTGTTCTTAACCCATTGATGCTCCTAACGGGCCCTGAAGATATCTGATCTTGTGACCATGTGTAATAAGGTGACACATGTTTATTGAAGGGTGGTGTCCTCCTCCCCTGACTTTCAAATGGAATTCAGATACAATTTTTACCCTTAAATTGCTCTTACCTTATTGCTCATAGTAACAGCTTAGCAGTTTTAAGCACAAACTCTACAGCTAAACTGCCTCAGTTTAAATTCTTCATGATTACCTTCAATTATAATTATGCTACTTCTAAGTATATGACCTGGGGCAAGCTTCTTGCCTCGCTATGACCTCTCTATGCCTCACATTCCTCAAACATAAACAGGGGATAAAAATAGTACCTACATCAGAGTTGTCAAAAGGATTACATGAGTTAATCTGTGGAAAGCACTGAAGATAGTGCCTGGTAAATATAATGTACCATGTAAGTGTTCACTGTTGCAGTCCTCATTTATTTCCTGATTGTACTAATGTTTCACTTATTCTGTGTTCACCTCATGTCACCTCCTAATTTGTAAGTGACTGGTAAAAAGAAACTTGTCCCAAGGGTATCTGACCTTCACCCTTACTTTGCACCTCCATCAGTCTGCATCAGTTTTAGGGCCTAGAAATGTATTTGCATATTGAAGGAGGTAAATAACTACAGTGAATAAGATAACATTCAGAAATTCAGGACTGCAACCTTAGAGATCATCTAGTCTAGGAGTTGACAAGCTTTTTCTGTAAAGGGCCAGATTGTAAATATTTTGGCTTTGTGGCCATATTGTCTCTGTGGCAACTACTCAACTCTGCTGGTGCAGTGCAAAAGCAGCCATAGGCTATATGGAATGAATAGGTGTGGCTGTGTTCCAATAACACTTTATTTATAGACATTGAAATTTGAATTGCATATAATTTTCACATGTCATTAAATATTATTCTTCTTTTGATTTTTTTTCAACCTTTTAAAAATATAAAAACCATACTTAGCTCTGGACCATAAAAAACAGGTGGAAGGTTTCACCCAGGAATTCCACCTGGGAAATTTTTGTTGAACAGTGAAGCTACCTGGGCCCCACTCCAAACCCATTGAATAAAAGTCTCTGGGTGTTGAGGCAATGGAATCCATGCTGTGAACATGCGTATGATCCCTACCAGTGTGGCTCCAGGGACCACACTTTAAGAAACTACCAAAGGCCTTCAAATGAGTGTGGAGACTTTATGGCCCTCCTCACAGATCTAGAAATGATTTATTAAGGTTGATTGTAACAAGTACCACATTGCCAATATGAATATGATCACTTTTGACTCAAATTACATAAATTTACTCTTCACATTCTCTTATTTTTCTCATCAAAATTTCTTGTAGACAAAGGTCATTATTTTCTTCTACTATGTTTAAGGAATTTAACTTACCCTAAAATCACTGTACGTTAGAGAAATCCTATTTCATGTTTTCATTAATGTAAGAATATGTGCATGTTTATTGGCATTCTTTGTGGTGACAAAAAGTAAAATAAACTCTGAAAAGAACTTTGTCCTGGTAAATAAATTCTGGTGCATACTTACTTAAATTATGATGTCTATATGTAAAAGAATGTGTTTAGCTACATGTACTGCCCTGAGGGAGGGATGTCCATCATGTACTGATAACAACAACAACAAAAAAGCAAAATGCAGAATAAAGTTTACAATACAATTTCATTTTCATGAAAAAAGGAAATACATGGATAATATTGGTTACCTCAGGCAGTTAAGACCAGATAAGGAAGTGGTGGGAAAAAATAAAGCATTTAACTTTTTCTTTAAACACATCTTTATTAACTTTTATAGTAATTATTTTAAATAGAAAATTTTAAGTGCAATTGGGAACAAAACCTCAGCCTTTGTAGTCTACGGGAACAAAACCTCAACCTTTATAGTCTATTTGGTACACAAATCCATTTCCCTTACAAGAGAACTCAGCGTCTAACACTCACAGACTGAGGCAAAGTGGAAAGATTTAACTTACTTATGATGTGAATTCACCTGCAAAATAGCATCATCATCAGATTTTTTGCTAACGGGAGTTACATTTATATAAAGCTCATCTAAAGTCAAGTAGAGTCCTGACTTTGAATAAGCCTTGCTTTGACTAAATAAGTCAGAAAGAGGCAATCCATTCTACTATTTTGGTCTTTATTTTCAGTACACAGAGTATAATTGTCATAGGCTATGATTTGTCCCATTACAGAAAGTTTCTCAGAAAACTAATGCATCCAAATAATTGCTAATTACACAGCTCATGTTAGGCTTCCACTTTGCCCTCATATTTTTCAGCAACAGATTTCATAAGAGTTGTGGAGAGCACGATTATCAAATGTTCAACTAAATTATTCTGTCTCATTTGGGCACGCTTGTCATTTCTATGTAATTACATATGAGCATTAGGTGACTTACGCTTTTTAAGTAAAGAAAATAGATCAATCTAATAAATCTATTAAGCATCCAAAATTAAATATGCTTAAATTTAAAGTAAAATTTTAGACAAAAGGGGAACTTCATTCTCTAACTGCAATTTGTTCATTTGTTCACACATCATTTATTGAGTGTATACTATGGCAGGACGTGTGCTAGTAAATTTATATGTACTATTGCCCAAAATGATTATTCATCCTCTTTTTATTCGGTAGAAAAAAGAAGCTTGGAAAAGTTGGCTTACGTGTAGTCATATACTAATAAGTGCACAAGTAGAGATTTAACTCAGATCTGTGGAGGAAAATTATTACAGCACGGTGCCAGCAATTATTCCAGGTAATTTATAAATGTTAATGCATCAGATCTTCATAATGATTCTCAAGGTAGAGACTTATGTACATACCGTTTTGCAGGTGAGTTCATTCCCACAGAGGGAGGGTAAGTAAATGACAGAGCTGGAATTCAAACCCAGGCAGCCAGACTCCAGAGGCCTTGCTTTGAACCACCACTATGGCCTTTTCCATCCTAACGGCTTGTTGCTCCCATTGCACTGGTCTGCTTAGGAAGGCAAACAGACACATGAGGAAAGAATAGAATGAATTGAGTGCTGAGGTCAACAGCTGTGGCTATAACATTTGGACCTCTGTCACATTTAGTGATGAAAATTCAGTGCAACGCTTTGAGGAAGAAAAGAGGGGAAGGAATTATCATGCTATGGATTGAATGGTATCCCTTCCAAATGTATATGTTGAAGCCCTAACCCCTAATGAGACAGTATTTGTAGATAAGGCTTATAAACAGGTAATAAGGTTAAATGAAGTCATAAGGGTAGAGACCCAATATGATGAGATTAGTGATCTTATAAGAACTGGCACCAGAAGTCTCACTTAAGTGCTTGCACTTTCGTTCACTCTGTCTCTCACTGTCTCAGCATGCACAAAGAAGATGGCATGTGAGCACACAGTAAGATGGCAGCTTCCCACAAGGCAAGAGAAGAGGCCTCAGAATGAAACCTACCTTCCCAACATCATGATAGGAAATTTCCAGCCTCCATTACATTGAGAAATAAATTTCTCTTGTTTAAACTATCCACTCTATGGTATTTTGTTATGGCAGCCTGAATAGACAAAGACTCATTGAAACGAGATAGTTGCCTTGATCTCTTCACAGGACTCATGAAGGGGTTGGCTCCTTCACTCAACCTGCAGCTCTCAACCCCTCACAGGAGGGGGAGCATGCAGGTGAGTGGGTGCAGAGGGCAGGACGAGTGCTCCTGGGTGCCAACAGGAGTAGAACTCTGTGTGGTCCCATGGCAGCATCTTGTGGGGTACCTGTAATCTGTGGAGCCCCAGAGCAGGTGTGTTACAGTGTGCTCTTTTAGCTTTGCCATCCACGGATGACTTAAGTGTTTAACAGCTCAGTGGAGGGTCAGGGTGATATCCTTTTGCACATACCCTCTTGGTACCTGAGTTCTTGTCTGGTATCCAGGAAGAATCAGGTTGCACAAACAAATTGAAGTGTAGTGAATGTGGAGGATTTTATTGAGTGGTGGAAGTGGCTCTCAGCAGGATGGGGAGCTGGAAAGGGGATCAAGTGGGAAGGTAGTCTTCCCCTAGAGTTCCACTGTCCCAGGCCAAACTCTTCTCCAAAGTCCTGCCATCAAGCTGTCCCTTTGAAGTCAAGCTGCTTCTCTCTGATGTCTGCCTGCCTCATCTCTCCCTCTCTGCCACTCTGCCACACTGCAGCTCTGCCACTGAAGCCTGGGGTTTTTATGGATACAGGATGGGGCATGGGGAAGGCCATAAGGCAACATTTGAGTGGAAAAACAGGAATACATGTTTTCACTTTGGGCCACAGTCCCAGGCTTGAAGGTGTGGCCCTTGCCAGGGACTGCCTTCTTCTACCCAGTATTTCCCTGGCTCCCATACATATAAATATCATGTCTCTGAAAAGTCCTGGGGTTAAACACCTCCCATTAACATGGGATCCTAGTGCATAATTGTAGTGAAATTTCAGGGGGAGGAATGCTTCTTTCCCCATAGTTCTAACAAAAGGGTTGCAGTTGAGTCTTACTGGCCTAGCTTAGGTCAGAAGTTTATCCTTCAACCAATTACTATGGCAAAGGCAATGTATGCAGTGATTGGCTAAGCCTGGGCTACTTATCTACTCCTGCAACCCCTAACCTTTGGTCAGCCCCATCTGAACAATAGGCTGAGGATGGGGAGGGGAGGCTTCCCAAAAGGAAATCAGAATGCCTGCACCAGGAGAGAGAGAGAGAGAGAGAGAGAGAGAGAGAGAGAGAGAGAGAAAGGAATGCCAAGAAGGCAATATCACTCAAATCCACCAGTGTTACAAACCTACTAGGCCATTAATTCCCAATCACAGCTATGTGCTGAAATGTTCCAGGAGTTTGTAAAAAAAAAAAAAAAACCTATGCCAAAGCCTTACCTTCAGATATTCTGATTAGATGCTTTTCTCAGAACTCTTTCTACAGAAACCGAAGACTCTAAGATACCTTTTTTTTTTTTTTTTCAGTAGCTTAATGCTGAGGTTCAGCCTTTTCAGGTATAGGTTATTAGGAACTAATGAAAGAGTCCCAATTCAACCACTTTTTAAATTTGTTTAAAATACTCCTCAAATGCACCCATGTAGCAAAACCAACAATATTCCTTTCCATAAAAATTAGGGAGTAGAAGAAAAGTATTCTTTGAGAAACAAATTATAAGATCTATAATCAATGGATTACAGTATAAATATACAAAGGAACCAGAAAGGAGTTTAAGGCCAGCAGGACAACAAGCACACAATGCATTCTTACCACTATATTTTGTCAATTAGCATGAAGTCATGTTCAGCTTTGGTGCCAATAATGTGCACTCCCAACAGGAAAAGAGCTACAGTGCAGCCTTCTCTCCTCCAAGTATTAATCACTGCCAAATTTGCTAATTTTAGTAATGCCATTGATATCTTATTTCTATATTTGTTTTTTTGCTTGTGTAAGCAATAAACATGGGAAAAAAATCTAACTGAAACAAGAAGTAAGAAACAAGAAAAAGAAAGAATGTAGACCTCAGAAGAGCTGTGAAACCCCATTTTTCATCACTGCTAAATTCCTAGCTGAAGAAACTGCAGGGGCCTTCAAAGAAAAGGGAACTGAGTGTATTTTATTTGGGACAGTGGTCTTCAGCTCATAGGAATGTCTAAATATCTATGAATATGGGTATTAACAGAGGTGTTAATCTTGCCCTGAAACTGTCAGGAGAAAAAATGGAAATGAGAGGGTAAGTAGTGATGGGAAAATAGTTACAATATTCTCTTAACTGGAAGAGACAGAAAATAATTCTGTCCTCATGTTTAAACAGAAATTGAGTTTATTGAAAGAATAAAGACTAGCTCATAGAAGGACCTTCTGACAGAAACACCAGGCTTAGAATGTGAAAAGAAACAAGGTTAGACCAGAGCCAAAATCATGCCACAAGCCAGTCTGATGGTGACACCACTGGTTCACCATGGGAATCTGGGCCTTGAAGTCTGCTCCTCCCACAATGGACACTATGGGCCACTGCCACATGCATTCCATGGCCCACATTATGCACATTCAGTACAGACACTAATTTCTAGAACAAAAACTCCTTCATATAAGAAAAGTCAATTGCAACCATACTGCTTATATTTAACTTAAAGAATGTGTAATTTATCAATATCTAATAAAAAGTAAAATGTTCACAACTTATACAGTAATTCCTTTTGGGGGTATATGACTTGGTGAAATCCACTCAGAATACACAAGGATCAACATATCCAAGAATGTTCATTGAAGAATAATTTTCCTGTTCAAATCTTTTATCGGTGGCTTAAAAGAGGAATTAAAATAATTATTACAAACTATCAAAGGTAAAAGATGGGATAGAGAAAAAAGTAACTTTATAAAACTTAGGCTGACTGCCTGTAATCTCAGCACTTTGGGAGTCCAAGGTGAAGGACTGTTTGAGCCCAAGAGTTTGAGACCATCCTAGGCCACATAGTGAGACCATGTCTCTACAATTGTTTTTTAAACTAGCCAGATGTGGTATCATCTATCTGTAGTCCCAGTTACTCAGGAGGCTGAGATGAGAGGATTGCTTGCGCCTAGAAGGTTGAGGCTTCAATGAGCTGAGGTCATACCACTGCACTGTAGCCTAGGTGACAGAGCAAGATCCTGTCTCTAAACTAAAAAGTGAATAATACATAAATACATAAATAAAAATCAGTTCTTCTGCCAGGCGCGGTGGCTCACGCCTGTAATCCCAGCACCTTGGGAGGCCGAGGCGGGTAGATCACGAGGTCAGGAGATCGAGACCATCCTGGCTAACATGGTGAAACCCTGTCTCTACTAAAAACGCAAAACATTAGCCAGGCGTGGTGGCGGCCGCCTGTGGTCCCAGCTACTTGGGAGGCTGAGGCAAGAGAATGGCGTGAACCCAGGAGGCAGAGCTTGCAGTGAGCTGAGATCGCGCCACTGCACTCCAGCCTGGGCGACTGAGTGAGACTCCGTCTCAAATAAAAAAAAAAAGTCAGTTCTTCTGATTCAGAAAGGGGATTCCAAATATTTGTAAAAGCCTGGAACAGTAGAGTAAAACCAACAAAATAGAGTCAAAAATGATACATTTTTTTCTTTTTTTTTTCAGTAACCAGCTGCACAAGTACAGGAGGAGCAAGACTTGACTTGTGGGATTTTTCTTATAAAAATAACTTGATAGGTTTGAGTTGACCACAAACCTAATATACGTGTTATGACAGCTGAGTGGGCTCAACTCTTAGGTTACACCTGGGCCTTGTGTCCAACTAAGGAAGATGTAACTGTCTTCCAATACCATGTAGAAGAGAGAAAACACTGAAAACCATAGAATGTCAGTTAAGCATGAGATGTATTCCTCTGGGGAGTAAAAGATGAACAAATTGATAAAAATTAAATGAATATGGATATTGTTTTAGTTTAAGAAATAACTTTCTGGCATCTGTAGGTTTCCAATAGTTTAGAGAAGTAGTAAGTTACCACTTGAAGTTATCAAGAAGAAACTTGATGGCTGTCTGTTCTATATTGGGTGAGAGACTTTAAATATTTTAAATTTTCTTAATTTTTTTCATTCAAAATTTTTATTTTGTAGGTAAGAAAATAGGCCTGCAGATTAAAGAAGAAAGAATACTAACAGCTTTGAGAAAATACTATATTCAAGGTTCTTTATCTAACTAATCTTAATCAGAAACCATGGGACAAAGCAAAAGGAATATCCCCACTGAGAAGTACTAAAGGTGAAGAGAGAGATAAAAATATGGTTATTTAAAAATTTTATCCCATCCTGGCTGGGCGCAGTGGCTCACGCCTGTAATCCCAGCACTTTGGGAGGCCCAAGTGGGCAGATCACGAGGTCAGGAGATCGAGACCATCCTGAATAACATGGTGAAACCCTGTCTCTACTAAAAATACAAAAATTAGCCAGGCATGGTGGTGGGCACCTGTAGAACCAACTACTCAGGAGACTGAGGCAGGAGAATGTCAACCCAGAAGGCGGAACTTGCAGTGAGCTGAGATCATGCCACTGCACTCCAGCCTGGGAGACAGAGCAAGACTCCGTCTCACAAAAAAAAAAAAAAAAAAAAAAAAAAAAAAAAATTATACCATCCTGTACAAGTAACTGCAGGATGAGGAAGACCTGACTTGTGAGGATACTTCCTATGAAAATAACTTCAGGGATCCGAGTTGCCCACAAATCTATGAGATAACATGCATTACAGAAAACTATTACAAAATAGCCTTATTTTGTCTCTTTTCTCTTTAGTAAAGCCCAATGGAGCTATTCTTTTCCCTATTTGGATGAAATGTTGAGCCAGCTTATAACTTCACTGGTTACACTTAGATGATAGTCCTGCAGTCACTTTAAATCACAAACACAATCTAATTTATAATGTAAAACATCCATGATTGTGTTATAATCAAAAGTTTGAGCCTGATTTAAAGTAGAAACACTCCTGCCTCCTCACTTCCATTGGCCAGAGCCTGTCTTTGGTAAGCTGTTTGCGGCGGGAGAGAGCCGCAAAGGAAGGAAGAGTCATGGAAAGAGATAAGGTACAAAGGATATTTCTCCCTGATGGGTACTTTCGTAAGATAGTGATATATTCTCCAGGGAGATACTGAAGGAGTGAAGCAGTTATTTGATGCTGATGTGTTCTCTCATGGGATCCTTTTAATTTCTGGGAACTCCCTCAAGACCTTCCAACTGCAACCCCCCTTTCATGGGCAGGCTTTTAACATTGGTGCGTCTCCATCGTCCTCCCCAGCATTCCTGCCCTGGCTGGTATAGTTGCTGTATCTGCAGTCTCCTTTCCCTGGCGGACCATGTACTTGAGGGGATCCCTTTAAGAACAACTCCAGGTTGACATCACAACCAGTTCTAGCTCCTGAGATCCAATTACCTTGAACCTACTATTGGTCAAGACAGGTGCAGTCACTTCTCAGGAGCAGCCCTCGACTCTGTTGTTATCAGCTGTTTTACTTGTTCAATCCTGAGGTAGGGCTCAGTCCACAGGTCCAGGAACACCTGTTATACTCTCAGTGATCTTGCCAAGCCCCTCTCACCTGACCTAGCACTGGGAGACAGCACCACTACACCCCTCCAGTTGTCAACTAAGAAAGTCTTTTGATAAATCCTCCCCAAATCCCACTCTTCTGGTCCTTTCATATCCCTGCTCTGTGTAAAAGATAGCTGGGAATGGGGCTCATGGGACCAATGGACCCAAATATTTTCTTTGTACATTTCATTTTGAGCATCTGTCATATCCAATATCCATCATGGTGCCATGGTCAAGACTTCCAATTAAACATCATTTATACTCATATTGATTCCTATTATACTCCTCTTAACAACCTGTTTGATAGGCCTTAATAGTCACATTTTACAGATAGGAAAACTGAGGCACAGAGAGATTAAATATTTGCCCACACTGGGCCATACAACTTGTAAATTGTGAGACATGATACGAATCCAGAATCTTTTCTCCAGGCTGTGCATCATGTTGTTTGGATTAGCTGGCTTCATTGTATAGAAGAATCAATCTATACATTACTTTTCCTTGAGGAAAGGGAAGGTAAAAACAGGGTGGGGAGGCTGTTGCTGCTGTTCAACTGGAACCAAACATCAAATTACAATCCTTGGGTTTTAGTCAATGACTATGTTAAAGGTTTCCCTTGTAGATTGTTATATCCTTTTGTGAGCAGAAGGAAAGCAGCTACATTTGTATGCCATTCTGCCAATTTATCTGTTACATTTATACAACACATAAAGGATAATAATTAACATTTGTTGAGCATTCACTAAGTGCCATGCATTATTCTTGCCATGCATTAATCTAAGTGTTTTATCCAAATTCTTTCACTCTTTCCTCTTAACAACAGTAAGACAGTTTGTGTTGTTGTTTTCTCATCTTAAAGAAAGAGTTTCCAGGAAAAACATTGGGAGAAAACACCAAGGACAGAAAAGCAGCATTCCTCTTTCTGTTCCACCATTTACTAGTACACAGAGTTTGCTAGACCAGTCACGTAACTCCTTAGGGCCATGTTTTCTTCATCTGTAAAATGGGAAAAATAGTAACAGTCTTCTTTGCTTTGCAGGATCCTTGTGAGAGTCAAATGAGACAACAAATGGGTATGTACTGCCCATATTCAAGCAAATATTATCACTGTGTTATTCCTGAGACTACTATCCCATGAAAGGTAGCTCAGTAGCTAAAACTACAAGTTAATCTTTAGCTGAGTGCCACATGACAAGGACCTCAGAAATGCTGTCCAACAGAGAGCAGCTAGTAAACACTCCAGAGGAGAGACTGTTTCCTAAAGATCCTTTAAACAGAAGAAAAGCAACTTTAGAATTAAAAAAGAGAAACTCAAAAATAGTGCTGTATTGCTGAGACAGAGCCAATTTGGGGAACCTTTGGGAAACTTTTGTTTCTCTTGAAAACTGTTAGGTTTGAAAATGAGAGCCAGGTGGGGGAGAAAGGATAAGGCCACAAAAGATGAGCAGAGAGAAAAAAACACGAATTTGGGGAAAGCTAGCGTAAGAATACAGAAAAGAATTTTTTAAATCCACTCAAAAACTGACCAGAGATTTCAAGATATGATTGAATGTTTGCAAAATGCCCCATCTGCTTCATTCCACAGTCAAAAGAGAAATAATGGAAACTTTCTTTTCTCTTTTCCAACAAGACATAACAAAAGCAGAGCTGATGTAATTAATGAAAAAAAGATGGCTATTTGAAATAGTGAAGGCTCTGAATAACAGAATGGAATGGAAATAAAGTCCACATTTAGGGGCAATTCATTATTTATCTGCTGTGTTTTTTATGCACACCGTGTTCTGCTAATTCTCTCTCCAGGGAGAATACCAAACCAGGTTAGTAACTGATACAAGCATGAGTAGTTAGAAGCTATGATATAAGCAGCGGGCAGATGGAGCTATTTCTTGAATATCAATTAGCATAGTCCATCCAAGTTGAAGACGCTTACAATTGAATACTTCAACTTAATGGATCTGTTTTCAAATTCCCTTTAATGGCCCTTCTGTGACCATAATATCTACTTTTCCAGACATCCTAAGTAGAAACCATTATGGACAATGTATGTAGAATTCTCTAAGGATAGCATATGGAGGGGAGAATGTGAGTTGCCAAATTTAGCAGCTCTAGAGAGAGTGTTTTTGAATTAAACTTGAATCTATGGGGATTACAGTTCATTTATGACTGACAAAACATATCTTCCCAATTCTGAAAGATAAATCCCATTGATATACATGTGGATTTCACAGGGTTTCTCAAAAACTATAAGAAAAAAAATCCTTTCCACAAAATGCAGTTCTATAACTATTTTGGATTTATGGTAAGTCACATGTTCTTTTTGCAGTTTTCCTTAGGTTAAATGAGGAATTTTCTAAGTACTGTGCCAACTGTACTTACAGCCTGAGTAAGCTGAGATCAGAAGATTCATCCCTTACATATTAGAGTAAGATCTCTGTTCTGAAAGAAGAGTGGAAGACTGAAATGCAGTGCCTATGGGCTTTAGGATTTTAAAATAAGTAAAATTTCAAAAGTATGAGAGGTGGCACTGCAAGTCTTGTCAAGTTTTCTTTTCTGAATAAGATCAGTTTTAATTTTAATATTTTAATCAATTTTAATATTACTCTATTATTTTTTCATAAAGATAATTGACAGTACAAATGTTTGAAGTTTAAAGTGCAGGTCTTTAATGTACTTAGCTTCATGAAAAATTATCTTCATTTATCATAGTGTTCTAATTTCACTGTGGAGCAGTGAAAATATTGTGGCACAGCAATCCTGGGCTGCAGAACCACAACTGAAAACCTCTAGCCTGATTCACTTTGTTAACATGAGCTAGTTCTCTACCCTAAGCAGCCATTAAAATCTAACTCAAAAGCTTCCAATGTCTAACTAAAGAGCAAATACCTGTAATTTAGGACAAAGTGATTAAATCTTTCGGTGAATATTTACATTTGTTGGAAAATGGTGTTTTGTTTTGTACCCATTCAATAAATTCCTTGGAATAAAATTTCATTTTTTTTTTTTCCTATTTTCAAGGACCTGACATAGCTAGGATTTTAACCAAGCTTTGAGTAGTTTGCATCATAACTATTAACATGTTTTGAATGTTAGCAAGACTTCTAATTTACACATGGAGAACATTCTTAATATCAGCTTTCTGTGTTTTCAACCTGAATAAGAAAACCTCTTAAGTATCAGATTTTTTTTTTTACAGGTTAAATCAAACCATAAACTCCATGAAACTACTAAGATTCCTTGTTTTGTTGGCATCGCCTTGAGTTAAATGTCTAATAATAAATGGTCATTGAGCAGACACTTAAGAATACTTTTATTCAATGATTTTGATATTTTAAAAAAAGATTGGTCTATTATGAAAAAAGAACTTAATTTTATTTATGCTGGTTGAGCAGTTTTCCACTGAAAATGAAAGGCTAAAAATTGACTTTTTCCCTGTACTGAACTTGGAAAACCTAGACTTAGGATACTTACATTCAAGCACACTTTGTTCTTTTTCCTATCCTTTTGAAAATTAATATTAGTACTCTAACATTTTTAGGAGAAACAATCAGTTAAGTCTTCCCTCTGGCAAAACTATCAGGCAATCTTCTCCAGCATTCAATTCCTTAAGAGAATGGAAGGAGGTGTCTTTAATTTTTTTTTTACTCGTTACCCTGTTACTCTGAAACTCAATGCATGCTTAAATTCCATCCACTTGAATTTAGCCTAGGACCTAAAGCAGGTAAAACACACATTAAAATAAATTTACCTGGATTAAATTAATCTGAATCCTGGAAAGTTAGACTAGGGGAAGTGCTGATGGAGAAAATCACTTTTTTTTTTTTTTTTTTAACTGGTATCACTTCTGGAGTGTTTGAATGTTTTACAACAGGCTTGTGTTTCTTTTGTAGTAAGTAAAATCCTACCAAACATTGTTTATTTTAATTTTACTGTGAAATGAATACTTAATATGAGATGTACCTCTTAGATTTTTAAGTACACAATACCATATTGTTAACTATACGCACCATGATATACCGAAGATCTGTAGAATTCATTTATTTTGCATAACTGCAACTTCAGGCATTGCTTTTGAAATCTGAAATATGTGTTCTGATGACTCTATAGCAACCATGCTTTTATTCTCAAAATAGAAATAAAATACAGATGAGGGTAAAAACCAAAACACATTTCTTGAACTAAAGAAATTATTACATATAGACCTTCAAACCATATTAAAATCAGCAAAAGTCTGTTATTTGTCTTAAACATTTAGTTTTCGATGCATTCTGGATATTTTCTCCTACGCATCTTAGAGAAGTTATTTGCTGAAATTGTCAATGTGGCTTTGACTACATTATCTGATGACCAGTAGAGGTCGCCACCTACCACATTCTAGCAGGTCGGGGGCGGGGGGAAATGATGAATGTTCGTTTAGTAAAAACACACATAGGTCAGAAGTTTTCAATATGAAGCTTTCCTCTTGAAAGCTTTGCATAATTGAACCAATATTCAAGTGAGAGGGGAAAAGAATAAATAAAAATAATGGATCCAAGATGTTGGTGTTACAGAACTTCAAAAAACAGAATTTCTTAGAAATTACATAAAAATTCTTCTAGTTGACTTAGTTAACACAAATTATTCTTCATGTCAAAACATTGGAAAGAAAACCTCAAAATGTTATCAAATCCGAACATAATAAAATGCATATATTTGTAAAATGGCATTGTGGTCTCTTTCTACTAGTACATGTTTGAAACACCTAAGCATCTCGGATTTTTGGTTTTGACCTCACATATTCTGTGACTTTCATTCTTTCTTTTATTTTTTCTTAATTTATTAGTTGTATCAACTACATGGTGAAAATTAACCTGTCATAGTGTTAAGGTGGCCTGTGGTTATCAGAATTTACAAAGTATACTGAAGCTTTAGTATTTAATTACTGCTATTGGGTTTCCCAAAATAAGTTTAAAGTTTAACTTATTTTCTTTAAGTCATAATTAAACTGAGAAGAAAAGACTTCTTTTTTTATAGTTTGGAGGTAGAATCCATAGATATCTTGACATAAGAAAATATCTTCCCTTCAGAAGAGGGAATAAACGTATGCTTGATAATTTAGAATGTGCAAATGGATAGTGATCGGTACTTCAAACTAGGGAAGGCTTTTCCAATAAACAGAATGTTTTTAAAAATAGAAATGGTTATTTCAGAAGTTCAGTTGGTAAGCTTACCATCACTAGAAATGTTCGCATGGATGGATAATTAGTGAGATGTGGTGAGAATCTTGTTAAGAATGTGTTAGGAATTTGAATACTCAGGTTTGAGGAGGAAGCTTTACTGAATTTCTAAGAAAGACCATGTGTAATTTTTAGTGTTTCTTTTGTTTTAAACTGATAACAGTGTTATTGATAAAATTATGCTACATTAGAATAATGCTACGTTATGTGACAAATACATCTAAACATTATAGTGGATTAATACAACTGTTTATTTCAAACTCATGTACTATTCCTAGCTGTTATTAATGGTTGGTGGATGACTCTCCTTTATATGGAGATTCAGGGACCCCAGTTTTGTGGCTCTGCCATCTCCTAGGCCATTGAAGTACTTTGTTTCCACCCAGCAGAAAGGGAAAGAAACAAAAGAGAATGAACATCTAATTCAAACTGGAAACAACACATTTACTTCTGCCTATATTCCATTGCAGAAAGCTAGTTAGATGACCCCACATGGATTCAGAGAGAAAGGAAAGCACAAATATTAATACACAGTTGCTGTCTTTACCACTGTCCTCCCTCTGAAAACTGAACATGAGTGCACATCCTTCTTCTTATATATGTGTTATCTCTACAAAGGAGTCAACTCAGTTATATTTAGTAACTTGATCCAACTAAAAGTCCAGAAAATCTGGGTGATACATATCTTCTCCATGAGGTCTGGGTGTGACACCTTATAATCTAGTGACTATTTCCGAAAGTACACTGCACCAAGTGACCAGAATCTTAATCACTCCTTATATCCACATTCTTTGCCATGTAACTCAGTGTCCACTCCCTAGGCATATAGCAGTGTTCCCCCAGCCTTTTACTCTGGTCTCAGCCAGGTGACTTGCTTTGATCAAAGGAATATTAGCAGATAAGATGTAAGCAGAAGCTTGCCCTCTACTTTCAACATGAGAACATACCCATGTCTAGTCTACAGAAGGATGAAAGACACACAAAGCAGAGCCAGTTGCCTCAGCCAAAGCATCCTCGGTTAGTTGACAGCCAGCCAACCTCAGATAGATGAACGATGTAACCCAAGACAGAGCTGCCTGGCTAAACCCTAGCTGATTCTAGACATGTGAGCAATAAATGCTTAATGTTGTATGACACTTGGGGTTTTGTAATTGTTTATTATGCAGGCTTATTGTGGTCATAGATAACTGATACATTTACCAAACTAGACTCTCAACTCTTAGCAGAAATTTACTTGGTTTCATTTTCTACATAAAATATAATGCTATGCTTTTTCATACTGGAATGTAAACTTTGTTGAGTTCATTTTAATATGTAGCAAGGTTGAGCTAGATAAAATGTTGTAAATATTGTGAAACACAAGCGTGAATTAATTTTTATGTCTTTATACCACTTTTAACTTTCAAACCACTTTCAGATGTCCTTTCACTTGATTTTCAAAGCAACCTTCATAGAAAGCAAAATAGATTCCTCTATTCCTGTATTCCTAATTATCAAATCTCAGTGGCTAAGTTACTACCCCAATTACAACTGGTTAATGACAGAACAACATCAAACACACTGGAATCCATCTCTCCTGCCTTCCAGAATGTACTCCCACTGCTGAATAGGCCCTCATTAGAGAAGTAAGGAGATAACAGTTTTTCCATGGCTATTGTATGATAAACATGGTCATAACACTCTTACCTCATTACTGGATATTTTCAAGGGTAAGCTTTTCTCCAGAAATCTCTGATACGTGTTTATGCCTATTCTCTCTAATGAAATACTTTCCCCAATATTTTCTACTAAAGGATCTGTAGAACTGATCAGTAAACAAGAATTGGATGTAAAGAAATTTTTACCTGTAGCAGAGTTTCACAGCCTCAGCACTATTGAATTTTGGGCTAGATAATTCTTTGCTGTGAGTCTTACCTGTTTATATTCAGTAGCATCCCTGACTTGTACCCACTAGATTCTAGTAGCATTGCCCCAGTTGTGGCAAACAAAAATGTCTCTGGACATTGCCAATTATCATTCCCTAGAGTGATATTTGTCTCCTCCTCCATTAAGAAACATGGGGAAAATTAAATGCAACTAGGATTTTGCATGAGTGTCAGATTCCTAGAAGATGAGAGCTGAACATAAGGAATCAGTTTGTGCAAACTTTATTTTATAAAATTTTATATTTTTATTTTCATTTTATAAGGAAGAAAACCACACCCAAACAGTTATTCAAAGCTACAGAACTGGTTAATACTGTGTCTTTTGACACACAATTGAATTATTTTATATTTTATTTATCTGTTCCCTTTTACTCTGCAAATAAAATTAAGGGACTTTGGATAGAGATAGACTGTGCAACTTCTAATTCCTGTTCTAGGTCCAAGTATTGACTTAGTACCCTGCTTTTGGGTTTCTATAGAAGCCTTATCCTACCCAGGTAATTCCACACACATATCCTTATCTGACTTATCTTCTCTGCCTCTTCAAGTTACCCACAAACCTGGCTACCTTTACTATTATCCCCCAGGCTAAGCCCCGGTGCAGTTTTTTCTCTTTATCTCATCTTTCTGGCTGACACTTTAAGGTCCAACTCTCAACGTTCTCAAGGCTCTGATTTCTTTGACCTAGCCTAAATATTCTTTTTGTCCTTTTCTTCTTTTAGGCCTTCCTTAAAAACATCTTTTTTTTATTATTATTATTATACTTTAAGGTCTAGGGTACATGTTCATAACGTGCAGGTTTGTTACATATGTATACTTGTGCCATGTTGCTGTGCTGCACCCATCAACTTGTCATTTACATCAGGTATAACTCCCAGTGCAATCCCTCCCCCCTCCCCCGCCCCGTGATAGGCCCCAAGTGTGTGATCGTTCCTTCCCAGAGTCCAAGTGATCTCATTGTTCCGTTCCACCATGAAGTGGAGAACATGCGTGTTGGTTTTCTGTTCTTCCGCGAGTAGTTTGGCTGAGAATGATAGGTTTCCCAGCTGCATCTCCATGTCCCCTAACAAAGGAACTCAAGACTCCATCATCTTTTTATGCTGCATAGTATTCCATGGTGTATATGTGCCACATTTTCTTAATCCAGTCCTGTCACTGATGGACATATGGGGTTGATTCCAAGTCTTGCTATTGTGAACCAATGGAACAGAACAGAGTCCTCAGAAATAATACCGACACATCTACCGCCAATCCTGATTTTGACAAACCTGGACAAAACAAGAAATGGGGAAAGGTTCCCTATTCTTAATGAAATGGTGCTGGGAAAATTGCAGCTAGCCGTAAGTAGAAAGCTGAAACTGGATCCTTTTCCTACTCCTTATAACGAAAATTTTCAAGATGGATTAAGACGGACTTATGTTACGATGCTAATAGTCCATAAAAACCCAGAAGAAAACCTAGGAATACCATTCAGTGACATAGCATGGACAAGGACTTCATGTCTAAAACACCCAAAAAGCAACAGCAACAAAAGCCAAAATTGACAAATGGGATCTAATAAACTAAAGAGGCTTCATGCAGCAACAAAAGAAACTACCATCAGAGTGCAACAGGACAACTACAGATTGGAGAAAATTTTTGCAATCATACTCTCTGACCAAAGGGCTAATATCCAGAACCTACAAAGAACTCAAACAAATTTATAATAAAACATCTTTTACCATTCAGTAATTCTAGTCGTTTAGATATCAGTTGTCTGAAGGCAAATCCTACTCAACCCAAGAGGTCCTTTTCAACACAGAATGGGTATATTTACTTTTCATTATTGCCTTCTTCCCAAATTTTTATTTATGTATGCATGAGTCATATTCATACTTTTATTTTATTTTATTTTATTTTATTTTATGACAGAATCTCGATCTGTCACCCAGACTGGAGTGCAGTGGTGCAATCTCAGCTCACTGCAGCCTCCACTTCCTGTGTTCCAGTGATTCTTCTGCCTCAGTCTCCTGAGTAGCTGGGAATACAGGCACATGCCACCACACCTGGCTAATTTTTGTATTTTTAGTAGAAACGAATTTCACCGTGTTGGCCAGGCTGGTCTCAAACTCCTGACCTCAAGTGATCAGCTACCGTTGGCATCCCAAAGTGCTAGGATTATAGGCATGAGCCACCATGCCCGGCATATTTATACCTTTAAAAGAGCAATGATCAGTTTCTTCTTGGAAGTATCCATTGCTCTATTATAAAATTGCCTAAATGTTATGTTTCAGCATGCCAGTCTTTTATTCTCACTCCTTACCTGGAGTAGCCCCCCAGTTTCATCATCGTTTTGGGACACAGCGTGTGTTTTGCTACCACTTTCCCATCTTTAAAACAAGTAAGTGGAGAAAACTAAATAGCTCCCCATCAAAATATAGATTAATAAATTCAGTCCTCTAGGCATGTTGTTTTATGAAATTGGTAGAAAATATTATTTGATAAAAGGATGCCAAACTACAATAAAAGCCAATAATTAAGAAGCTTCCTATCACAGTATTCAAAGAGACAAATACTATCTATTTGTCTTCAGGAACCTGACTTCTTTCATTTCAGCCCATCAAGAATATAATCTGATTTCAAATGATTATGTATGAACCTGTGGTAAAGAATTGCTATTCTTTTGAGTAAAGAGGAAAAAAATAGCATCCTATAAAGTACATAGGTAAAAGGCATTTGGAAACTGTGTATTCTTTTCACTTACTTGAGCAATGATTATTCATTTGCTTTGGGAATTAACTTATTTAAGAATAAGATAGAGGTAGAGGAGATTTGGGAATGGAAGAGACTAAAAATATCTGCTGAGATTTTGTTGTGCAAATATAACCAGAAAAGGATTATAAGTGTGGATGCAATTTGATTCTGCCATAGACCCAGGTGTTGAGCAACTTTTACTCTAGCAGCTGTCTGAAAAAGGAGGTGAGTCCTCCAAGATCTATGAAAATGAGGCATAAGGGCATGGTTTTTTTTTTTTTTTTTTTTTTTTTTTTTTGTTGTTTTTGTGAAGTTCTGAATATTCCATTAGCATGTAATATGTGTTAATAAATATCATCTGTAAAGTTTAAAGTGTTCATTCTCAACTCTGATTTCAAGTTATATACTTCATATGGTTGCTTGATTTCAGGAAAAGTAATTCCCAAGCTTAAGCTGATACTTTTGGCTTGTTGTCTCTATTGAAAAGGAGCCATTTTATACTTAGCATATAAACAAATTATTTTAGTGAAGGCTTCTTTTTAAAAATGTGTTCATAGCTGTATGTTGTTAAGATAACTACCAGTGAGTATTTGTATTTTTACTGAACATAGTGTCTGAATCTAGGAAAGCACAAAGTGAAGTGATAGGTTGATGATTATCACGTGAATTTAGGTTCTGGTTGTGGTTTTGTAACCACTTTCCTCTGCAAATACAAAACCGGAATGCAAATTCTGGTTCTGGTCTAAGACCTCTTAATGCTTCATGAAAACAGAATGGCCAAATATTGTACATTTATGCTCATTCCTTATTTACCCATAGATATTTACAAGATAAATATATGGAAGATGTATCAGGAAGAGGTCTCTGATTCCTTTCTCTCACTGGCTATTATACAGAAGAAGGGCAAATCAGTTATCCATTGTCACAATAATGCCACATAAAAAACACAGCACTTCAGTGGAACATACAATAATAAACATGTACTTATGAGTACACAGATTGGTTGGTTCTGAAGATCTGAGCTGGGTTCAGATGATCTCAACTGGGTCACTTATGCTTCTATAGCCAAATAGAAGGTCAGCTCTCCTTCTACATAGCGTATTACATCCAACTGAGTAAAGTGATCTAGGATGGTCCCATCAGGGAAAACTCTGCCCACCACCAAGTTTTCCTCATTTCTCTTTAACAGGCTAACCAGATTTGTTTTCATGGTGGTGGCAAGAATCCAAGAGAACAAGTTGTAAGTGTATAAGACCATATGAGGTGTAGAATCAGAACTGAAATTCTTTTATTTGTGACATATTCTTTCGTTCAAAACAAGTCATAGGGTAGCCCAGAGAGAGTTAAAGGCTGGGAAACACACTCCAGATCTTAATGGGAGGAACTGAAATGTCACATCTCAAAGTGGGTAGCTATAGAGAGGGTTGGAAATTAGGATATTTTTACAATCAGTCCACCGTATAGAACTTAGGCAAACAATCTTTGTGGGGGACTATATCTTAAAGCTGCATTTTGCACAGCAGCGCTCTGCTTTTATTTAGATCGTACATATATGAATGGAGTTGTGATGCTATCTTTTTAGTGCTATCACAGTTGACACTATTTGGTATCATAAAGCAGAGTGGAAATATTAGATAAACCAGTTCAAGTTTTTGGTATAGTTTAATGGTTTAGAACTTCATTTACCTCAGTAGGTGTCTCCACTTACCACTATCCTAATGCCGTGAAATCCTCCCTTCGATTTGTTCTGTGTACATAAAAACGAGGACTTGTAAACAAATTTTCCATGGAGATTATAATTAATGTCCCTATTTGACTTATTTGTATATATGCACCCCCCTATTACTAATTCTCCTTGTGTGACCAAATGCAGTTTCTACTACTCTTTGCTTGTAAAACAGTAACGAGGAGGAGATGCAGCAGAAGGAAAGTGACTTTACTTCCCAAGTTAGCAGTGGGGAAATGGTCTAGGCTTCCTGCCTTAAAGAAATCATTTCAAACTTGGGGGCAGAACTCTAGTATTTAAAAAAGGAGACTTCATATGAAGGGAATGCAAGAGGGGCGAGGAGGTACAGGAACACATGACTTACTCCAATGCTTTATCTTGAGTTATTGTCCCATTTGGTGAATGGGCTGGTATGGAATCTCTCTCTCTCTCTCTCTCTCTCTCTCTTTCCCCTCTCTCTTTTCTCTTCTATCAGTTATACATTCATCCTTCTTATAATAGCACTTTGATTTTTCTATAGGAAATTACCCCTCCTTCTTTTCAGGAATAAAGTTAGAGGTGCTTGTCCTTGCCTTTGCCCTTGTCCTCTTCCTTGTTCTGCAGGACCATCTTATGGGGTAGGTTGGTGAGGTTGTAACTGAAGTACAACACTTCACTCTTTGCAGCACTCTTTCTTCCTATTAAACATTTCTTTTTCAAATCTATACTGTTGTTGGTAAATTCTTATGAACCGGCAAGTCCACCACTTCCTGATGCCAGGGCTCTGACACCTCACCCAGCAATCGGAAATGTTTTCCATCTCTTACAATCAGAGAACAATAAAATATATATCCCTTACATTTTACTGCATACTTATTTTTCCTCACTTGCAAAAATTTGCAGCCTATGTTACTGTTACTCTAAGTTCTTATCTGAGGAATGTAATTAAATATTCTTACTTTTAAAAAATCAAAAAGATATTGAACATTTGGATAAGTGAACAGTCATAGGAGGTGCCTGAGTGGGGATAGTGGTGGAGCATATAGTATTTGTTCATATTTGTTGATGGAAAAAGAAGCTAAAAGTAGTAGAAAGAGCATAATCTTTGAAGTTAAACAGATCAGGGTGCTAATTCTAGGTCAGCTATTTACTACCTTATGGCCTTAGGAAAATCACTATTTCTTAATCTTAAAATGATGTATATAGCATTTTTCATACCAGTTCTAATGAGAATTAGAGATAATGTGTGAAGTACTGGCCATGTTGTAGATGCTTAATAATTTATAGATACTATCATTACACATGTAAGTAGTAAATAAATTAACTTTACCTAAAGAGAAGGCTAAACTTTGTTTCCACTTGACTCTTGGAAGATAATATCCGAACTGGAAATTCTTAAGTGATAGGAATGTCTTTGTTTTTCACAGTGGATCCCCTAGATTTGTAATTTATGGTAATGAGGTGATTCAGGGTGAGCCCCTAGATAGTTTATGCTAACAAGATAACTCAGGATAGGGGCTGGCCATGCCAGAAAGATCATTATGTGAATAGAGGGCTTTGAGTCACATTATATTACCCTGACCTCTGGAGAGGAGTGGGACTGGACTTTGAGTTCAACCATGTGGGCAGCAAATCAATCAATCGTGCCTATGAAATGAAGTCTCAATAAAAACTCTGGAAACTGAAGCTCAGGTGAGCTTCCTGGGTGGCAATACTTCATGCATATATTGTCATGTACAGATGCCGATAGGGTACTGTGTCCCTGAGGACACAGAAGCTTTGTGTTTGGAGCCCCCAGGGTCCCAGATTTTGCTCTATGCATCTTTTTCTTTGGCTGGTTCTAACTGTTATCCTTTTGCTATAATCAAACTATAATCGTTAAGTATAGCCCTTTCCTGAATTCTGTGAGTCATTCTAGTGAATTATCAAAACTGATGGTGGATTTGGGAAATCCCCAAACTTGCAGTTGGTGTCTGAAATCTTGGGCAGACTTGGCAGTCTAAAATACTGTGCCCTTAACCTCAAGTTTGGCTAATTCTGCATAGCATATTATATCCAACCAAGTAAAGTGAATATTACCTCATTGAAAGTAAGACAGAAAATCTGGTTTTACTTCTAGTCAGCTGGGAATGGTAATTGGAAATTAATTTTGTTTGGAATGTACAAATGTAAGTATTACTGTCTCAATTTAGTACATGTATCATATGTTATCATTGTTTTATCTTGGCAATGTAAAGAAGCATTTTTAAGGACCTTCATATGTTCACATGTCATCTCACAAGGCTGCACCCTCCTTTTATGAATGTCTGTATTCTTAAACCCTTTCATTCTAGCAGAGGGATTTTCATAAATATAACCCTTGTATTTGGGGAAAGACACCTTTGCTAGTCTTAGATGTCTCAATGAAATATAATCTTTCTGAAACTTACCTATAATAATAATGAGTACCGGTCAAGAAGTCCCTACCATATGCCAGAAGCAATGCTTGGTACTTTTATATGTACATATTCTAATCTTTATAACCATCTTGGAAGGTAATTATTTCTATTCCCTTTTCTTAAAATGTATATTATTGACTGTCAAAAAAGACTTCCGTAAAGCCTTATTGATCAAGCAAGGTAAATTGAGTAGACTTGCTGTAGAAAGTCCTTAATGTGGTCTTAGTGCCATCTGAAGAGCGTGGGGAAGGAGTCAGAAAAGGATATTTATAGGGCTTGGAATCTGAGATTAAGTGGTCAGTGTAGTCTTTCCTGACAGGAAACTTACTGGGATTGGCAAAATACGTGACATAATAATTCAAAGTTGCAAGACACAGCAAAGTAAGGGTTTTAAAGGAGTCTTGATAAGTAAAGCTTTCTGGTAAGTGAGCTGTTTTCCCAGATGAGTAATCTGTTGTTCTAAAAGAAGTGCTCTTGGCCAAAATGAGCAAACTGTTTGCTCAGAAAAATTAGTTTCCAAGAATTTTATCAAGCTAGAATTAAAATTATGTATTAGTTTACATTCTTCCCTTCCTGGACAAAAATTACCAGAATGCTATGGTTTGAACACATTCCCCACAAAAGCATACGTTGAAAAATTTAGTCCCCAGTGTAACAATATTGAGAGATGGGGCCTAACTTGAGGTGCTCGGGTCATGGGAGATCCACCCTCATGAATAATACGATGCTGATTATGAAAGGTCTTGAGGCTTTGAGTGTTTGATCTTTTCACCCTGTTTCATATGCACAAGCTCTCTTTACTCTTCCACCTTCTTCCATGGAATAAAATAGCAAGAAGGTGATTGCCAGATGCTAGCGCAGTGATATTGGACTTCCCAGCATCCAAAACTGTGAGAAAGATATTTATTTTAATTATAAATTACTCAGTCTTGGATATTTTGTTATAGAATCCCAAAACGAACTAAGACACTGAAATAAACAGTTGTCATTTTGGCACATTGGTCTCAAATTTCAAAAATAAAGATATTGACGTTGTAAGAAAGTAATTTTCTACGAATTATATCTAGAACTCTGTAACTCCAAAGTCCTAGTTTGGTCTACAGCACAAGACTTTCTCACCAAATATCTTTATATTTCCCTGAAGAGTAAGACTACATACAGCCACACAGCTTTACTTTCAAAACTAAGAACTAAGGTTGCCTACACCAGCTTGACTTTACTATTTTTTTTCTGGAAGATAAGCCAATAAGCCAGTAAATTACTTGATTGCTTACTTCAACAGCTTCCTGAAAATAAACCAATGATCCCCTTCTCAAGGTAATGGGTTACTCATCTGGGCAAGCTGCTTGCTGATAAAACAATTGTTTACTTATCAAGAATCACATCAAGACCCTCATCTGTCTGTAAGCACCAGTATAGAATTATTTATGTTGCAAACTTCTCCCACTCTTTTTTATTTTTTTATTGTATTTTATTTTTATTTTATCTTTTTTTTTCTTTGTGAGATGGAATGCAGCTCTTGTTGTCCAGGCTGGAGTGCAGTGGCTCACTGCACCCGCTGCCTCCCAGGTTCAAGTGATTCTGCTGCCTTAGCCTCCCGAATAGCTGGGACTACAGGCGTCCACCATCACACCCAGCTAATGTTTTGTATTTTTAGTAGAAGTGGGGTTTCACCATGTTGGCCAGGCTGGTCTCGAACTCCTGACCTCAGGTGATCCACCCGCCTTTGCCTCCCAAAGTCCAGGGATTACAGCTTCTCCCACTCTTGAACAGATCCCTACATTGCAAGCAAGACCAGGATTAAATTACAAGAACCCCACCCCCAAAATCATATCAATATCTATCCTTGATTTTCTTTCTTCAGAAGCACTATTAAGACTCTAGTAAAGATATTGTTTCTAACAGTAAGAATACAATAAGATAATAATAGCAGTTAGTAATAACCCAGCTTTGCTCTATCAACGTATTATTCTGGTGAATCCAGGATTTGTGGGAGATTTGGCAATTGACAACCTTATGGCCAGAGACTGTTTAACATGATCAATTTTAAATAGATATACCACTTGATGGTTTATCATGCATCACAGGTTATAAAGAACTTCAACATATATCACTTGGTTTAATCATCAAAAGAACCATTTGAAGTAGGTATTATTATTATACTTCTATTAATCCAGGTTAATAAACAGAATTTAAGAGAGACCAAATGACTTGGTAAAGATCAAATAGCAGGTAATCAAGATGGGACTCATAAAGCACATTATGATGTATAACATGATGTTTTGATTTGTATATATTTTGTGAAAGGATTACATTGAGCTAATTAATATATCTATCACATCACATACTTATTTGTTATGATGAGAATATTTAAAACCTACTGTCTAAACAAATTTCAAGTATACAAGTCATTATTATGAATTACAGTCACCATGTTATACAATAAATCTCTAGAAGTTATAAATCCTGTGTAAGTGAAATTTTGTACCTTTTAACCAACATCTCTCCTTCCCCAACCTCTTTCTCCCCAGGCACCCCTCAGCTGATAACCACCATTTTACCTTGCTTCTATGATTTTGACTTTTTTAGATCCCACCTGTAGGTGAAATCATGCAGAATTTCCCTTTCTGGGCCTGCCTTATTTCACTTAACATAATGTCCTACATGTTCATTCATAACGTCACAAATGATAAGATTTTAAGACTGAATAGTACCTCATTGTGAATACCATTGGTCCTTGAACAATGTAGGTGTTAGGGCCACTGACACCCATGTAATAAAAAATATGCATATAAGTTTTAACTCCCTAAAAACCTAACTATTAATACCCTACTGTTGACTGGAAGCCTTTCTGACAACATAAACAGTTGATTAACATATATGTTATGTGTTGTATGTATTGTATACTCTATTCTCACAATAAAGTAAGCTAGGGTAAAGAAAATGTTATTAAGAACGTCATAAAGAAGAGAAAATAAATTTACTATTCTTTTAAGTGGAAGTCAGTCATCATAAACATCTTCATGCCCATCATCTTCACATTGAGTAGACTGAGACGGAGGAGGAAGAGGAATAGTCAGTCTTGCTGTCTCAGAGGTTGCCGTATAAGAAGGAAATCCACGTATAAGTTAACCCATGCATTCAAACCATGTTGTTCAAGGGGCAGCTGTATATACATAACATTTTCCTTATCTAATTTTCCATTTATGGACATTTAGGTGGATTCCATATTTTGGCCTTTGTGACTGTTTCAGTGAATGTGGGAGTGCAGATATCTCTTTGACATGCTGATTTAAGTTTTTAAATATATATACCCAGAGGTGGAATTGCTGGATCACGTAGTAGTTCTATGTTTAATTTTTTGAGGAATCTTCATACTGTTTTCCATAATGGCCATACTAATTTACCTTCCCACTGACAGTGTATAAGCGTTCTCTTTTCTCCATATCCTCACTAACACTTGTTATATTTTGTCATTTTGATAATAGCTATTCTAAAAGGAGTGAAGTGATATTCATTTTGGGTTTGTTTAGTTTAGTTTAGTTTAGTTTAGTTTAGTTTAGTTTTGTTTTGTTTTGTTTTGTTTTGTTTTGTTTTGTTTTTGAGACGGAGTTTCGCTCTTGTTGCCCAGGCTGGAGTGCAATGGCGCGATCTCGGCTCACCGCAACCTCCGCCTCCCAGGTTCAAGTGATTCTCCTGTCTCATCCTCCTAAGTAGCTGGGATTACAGGCATGTGCCACCACACCCGGCTAATTTTTGTATTTTTAGTAGAGACGGGGTTTCGCCATGTTGGTCAGGCCGATCTCAAATTCCCAACCTTAGGTGATCCGCCCGCCTCAGCCTCCCAATCTTTTTGGTTTTAGTTTGCATTTTACTGATGGTTAGTGATGTTGAGCATTTGTTTTCATTTACCTCTTGGCCATTTCTTTTGAGAAACGTCTATTGATATTCTTTACCCATTTTTAATTAAATAGTTTTTGTTGCTATTAAGTTGAGTTCTTTATATATTTGGATATTACTCTTTTATCAGATGTGTGGTTTGCAGATGTTTTCTCCCATTTCATAGGCTGTATCTTCGATCTGTTAATTGTGTCCTCTCCTGTGCATAAGCTTTTTAGTTCGATGTAATTCCATTTGTCTATTTTTGCTTTTGTCGCCTGACCTTTTGGGTTAATACTCGAAAATTATTGCCCAAGCCACTGTCAAAAAGCTTTTTTCCCATGTTCTATTCTAGTGTCCCCTAAACCTAATTATTGAGGTTTCAGTTTCAGGTCTTACATTTAAGTATTTTAATCCATTTTGAGTTTATTTATTTGTGATGTGAGATCAGGATCCAGTTTCATTATTATAGTTGTGTATATCCTGTTTTCGCGACATCATTTATTGAAAAGACTATTCTTTCCCCATTGTGTATATATATTCTTGGTATCGTTTTGGAAGATCACTTGACTGTATATGTGTGGATTTATGCTGGGGCTCTCTATTCTGTTCTATTGCTCTGTGTGTCTGTTTTTATGCCAGTACCATGCTGGTTTAATTACTACAGCTATGTAGTATACTTTGAAATCAGGGAGTTTGATGCCTTTAGTGTTGTTCTTTTTACTCAAGATTGCTTCAGTAATTCAATATTTCTTATGATTCTGTAAAAATTTTAGGAATTTTTTCTATTTCTATGATAAATATCATTTGGTTTTTCATAGGAGTTGCTTGAATGCATAGATTGCTTATGTAGTATGAATGTGTTGATAATATTAATTCTTCCAGTCCATGTTCATGGACTTGCTATTATTTTACGTATTTGTGTCCTCTTCAATTATTTTTCAGCAATGTTTTATAGTTTTCAGTGTTCAGGTGTTTCACCTTCTGGGTTAAATTTATTTCTATGCATTTTTTCATGATGTTGTGAGATGTTTTTTGATTTCTTTGTTTTGGATAGTTTATTGTTATATAGAAATGCCACTCATTTTTATATGTTAATTTTATATCCTCCAATTTTAGTGAATTTGTTTATTAGTTATTACTGTTTTTTGATGGAGTCTTTAAGGTTTTCTATATATGTCATGTCATCTGTAAACAGAGATCATTTTACTACTTCCATTTCAATTTGAAAGCATTTTAACATATTTTTCTTGATTAATTGCTTTGGATAGGACTTCTAGTACTAGAAGTGGAAGTACTTTTCATTCTTCAGAAAAGAAATGATGGGAGTGGGTATCCTTGTCTTGTTTCAGATTTTTGAGGAAAAGCTTTCAGCTTTTCACATTGAGTATGATGTTAGCTGTGAGATTGTCGTATATGGACTTTATTATGTTGAGGTACATTCTTTCTATACATAATTTATTGAAATATTTATTATAAAATATGTTAATTTTGTCAAATGCTTTTACTGCATCTGTTGAGATGATCATCTAATTTTATCCTTTGCTTTGTTAATGTGCTATATCGTGTCATTGATTTGCATGTGTTGAATCACCCTGGCATCCCACGGATATAACTTATTTGATAATGGTGTATGATACTATTATTTTTGTTTGTTTATTTAATTATCATTTTAGAGATGGAAATTTGCTATGTTGCCAAGGCTTGACTTGAACTCCTGGGCTCAATTAATTCTCCTGCTCAGCCTCCCTGAGTAGCTGGGATATAGGCACATACCACCACACCTAGCTCTGATCCTTTTAGTGTGCTGTTGAATTCGGTTTGCTAATTTTGTTGAGGATTGTTGCATCGGTGTTCATCAGGGATACTGGCTTATATATTTATCTTCTTGTGGAGTATTTTGCTGTCTTTGGATCAGACATAATCCTTATCAGGATAATGCTGAACTTGTAAAATGAATTCTGAAGTGTTGCCTCCTTTTCAATTTTTCAAGAGTTTGAAAAGGATTGGCATTAATGTTTCTTTAAATATTTGGTAGAATTCACCAATGAAGCCTTCATGTTGTGAGCTTTTTTTTGTTGTAAGTTTTTGGCTATTGATTCAGGCTCCTGATTTATCTGTTCAGATTTTATATTTCTTCATGATTCAATCTTAGCAGGCTGTATGTTTTTAGGAATTTCTCCATTTCTTTTAAGTTATCCATTTTTTGTTGGCATAGAATTGTCCACTTAGTCTCTTTTGTATTTCTGTGGTATCAGCTGTAATTTCTCCTGTTTTATTTATTTTTTTTATTTGAGTCTTCTCTCTTTTTTCTTAGTCTACCTAAAGGTTTGTCAATATTGTTTAGCTTTTAAATAAAGCAATTTTTTGTTATTAATTTTTTCTATTGTTTTTCTAGTCTCTGTTTCATTTACTTCTGCTGTGCTCATTGTCATTTTCTTCCTTTTGCTGACCATGAGCTTGATACATTCTGCTTTTTTCTAGTTCCTTGAGGTGTAGAGTTAGATTGTTCATTTGAGATCTTTCTTTCTTAATGTAGGCATTTATCATTGTAAACTGCCCTCTTATAACTGCTTCTGCTGCATCTCATAACTTTTTGTATGTTGTCTTTCCATCTTTATTTGTCTCAAAATATTTTTATTTCCCTCTTGATTTCTTATTTGACCAACTGGTTGTTCAAGAGTATGTTGTTTAATTTCCACATGTGTGTAAATTTTCTGAAATTTCTTCTGTTGTTTATTTCTAGTTTTATACTACTGTGGTTTGAGAATATACTTACTATGATTTCAGTCTTCTTAAATTTGTTGAGATTTGCTTTGTGGTCTAACACATGGTCTTTTCTGAAGAATGTTCCATGTGCACTTGAAACAAAAATGTGTGTTCTGCTGATTTTGGATGGAATGTTCTGTATATGTCTATTACATCCATTTGGTCTATACTGTTGTTTAATTCTACTGTTTCCTTATTGATTTTCTGTCTGGATGATATTGCCATTATTGAAAGTGGGACATTAAAGTCCCCTACTATTATTCTACTGCTATCTATTTCTCCCTTCACTTATTTTATATATATATATATATATGCTTTATATATTTAGATGTTCCAATGTTGGGTGCATATAAATTTTTATTGTTATATTCTCTTAATGTAATCACTCCTCTATTATTATATAATAACTTTTTTTGTCTCTTGTGATAGTTTGTTTACTTTAAGTCTATTTTATCTGATAAGTGTAATCACTCTTGCTCTATTTTGGTTACCATTTGCATGAAATAGCTGTTTTCATTCCTTCACTTTCAGCCTGTGTGTAGTCCTTTTCTTCATTTTCTTTCTTTCTTTTCTTTCCTTCCTTCCCTTCCCTTTCCTTCCTTCCTTCCTTCCTTTCCTTCCTTCCTTCTTTTCTTTTCTTTTCTTTCTTGCTTGCCTGCCTTCCTGCCTGCCTGCCTGCCTTCCTTCCTTCCTTCCTTCCTTCCTTCCTTCCTTCCTTCCTTCCTTCCTTCCTTCTTTCTTTCCTTCCTTTT
>NW_016805223.1:2583352-2586291 GCF_001698545.2 Rhinopithecus bieti | reverse complement strand
AATCTGGGTGCTCCTGTATTGGGTGCATATATATTTGGGATAGTTAGCTCTTCTTATTGAATTGATTCCTTTACCATTATGTAATGGCCTTCTTTGTCTCTTTTGATCTTTGTTGGTTTAGAGTCTGTTTTATCAGAGACTAGGATTGCAGCCCCTGCCTTTTGTTTTTGTTTTTGTTTTCCATTTGCTTAGTAGATCTTCCTCCATCCATTTATTTTGAGCCTATGTGTGTCTCTGCATGTGAGATGGGTCTCCTGAATACAGCACACTGATGGATCTTGACTCTTTATCCAGTTTGCCAGTTTGTGTATTTTAATTGGGGCATTTAGCCCATTTACATTTAAGGTTAATATTGTTATGTGTGAATTAGATCTTGTCATTATGATGTTAGCTGGTTATTTTGCCCATTAGTTGATGCAGTTTCTTCCTAGCATTGATGGTCTTTACAATTTGGCATGTTTTTGCAGTGGCTGGTACCAGTTGTTTCTTTCCATATTTAGTGCTTCCTTCAGGAGCTCTTGTAAGGCAGATCTGGTGGTGACAGTGTCTCTCAGCATTTGCTTGTCTGTAAAGGATTTTATTTCTCCTTCACTTGTGAAGCTTAGTTTGACTGGATATGAAATTCTGGGTTGAAAATTCTTTCCTTTAAGAATGCTGAATATTGGCCCCCACTCTCTTCTGGCTTGTAGAGTTTCTGCTGAGAGATCCATTGTTAGTCTGATGGATTTCCCTTTGTGGGTAAGCCAACCTTTCTCTCTGGCTGCCCTTAACATTTTTTCCTTAATTTCAACCTTGGTGAATCTGACAATTATGTGTTTCGGGGTTGCTCTTCTCTGGAGTATCTTTGTGGTGTTCTCTGTATTTCCTGAATTTGAATGCTGGCCTGCCTTGCTAGATTGGGGAAGTTCTCCTGCATAATAACCTGAAGAGTGTTTTCCTGCTTGGTTCCATTCTCCCCGTCGCTTTCAGGTACACCAGTCAAACGTAGATTTGGTCTTTTCACATAGTCCTATATTTCTTGGAGGCTTTGTTTCTTTTCACTCTTTTTTCTTTAAACTTCTCTTTTCACTTCATTTCATTAATTTGATCTTCAATCACTTACACCCTTTCCTCCAGTTGATCGAATCGGCTACTGAAGCTTGTGCATGCATCACGTAGTTCTTGTGCCTTGGTTTTCAGTACCATCAGGTCATTTAAGGTCTTCTCTACACTGTTTATTCTAGTTAACCATTCATCTAATCTTTTTTCAAGATTTTTAGCTTCCTTACCATGGGTTTGAACATCCTCCTTTAGCTTGGAGAAGTTTCTTATTATTCACCTTCTGAAGTCTACTTCTGTCAACTCATCAAAGTCATTCTCTATCCAGCTTTGTTCTGTTGCTGGGGAGGAGCTTTGATCCTTTGGAGGAGAAGAGGCGCTCCAATTTTTAGCATTTTCAGCTTTTCTGCTCAAGTTTCTCCCCATCTTTGTAGTTTTATCTACCTTTGGTCTTTGATGTTGGTGACCTACAGATGAGATTTTGGTGTAGATGTCCTTTTTGTTGTTGTTGATGCTATTCCTTTCTGTTTGTTAGTTTTCCTTCTAACATTAAGGTCCCTCAGCTGCAGGTCTGTTGGAGTTTGCTGAAGGTTTACTCTAGCCCCTGTTTGCCTGGGTATCACCAGCGGATGCTGCAGAATAGCAAATATTGCAGAACAGCAATTATTGATGCCTGATCCTTCCTCTGGAAGCTTTGTCTCAGAGGGGCACCTGGCTGTATGAGGTGTCAGTTGGCCCCTACTGGGAGGTGTCTCCCAGTTAGGCTATAAGGGAGTTAGGGACCGACTTGAGGAGGCAGTCTGTCATTCTCAGAGCTCAAACACCATGCTGGGAGAACCACTGCTCTCTTCAGAGCTGTCANTTGCCTGGGTATCACCAGCGGATGCTGCAGAATAGCAAATATTGCAGAACAGCAATTATTGATGCCTGATCCTTCCTCTGGAAGCTTTGTCTCAGAGGGGCACCTGGCTGTATGAGGTGTCAGTTGGCCCCTACTGGGAGGTGTCTCCCAGTTAGGCTATAAGGGAGTTAGGGACCGACTTGAGGAGGCAGTCTGTCATTCTCAGAGCTCAAACACCATGCTGGGAGAACCACTGCTCTCTTCAGAGCTGTCAGACAGGGATGTTTAACTCTGCAGAAGTTTCTGCTGCCTTTTGTTCAGCTATGCCCTGTCCCCAGAGGTGGACAGAGGCAGGCAGGCCTCCTTGAGCTGCAGTGGGCTCCACTCAGTTCAAGCTTCCTGGCTCCTTTGTTTACCTAGTCAAGCCTCAGCAATGGCAGATGCCCCTCCTCCAGCCACGCTGCCAAATCACAGCTTGATCTTGGACTGCTGCACTAGAAGTGAGCCAGGCTCCCTGGACATGACATGGGACCCACTGAGCCAGGCACGGGATATAATCTCCTGGTGTGCCATTTGCTAAGACCATTGGAAAAGCACAGTATTTGGGTGGCAGTGTCCCGATTTCCAGCTACAGTCTGTCACAGATTCCCTTGGCTAGGAAAGGGAAATCTCCTGACCCCTTACGCTTCCCAGGTGAGGCAATGTCCCGCCCTGCTTCGGCTCACCCTCGTGAGCTGCACCCAATGTCCAACCAGTCCCAGCAAGATGAACCAGGTCCCTTAGTTGGAAATGCAGAAATCACTCGTCTTCTGCGTCAATCACACTGGGAGCTGCAGACTGGAGCTGTTCCTATTCAGGCATCTTTTTGGAACCAGTGCTTTCTTTTATTTCTTTTTATCTTTGCGTATTTACTACTGGTTTTTGCTTTGGGGTTACTATGAAATTTACACAAAAAAATTCTTATAGCAGTATATTTTAGCCTGATAGAAACTTAATTTTATTTTATTTTATTATTATTTTTTTTTTTGCTGCCACTAACAGTTTTTATTATTATTATTAT
>NW_016805223.1:2567050-2578857 GCF_001698545.2 Rhinopithecus bieti | reverse complement strand
TCCAGGAGAACTTCCCCAACCTAGTAGGGCAGGCCAACATTCAAATTCAGGAAATACAGAGAACGCCACAAAGATACTCCTCCAGAAGAGCAACTCCAAGACACATAATTGCCAGATTCACCAAAGTTGAAATGAAGGAAAAAATCTTAAGTGTAGCCAGAGAGAAAGGTCGGGTTACCCACAAAGGGAAGCCCATCAGACTAACAGCAGATCTCTCGGCAGAAACTCTACAAGCCAGAAGAGAGTGGGGGCCAATATTCAACGTTCTTAAAGAAACTTAATTTTAATAGCATACAAAAACTCTACATTTTAGCTTCATCTTTCCCCATACTTTATGTTATTGCTACCACAATTTACATTTTTTACATATCATGCATCCATTAATAAATTATTTTAGCTATATTCATTTGTAACACGCTTGTCTTTTGACCTTTATATTAGAGTTAAAAGTGATTTATGCACTGCCATTATGGTATTTGAGTATTCAGAATTTGACTATATTCTCATCATTACAACATATTTTACATGTTTTGTGCTATTAGTTAGCGTTCTTTCATTTCCACTTGTAGAATTCCCTTTTTCAAGGTAGGTCTATTGGTGATGAGCTCCTTCAGCCTTTATTTGTCTGGAAAAGCTCTTATTTCTCTATTATCTTTGAAAGACAGATTTACCATACATGGTATTCTTAGTTGGCAGATTTTTCTTTCAACATTTAAAATATATTATCCCACTCTCATCTTGCCTGCAAGGTTTCTACTAAGAAATCCACTGGTAGACTTACAAACATGGCTTTATATGTGGCAAGTTCCTTTTTTTGCTGCTGCTTTCAAAATTCTCTGTTTTTGACTTTTGATAATATGATTATAATGTGTCTTCGTGAATATCTTTTTATTTTTAATCCATTTGATAGTGTTTGGGCTTCATAGATGTGGATGTTCATTTCCCTTTCTGATTTAGGGAATTTTCTGTTACTATTGTTGTTGTTGTTGTTGTTGTTGTTATTATTATTATTATTATTTACTCAGAAAAGCTACCAAGATTCATAATTTCTTTAAATAAGCTCTATGCCAATAATCCATATATTGATTTGCTCCCATAATACATATATTAGTTCACTTAATGGTGTTTCATAATTCCTGTAGACTTTTGTTACTCTTTTTCCTTCTTTTTTCTTTTTGTTCCTCCAACCAGGTAACCTCAAATGATCTGTTTTCAAGTTAGTTGATTCTTTCTCCTGCTTGACTGAGTTTGCTACTTAAGCTTTCTACAAAATTTCTCAGTATAGTTATTATGTTATTTAGCTCCAGAATTTCTGTATAGTTCTTTTGTATGGTTTCTATATTTTTTGAACTTCTAATTTTGTTTGTATATTGTTTTCATGAATTTGTTTACTTGCTGATCAGTATCTCTTGTAGCTCACTGGGCATCTTTATGATAATTGTTTTTAATTTTTGTCCAGCAGTTTGTAAATCTCTGTTTCTTTAGGATCAGTTACTACTGCTTTATTTTATTTCTTTGGTGTTGTCACATTTCCTTGATTCTGCCCATGGTATCATGTGGCCATGCATTGGTATATGTGCATTTGAAGAATTAAGCACCATTTCTTTATAGACTGGCTTTGGTAGAGAAAGTCCTTCACCAGTCAGCCAGTCCATATTCTGGGCAGGTCATCTGCCTGGGTTCATGGGAAGGCTTGACACTTGAGTTCATGGACAGTCTGGGTGGGTGCTTAGATCAGCAGGTGAGCAGACCTGATACTTGGGTCCAAAGTGCTTAGGTTCATGGGGCCTGGCATGGAGACTGGATCCACTGGGAAAAAGCCTAGATTTTAGGGTCTACTATGGTGGGCCAGGATCCTGGGTTTATGGGGGTCAGCTTGGTATTGGAGTTCACTGGGGTGGACCTGTTGACTGGGTCCATGGGGTAGGGCCTGAGGCCTGGGTCCCTGGGGATGGGTCTGGTGCTTGTGTTTGTGGTAACTGAACTGGAGTCGGGGTCTGGGTACCAGCCTAGTGCTGAGGTGGGTCTTTATCCTGAGAACATGGGAGCTAGCCCGGTAATGGGATGGGCCTGTTGCCTCACTCCATGAGGGCATGCCTGGCTCATGAGTCTGCAGAAGTTGTCCTTGAGCCTGGATACTCAGGGCAGTTCTAGAGCCTAGGTCAACAGGGGCCAGCCCAGCGCTGAGATAAACTGGGGAAGGTGTGAAATCTGTTCTACTGCAGTATATCTGTATCTTGGGTATCCGGGAACCTAGTTTCATGGGGACTGGCTTGAAGTTTTGGTCTGGTACTAAGGCATGCCTGGAGCCAGGGTACATAAGGGCTGGTCTGGAGTTTGAGTTCATGTATGCTAACCTGATGCCTGGTGTCACAGGGGCTTTCCTGGAGACTTGTTCTTCAGGTTCTAGCCTGGAGACTGATTCTGCAGGTTTTAGCCTGGAGACTAGGTCCCTGGGGCTGATCTGGAACCTGGGGCCTCAGGTACTGGTCTGGGATTGGGGTGGCCCTGAAGCCTAGGGCTGCAGGTGCCAGACCAGAGTCTGGACTGTGGGGGCAGGAGCTGGGACAGGCCTGAAGCCTGGAGCTATAGAGCTGGCATAGCCCTAGAGCAGGCCTGAACCCTGGAGCTGTGGGGCGAACCTGGAACCAAGAGCTATAGGTGTTGACCTCATGCTGGGTTCCACTGGAGAAGGACCTAGCACTGGTGTCCATTGCAAAGTCAGGTGCTCATGTCCCTTTGCTTACTCCAAGCACGGAGTCTCTCTTTTTGTCCTGTGCTGCCTGGGCTTTGGGATAGGGTGAAGCAAGTAATGTGAAACTGTCCTTCCTACCATCTTCAAGGTGTCTTTTCTTATTTCTGTGCCATACTCACATGCTATAATTTCTCACCTGGATTCCTTAGCTCTTATGAAGTATTGTCACATGTAGATGGTTTTCAAATTGATGGGTCTGCAAGGGAACAAGTGCTGGAAAATCCTATTCTGCCATCTTGCTGACGTCACTCCTTTGTATTTCCAGCATAAAGATTTTTTAAAGCACTTTGTATCCAGAGCTCCCATATCACTTAATATCTTTTTTGTCCCAGTATCCTTACCCAGTTTACCACTTCCATATATCTTCAATGCACCTGTTCAAAGTGCCCTAACCCTCATCATACCACTTTAGCTCTTTACACTCCTTGTAAATGTAACGCCTGCCTTGAAATGTAAGGAAAATATTTCCTCTTTGACTTCCCTCATCAGCTCTTCTCTAGGAAGCCTTCCAAATAGATCAGTGTGACTTTCAAGTTTTTAGTTCACATGTTCTTTGCTTTTTGGAAAAATTAATGCTCTTTATTTAAGTTTATTTGAGGTCTTTGTCTTCTAAAGACAATCTCCTTAACTAAAATTACCTTTGTGACTTCCTTAATAAAAATAAAATCAGAATTCCCAAATCTCCCAACTGAAAAATAGTTTCTATGGGCAAAAGGGGTTACTGGACCATAGGCTGATCCTGTGACTCAGCTTCCTCTTGAATGCCACAAGAGTTCATTTTGCTGCTACTATGATGACCTCAGAAGCTGCTACTTTAACTTTGTTAGATTATTCTCATTTTACTTATTTTCCTCAGTCAGAGGCACAGGAAATGATGCTACAGGTTGTGTTATGAACAAGGGATCTGGATAAAGTGAGTTACAAGGCGTGTTGGTGGAAATACAGCTCTTGCTCCCCTGGCCAAGCACTGCCTGCACAGAGTGGAGCCTTTTTCTAATTTGCACAAAGGTAACGTATACATTCATGAGGTTCATCTGGCCTGAAATATTTGAATAAGACCTAACTAAAGGGATAATCAAAATAAAATGCTAGAGAAAGTAACATAACATAGAGAATATCCTAGCACATAAATACATCTACTGGCATTGTCTTCATAAATATTCCCCGATTTCTTCCTGGGCCAGGAACCCTACAACCACCTACAATAAGAGAACATTTCAAACCCTCCAGAGGCCTTGGACAAGTAAAATGAGAATAATAAGGATGTGCTGTGAAGACTCCATGAATATATATACATGAGTGTACATATATATATATGAAAATATATACATGTGAGAAGTGTATACAGAGTTTTCAAAACCATGTCTAGCACATAGCAATTACTCACTATTGGTAGCCACTACCAAATGATTCAGTAATCGTTGATATCTCTTTTCCTCCTTTATCATTCCCAACTCCATATTCAAAGTCACCAATGAAAAGATTAGATTTTGAACACTAAACAGATTTTATGGATCACTGACTTGAATATTAACACAAGTAAATAAACACATATCTTTCTTCTAAGAAAATAATACATGAATGACATTTATGAAATATTTATAGACAGTTTATTAAAGTACATGTTCACATTTAATGTTAGAGGCATATATGTTAAAAGTACCGGCCAGGCGTGGTGGCTCACGCCTATAATTCCAACACTTTGGGAGGCCTAGGTGGGCAGATCACAAGCTCAGGAGATTGAGACCATCCTGGCTAACAGGGTGAAACCCCATCTCTATTAAAAATACAAAAAATTAGCCAGGCTTAGTGGTAGGTGCCTGTAGTCCCAGCTACTCGGGAGGCTGAGGGAGGAGAATGGCCTGAACCCAGAAGGTGGAGGTTGCAGTGAGCAGAGATCGTGCGACTGCACTCCAGAGCCTGGGCGACAGAGCGAGACTCTGTCTCAAATAAATAAATAAATAAATAAAAGTACCTACTAGATCTACATACTATTCAAATGCCCATATCATAGCACAACAAACCTTTGAGCTTCATAGATTTTTATTTTAAAAAGGAACACTCTGACTTGCATAACACTACTCCTTATAGCTACCAGTTGTATTCTACTAGAAATCAGCGTGCCTGGTCACTTACAAGGACAAAATTCAGACTCCTTTGGAAAATATCCATGTTCCCTTTGCCTTAGAAAGGAGAAACAATCCTTCCTGACATGTCACTGGCCTTGAACTGATTTCATTATCTTATGTGGAGGGGCTGATAACGTCTTACAGTCACATTTGCTTGTTAGTGCAATCTTTTACAAAGAGCTAAAGTGTGCCACTGAGTGTCATTTAGACTTAGTCAAGCTGGATTTATATAAAGTAGAATGTGTTGAAGGTAAAAACTGATCTAAGTTATATTTTTAAATCTTTTAATTTAAAAGGTTTATGTCACCATTAGCACATTCAAGTGGCAATTCAAGTTAATGAGGATTGGGCCTTTATGCAAATATAATGTACCGAAATTTAAGGCAGAGAAAACTAACTTTAAGGCCTTGCTTTATTTTAACTGTCCTTTATAGTTCAGTTTTTGAAAAAGTAATTTATTTTTCCAAAAATTTTAAAATTAAATATTCCCTGTTGGAATGCAATTCACTAAATAGTTTGATAAAGATAAATAGAGATTAGTAGAAAGTAATAAAGATACCCTCTAGGAATCATCATTCTCTCGTTCCTCAATGAAACAAGCCTAGACACCTTCTTCTACATCCCCATTATCTACCAGGTTGGACATCAGAGATCACACACTCAAAACTCAGGAAATACCAGACAGGAAAGTAAAGGACATGTGCCTAGTATAAGGCCGTAGAGGCATAGGGACTGTGGAAAACTGGAGCCACTATGACTCATCTTCATATAGTCGTGGCTATTTAGTTTCAGCTAATTGTTGTAACTCTAGGTCCATTGCTAAAAAAAAAAATGCATATTTTGGAACTTCTTTTCAATTTTATGTTGAAAACTAATTCAATTTACATACATTCTGTAAGTCTATTCTGGTGTGGGAAAAAAGACAGCAGCTACAAGGCAGAATCAACCCGTATCCTACTCAGTTACATCTGACTCAGAATAAAATGAAATTAGAAGATAGAACTGTTGGAAATAGCAAGGATAACAGAAAAGAAAATAAACATCAGGAATTCTTTGGTTGCAAGTGACAGAAAATTCAACTCCAATTGGCTTTTCAGAGGGGGAGAAATTTACTGTTTCATGTAAGTGAAAAATACAGATATAGGTCTAAATTCAGGCAGGACTAGATCTGGCAATTCAAGTGATGTCAGCATCATTTATCTTTATTCCTATCTTTGACCTTCCAAGGTGTCTGCGTGCCTGCCTTATCCTCAGGCTCTCTTTGGTGGCACTCAGAAGATTTTGGCTGATCCATTAGAGTTGAAAAGTAGCTGCCATGTTGCAGACTCCTCATCTTCACACTATACCCACTAAGAAAAGAAAGAAGTGTTTTAGTTCCTGCAGAAGAGAGACTAAATTTGTCTTTTCAATAAGGCAAAACATTTTCTCCTTGTATGTAACTACCTTCAGTGAGGTTTAGGTCCTTCCCTGGAAGGACCAAGAGATGGTATCATATTTAACTTAAGCCATTCAGAGTTTCAGGGGTTCCCTTGGAACAACTTCACCTAATAATATACCACTGAGAATGAGAGAAGTTGGGTTCATGATATTTTCTTTAGGAATTACTGCATTAGAGAAGGGGAAATAGACACGGCTACTATATATATATATAAATATGTGTGTGTGTATATATACATGTATATATATGTGTATATATTCCAGATTGGGGTAAATTGTGAAACTGAAAAGAAACTACAAAACTAGGGGAAAAGGTGTTTTTTTAAAGTACCAATAAATATAAAAATTTCAATAATTAGGGTGTGGGGATCAAAGAGATTATTGCAGATTATAAAGTACAAGAGCAGAAAATATCCACTGTAAAAAAAAAAAAAAAAGTACTATAAGAAAACATGGGAGAATTTGTATTCTAATTATTTTAAAGGGAGTAAAACCTTTTAGTTAAAATGTAAAACTCACAAGCCATAAAGGATAAGCTAGATAAATTTGATGACATAAAACTTAAAATTTTTACATGTTTGCCATAACACAATTTTTTTTTTTAATTTTTGAACTCTTATTTTAAGTTCAGCAGTACATGTGCAGGATGTGCAGGTTTGCTACATAGGTAAATGTGTGCCATGGTGGTTTGCTGCACAGATCATCCCATCACCTGGGTATTAAGCCCAGCATTCATTAGCTATTCTTCCTGATGCTCTCTCTCCTCTCACCCCCAAACTTCCAACAGGCCCCAGTGTGTGTTGTTCCCCTGCAATGTGTCCATGTGTCCTCATCATTCAGCTCCCACTTATAAGTGAGAACACACAGTATTTTTTTTTTTCCTGCATTAGTTTGCTAATGGTCTCTAGCTCCATCCGTGTCTCTGCAAAGGACATGATCTCGTTCTTTTTATGACTGCATAGCATTCCCTAGTATATGTACCACATTTTCTTTACCTAGTCTATCATTGATGGGCATTTAGGTATATTTTTTAGGCATTTCTTTACCGAGTCTATCACTGATGGGCATTTAGGTTGATTCCATGTCTTTGCTATTGTGAATAATGCTGCAATGAACATAGGCATGCATGTGTCTTTATAATAGAATGCTTTATATTCCTTTGGGTATATATCCAGTAACAGGATTGCTGAGTCAAATATTTCTGCCTCTGGGTTTTTGAGGAATCGCCACACTGTCTTCCACAATGGGGCTGAGGTAACTTACACTCCCATTAGTAGTGTAAAAGCTTTCCTTTTCCTCCACAGTCTCGCCAGCATCTGTTGTTTTTATTGACTTTTTAATAATAGCTATTCTGGCTGGTATGAGATAGTATCTCATTGTGGTTTTGATTTGCATTTCTCTAATGATCAGTGATGTTGAGTTTTTTTTTTTATATGTTTCTTGGCCACATGTATGTCTTCTTTTGAGAAGTGTCATTTTCCCCCTTTTTAATGAGGTTATTTGTTTTTTGTTGTTGCTGTTGTTGTTATGTTTTTTTCATAAATTTGTTTAAGTTCCTTACAGATGCTGGATATAAGACCTTGTCAGATGGATAGATTGCAAAACTTTTCTCGCATTCTGTAGGTTGTCTGTTTACTCTGTTGATAGTTTCTTTTGCTGTGTAGAAGCTCTTTAGTTTAATTAGATCCTACTTGTCAATTGTTTTACTTTGTTGCAATTGTTTTGGCATTTTCGTCATGAAATCTTTGTGTCTATGTCCTGAATGGTATTGCCTAGGTTTTCTTTGGAGGTTTTTATAGTTTTGGGTTTTATATTTAAGTCTTTAATCCATCTTGTCTTTTGTTAGCATCAGGGTTTGTTTGTTCTTGGTTCTCTAGTTCTTTTAGTTGTGCTGTTAGTTTGTTTGTTGTTGTTTTCTTTTTCTTTCTTTTTTTGGGAGACAGAGTCTTGCCCTGTCACCCAGGCTAGAGTGTAGTGGTGTAGTTTCATGATCTTGTGATCTCGGCTCACTGCAACCTCTGCCTCTCAGGTTCAAGCAATTTCCTGCCTCAACCTTCCAAGTAGCTGGTATTACAGGTGTGTGCCACCACGCTTGGCTAAGTTTTAGTGTTTTTAGTAGAGACGAGATTTCACCATGTTGGCCAGGCTGGTGTCGAACTCCTGACCTCAAGTGATCCGCCTGTTTCAGGCTCACAAAATGCTGAGATTACAGGCATGAGCCACTGCACCCAGCCTGTTAGGTTGCTGACTTGAGATCTTTCTAGGTTTTTAATGTGAAACACAATGTTTTTTAAAAAAATACGATAACAAAGGGCAATATATTGGTAACAGTTATGATGCACAAAGACATACCTTAATGCTTAAAGAGCTCTTACTCATCAAAAGGACAGATAATCTCAATTTAAGCCAAAATGGCTTTAAAATATGAAAAATATGTTTAACTTTAGTAATAATTAAAGAAATGTAAATCAATAGATACAGACATTGTTGGACTCCAGCCGACCTGCAATGGAGACATAGCATGAAAACAAAGCCTTATTGTTTATTGCGATTATGAGATTGTTAGCAACCAGGGTGTAACCTACTCTATCCTGACTAATAAAGTATTAGTACGAGAACTGTGTGCTATAATAACAAGGAATATGTGCCATGGGGTTAGGGGTTGGGTTTGGTCAGTGAGAAAATTTTCACCTGAGGTCGCAAAGATGGGGACACATTTCATTCAGTAGAAAAATATAGCAAAATTATCACCAGAAAAAAAAAAAAATCAGAAATCAGTTCATGTATCTGTTAGAACCGGAGCTTTTAGGGGAAGATATTAAAAGACGAAATGTTAATAGCAAGTGTTAGTTTCTATTGACTGCAAATGGGAAGGTACACACTGAGTTTACACTGATGCCAGAGCAAATCACATTCAGTAGAAACTATGCTTTGAGAATCTATTCTGCTTTTCACTTTCAGTATAGTATTCAATAAATACATAAAATGAACTATTCAATACTTCATAATAAAAATAAGCTTTGTTTTAGATGATTTTGCTCAACCGTATGTTAATATAAGTGTTCTTAGCACATTGAAGGTAAACTAAGCTGTTATGATGTTGGTAGATTGGGTGTATTTTCCATTTCTGTTGGGTTTATTGGGACGTAACCCCATTGTAAGTCAAGGAGCACCTGTATTACAAGAGATAAATTCAGAAGAGAATTAGCTGTCTCATCAGCAGGAATACAATATGCCCTTTCAACATATGGTTTTAAGCCGTCTTTTTTTCAGAGTTCTCTTGATTTATACTTTCTAGTATTTGTTCTCATTCATTGCTTTAGTTTTTGTCCTTAGGATGTCCCTTTATGTGTATGCTGAGTCTTCTTTTCCTGCCATTTATAATTGTCACTGTCTCTGAAATACTTTTAACACTTTATTTCTTTTTATGTATTTATTTATTTATTTTACTTTTTATGTTCTATTTCTCTAAAGGCATTCATTATCTATTTGTTGATTCACTGTTTTGTTCTTCCTGGTTTATTTTTAAACTCTGAAGTAACATTTTGTTTTAGTAATGATTTTCTACATTCTAAGAGCTCAAATTTCAAATCTTCCTATACTCTTTTCTCTATTCTCCAATTACCTTATTTCTGAATTTTAAAATTATGATTTATGTTGTTTCATAGCTATTAACATTTCCTTAAATCCTTTTGACTCAGTTTGAGAAATTTGGTTACAGTTATGACGTATCTTTCTGTGGAGATTGTCCTGGCATGCCTTCATTGTCTGAAAGGATAATATTTTGCTCCTAGTTTTTTATTATTATTATAAAGACATTGGTGGGATTTGATAAAAATTCCTTTCTGTTCTGATTTTCATAGTATTTATTTTCTGTATGAGAAAAAGGTAAATCAGGTTATCTTTCCTAGCTTACTGGTTCTAGATTTCCCCCTTCTGTTATTTTAAACATGTGTTCAAGCCAGGCACAGGGATTCGCACCTGTAGTCCCAGCTGTTCAAGAAACAGGCAGGAGGATCCCTTGAGCCCAGGAGTTCAAAACTATAGTGAGCCATGATCAAAATGTGTTCAAAAACAAAAGCTGGCATTTTCCTGAGGTTTTTAACTTTGGTTCCTTCTCCCTAGTGTTTCTATAAACCATTTCTTTCCTTTGGTCATACTGAGATTCTACTCAGTATTTTCTATGCAGCCATATGACATGTTGAGTGGAAAAAAACTGTAAATTCACAACATGTGTTCCAACTTTATAACTATTACATAAAACCCAAATCTCATTATAATCCTCTTGTATGCATATTTTGGTATCTAATCTACACACACACACACACGCACACACACACACAAAATAAGGACTCCTTGAAAGGTAAATGAGTCCAAACTTTAGGGTAGAAAAAAGTCACTATGGATATGAAACATCTATTTGTTGCTTCTTATTTTATAGATGAGAACATTGAACTCTAAAGCAGTTGCTACTAAATGCCAGAATGTTTCTTTAGATGTCAGAAAAAAATGCTGAAGTAAAGAGAGACAAATTTTAGGGCCCTCACTGCCAAATTTATATAGTTTGGGCATTAAAATAAGATTCATGATAATTATTATGACCATTATAGTAGTTACTTAAATGGACTAAATCTAAGAAAGTCTATATGTTTCTAATAATACTAAAACAGGGAAAGTTTATGTAAGTTACCATTAGGTATTATAACACACAAAAAATTGTGATTATAATAGAATATATTTAATAGTTTATTGATTTGAATATATAAGGGATTGTTAATATATAAAAGTATTCACTAAGTATTTGTCTGTAAAGTTTAGGTATTTACTTTCTTTGACCAGCACAGAGTACATAAGGAAGCCAAGTTAATCCAGCAAAAATGGATTCACTAGCAAGAAAAGGAAGGTCTGATTAGCACATAAAATTAATCCGATTCAAATGGTGCCTACAGCTAATCAGCTTCAATGGTCACACACAATAACCAAGTTTTAAAAAATGGTTCAACCACATGTCTTAAAATGAAAAATTAACCAAATGTACAAAAGAGTAGAGCTGACTACAACACAATCCCTCATATTCTAGGAGCTGACAATTCTTGATGGTCCAACTAATTAAAATAAAATACTAATAAGATAATACATAAGATTTTAATGGCACTAACAAACCAAACTAGTACATCAAATCAACAGGGCAATGGATAGGTAAAAATTAAGAGAATACTTCCTTTCTTGGAAAGCTATTGAATCTCAAAAAATCAAAACATTTTAAAGAAAAAAAAAAACAATAAAAGTTCCATGATGTAGTGATTCCAATTTTACTATTAAAAGGCATTTGCTAACCATTAGTGGCCTAGAAAACACCTTGGATGACTCAACTAGGGCCATGACCCAACAAAGACTTGAACTCTAAATAAATCATACCCCAAATCTGGTTAGTTTGAAATGATACCCTTTTCTTTAAGATGAAAGATTATTAAAACCCCAAGCAG
>NW_016805223.1:2555805-2564431 GCF_001698545.2 Rhinopithecus bieti | reverse complement strand
GCATATATATTTAGCATAGTTAGCTCTTCTTGTTGAATTGATCCCTTTACCATCATGTAATGGCCTTCTTTGTCTCTTTTGATCTTTGTTGGTTTAAAGTCTGTTTTATCAGAGACTAGGATTGCAACTCCTGCCTTTTTTTGTGTTCCATTTGCTTGGTAGATCTTCCTCCATCCCTTTATTTTGAGTCTATGTGTGTCTCTGCACATGAGATGGGTCTCCTGAATACAGCACACTGATGGGTCTTGACTCTTTATGCAATTTGCCAGTCTGTGTCTTTTAGTTGGAGCATTTAGCCCATTTACATTTAAGGTTAATATTGTTATGTGTGAATTTGATCCTGTCTTTATGATGTTAGCTGGTTATTTTGCTCGTTAGTTGGTGCAGTTTCTTCCTGGCATTGATGATCTTTACAATTTGGTGTGTTTTTGCAGTGGCTGGTACTGGTTGTTCTTTTCTAAGTTTAGTGCTTCCTTCAGGCGCTCTTGTAGGGCAGGCCTGGTGGTTACAAAATCTTAAGCATTTGCTTCTCTGTAAAGGATTTTAGTTCTCCTTCACTTATGAAACTTAGTTTGGCTGGATATGAAATTCTGGTTTGAAAATTCTTTTCTTTAAGAATGCTGAATGTTGGCACCCACTCTTTTCTGGCTTGTAGAGTTTCTGCTGAGAGATCCACTGTTAGTCTGATGGGCTTCCCTTTGTGGGCAACCCAATCTTTCTCTCTGTCTGCCCTTTATATTTTTTCCTTCATCTCAACTTTGGTGAATCTGACAAGCATGTGTCTTGGAGTTGCTCTTCTCAAGGAGTATCTTTGTGGCATTCTCTGTATTTCCTGAATTTGAATGTTGGCCTGTCTTGCTAGATTGGGGAAGTTCTCCTGGATAATAACCTGCAGAGAGTTTTCAAACTTGGTTCCATTCTCTCTGTCACTTTCAGGTACACCAGTCAGACTTAGATTTGGTCTTTTTACATAGTCCCATATTTCTTGGAGCCTTTGTTCATTTATTTTCTCTGTTTTTTCTCTGAACTTCTCTTCTTGCTTCCTTTCATTCATTTGGTCTTCAATCACTGATACCCTTTCTTCCAGTTGATCGAATCAGTTACTGAAGCTTGTGCATTTGTCACGTAGTTCTCGTGCCGTGGTTTTCAGCCTTATCAGGCTAGGAAAGGCAATTCCCTTATCCCTTGGGCTTCCCAGGTGAGGGAAGTACTTCTCCACATTGGTTATTCTAGTCAGCCATTCGTCTAATCTTTTTTCAAGGTTTTTAGCTTCTTTGTGATGGGTTCAAACTTCCTCCATTAGCTCGGAGAAACTCATCAAAGTCATTCTCCGTCCAGCTTTGTTCCATTGCTGGTGAGGAGCTGCGTTCCTTTGGATGGGGAGAGGCCCTCCGATTTTTAGAATTTTCCGTTTTTCTGCTCTGTTTTATCCTCATCTTTATGGTTTTATCTACCTTTAGTCTTTGATGATGGTGACGTACAGATGGGATTTTGGTGTGGATGCCCTTTCTGTTTGTTTGTTTTCCTTCTAACAGTCAGGATCCTCAGCTGCAGTTCTGTTGGATTTGCTGGAGGTCCACCCCAGACCCTGTTTGCCTGGGTTTCAGCAGCAGAGGTTGCAGAAGAGTGAATATCGCTAAACAGCAAATGTTGCTGCCTGATCATTCCTCTGGAAGCTTCATCTCAGAGGGGTACCCGGCTGTGTGAGATGTCAGTCTGCCCCTACTGGAGGGTACCTCCCAGTTAGGCTATTCGGGGGTCAGGGACTCACTTGAGGAGGCAGTCTGTTCATTCTTAGATCTCAAACTCTGTGCTAGGAGAACCACTAATCTCTTCAAAGCTATCAGACAGGGACATTTAAATCTGCAGAGGTCACTGCTGCCTTTTGTTTGGCTATGCCCTGTCCCCAGAGGTGGGGTCTACAGAGGCAGGCAGGCAGGCCTCCTTGAGCTGTGGTAGTCTCCACCCAATTCAAGCTTCCAGGCTGCTTTGTTTACCTATTCAAGCCTCAGCAATGACGGGCCCCCCTCCTCTAGCCTCACTGCCACCTTGCAGTTAGATCTCAGACTGCTGTGCTCGCAATGAGGGAGGCCCCGTGGGCATGGGACCTTCTGAGCCAGGTGCAGGATATAATCTGCTGGTGTGCCATTTGCTAAGACCCTTGGAAAAGTGCAGTATTACGGTGGGAGTGACCCAATTTTCCAAGTGCTGTGTGTCACAGTTTCCCTTGGCTAGGAAAGGCAATTCCCTTACCCCTTGGGCTTCCCAGGTGAGGTGATACCTCGCCCTGCTTTGGCTCTCACTTAGTGGGCTGTACCTCCTCTCCTGCACCCACTGTCCAACACACCCCAGTGAGATGAACCCGGTACCTCAGTTGCAAATGCAGAAATCACCCATCTTGTGTGTCGCTCATGCTGGGAGCTGTAGCCTGGAACTGTTTCTATTCAGCCATCTTGGAACCGCCCTCCCCAAGTAGGGTTTTAATAAAAATTTAGGAAGACAAACTGAGACATAATGAAAAATAGGGATAAGAATAACCTAAAACACTTTCATTCTTGACTTTAGAGCATATGTATTCATGAATTTTGCAATTTTTAACAGTGTCTTGTCTTTCTAAAAGGCATTTAAAATATTGAAAATAACCTAAAATGTAAAGTGTTTTTAAAAAAGTTTTTGATAGGTTGGGCATGGTGGTTCACCCGTGCCACTTTGGGAGGCTGAGACAGGTGGGCCACGAGGTCAGAAGTTCAAGACTAGCCTGGCCAACATAGTGAAATCCTGTCTCTACTAAAAATACAAAAATTAGCTGCGCGTGGGGTCAGGCACCTGTAATCCCAGCTACTCGGGAGGCTGAAGCAGGAGAATTGTTTGAACCCAAGAGGTGGAGGTTGCAGTGAGCCAAGATTGTGCTATTGCACTCTAGCCTAGGCAACAAGAGTGAAACTCCATCTCAAAAAAAAAAAGTTTTATTAAATAATATTTAAATATTTGGGGAATTTACTTTGCTAGAGTCATAAATTTTCTCTTGTTAATTTGTGTAACTGATTATTTCAAGGAATTTTAAAGCTTATTGTTTAATAAAATTATAACATTAATAAACTGGACAATAATCAAGTCAAATACTAGTATTACTCATCACACAAAAGCTCATCATACATTAAAAACTATTAATAAAATTCTAGTCATGGGAAGGCAGGAATTTATAAAGAAAACAAGTAAATAAGCCAGGAAAATTTCAGGTAGTTTGAGAGAAGCAACGTACAGGAGTGCAACAGAGCCTTGGAGATACATTAATTTAGATGAGGTTCATGGAAGTCTTTACTGAAGCTATAATGTTTAGAGTGAGAATTAAATGACAAGAAAGCACCAGTCATGTAAAGATTTGGGAAAGAAGATTCTGGAACAACAACAATAAAAAGCCAACAAAGACAAGTGTCCAACAGCAAATGTCCTTTGCTGTATTTGAGACATAGCAAAAAGGCCATCATGGCTGCAAAATAATAATTGAATGTGAAAATGGTGGGAGGAAAGACTAGGTCATGCAGGGCCTTGTAAGCCACAGTAAGGGGTAGATATTTTATTCCAAATTCAGTGGGATGTTATTGGAGGGTTGGACACAAGTAAGTCAGGAACCAAATATTTGTTAGTCACTGTTTCTATAGAAATAGATTGTTTGGGAGCAAAAGTAGGTGATAGTAGACCAGTTCTTTTTACCCACTTCCAACCTTGTTCAAATACTGCTTTGTCCCATGAAACTTTCTTTGTTTATATTAATGGAGATAAATGTCTCTTTTTTTATACTTGATAACAATGTGTCACTACCCTTTTGTGATATTCATTATATTCAGTCTGTATCTGAAGAACCTGATATGTTTTCTCTCCCTTCAAAAATCTTATGTAAGATCCTACAGGTTAGGGATTAGACTTTATATAGCTATACGTTTGTAACAGAGCCTAACTCTGTGACTGTATTACTTCATTCTCACACTGCTATAAAGAGCTACCTAAGACTGGGTAATTTATAAAGAAAAGAAGTTCAATTGACTCACAGTTCTGCATAGCTGGGGAGGCCTCAGGAAACTTACAATCATGGTGGAAGGCTACCAGGAAGTAGGCATGTCTTACATCGTGGAGCGAGAGAGAGAGAGAGAGACAAAGTGAAGAAACCGACACACTTTTAAACCCTCAGATCACATGAGAACTCACTATCATAAGAATAGCAAGGGGGAAATCAGCCCCATGATTCAATCACCTCCCACAAGGCCCCTCCCCTGACATATGGGGATTACAATTTGACATAAGATTTGCGTGGGGACACAGAGCCAAACCATACTAATACAAAATGAATATTATATGAGGATGAAGGAATAAGAATTTATTTTTCTCAGTGACGATACATAGAATCATCCCGTGTAAGTGTTACATGAATTAAAGGATAAATGACTGTTGGTATCAATATGAATGAAATGTGAAGAAAATGGAAAAGGGAGTGTCTAAACATTTTATTTAAGACCAATTTAATGTTTGTTTTGCATGGAATTACGAAAATAAAACTGTTTTAAAATTTTAAGGATTTAATTAATGTAGGTGGGAAAAATAGGGTTGAAATGCTGCTGTTAATTGACTAATTTCCTTAGAGAGAAAAAGTGAAAGAAGTAAATAGCTTCTGTATTGTTTGTTGTGAAAAAGAAATTAAGAACACACCTCCTGGACAGTATTAAATAGGCCAAATATCACATTTCAGGAGGAAATGAACTCAGCAAAGGAAAGCCAGGACTAAGGAGATATACTGGGGTCAGCACAGAATGGTGGGCAGGAATGAGAACAAAGAACACTGTTAAGTGTGTATGATACAAAGCCTGTTAATCCATGAAAGAGACTTCCAAATAGAAGCAGGAGAAATGATTAAGGTCTATAAACAATGAAGGTATTCACTTATTGGCATGGACCTACTTACCTGGGGAGAACCTCTTGAAGTTAGAAAAATACCATTTCAGAGCAAACAAAAACTAGACAAGCATTAGCTATCTTCTACTCCATGCTTTTTATTCTGTAGATGAGAAAGTTGAACTACAGAAATGTGAAATAGCATGCTGAAATTACACAGCTAAATAACAGAAGCACTGAAATTTGAATTCAGGTTTCCTAATTTCCATTCATTGCTCTTGCCAATATACTCTTCAAATTGGATAATTATAACTCATTTTTTTTTTTATTTTTGACATATCACTCTAAACGCTTTTGGGGGAATTCATTCTTGCCAACTGCTCACGGTCTTGGGGGACTGTTGGTCAAGGTCTTTCCCAGGTAGGGCTTGACTACAGTTTTATGTAACCAAATGCTAGAAAAATCAGACTCACTCTCTGAGACTTTGGATCCTGAACACATTGACTCTAGCACAGGAAAACTGAGGAAGCTGAATCATTGCAGCAGCAACATGCTGATAAGCCTATCAGTTAAATTCAACTTCTTGGATCCCTGGAGCCATCTCATGCTTGCTCCTGGTAAGCCTGGTTCTTTCATTTCTCCTTTCATTCTGAAATTATCCCCACATTATTCACATTTATTTATTTTGTTAAATATATATATTTTTTTTGCTTAGCAACGATCATTTCTTTTGCTTACAACCAAAAACATCTCCAATTGCCACTATGCTCCTAAGAGTACAAATACATCAGGGCATGAGATAAGAAATTTAAAAAACAGTTGAAGAGAAAAGGAAATGACAGAACTGACCTTTTAGACTAAAGCAGAATTCCAGATTGAGAAATATATCTGTGAATTCATGGTCTGATTTAACACATTTTCACAAAGTAGCTACTCTGTTTGGCAGGGGTGAGATAGCAATTGTTAAGCATACAAATGAAAGGGAATAAAGAGATCTCACAATATGTGTCAGAGACCCAATAGGTGGGTCTAATCAGCTAGCAGCAGAGAAAGCAGAATCCAAGAGTGAGGACTAGTAGATTGGGGTAGAAAGCTGTCAGAACAATATCTGCAAGAGGACTGAGCTACTTGGATCTCTGGAGCCACCTCACTCCTGCTCCTGAGCCTGGTTCTTTCACTCTTCCTTAGATTCCAGAAATTCTGAAATTGATCTCTTAATAGAGATCAAGCTGAATCTATAAGTAGATCTAAGAACAGAAGGCACAGTGAGATCACTATACACTACTATTTTTCTATATCTTACCTAGGTTTTGTAATTCTATTAAAATGTCACTGGAAAAAAAAAAAAATGACCAGGAAATGTGACTAGGATTCCTACCCTGATTTTGTATTTAGTAATCCTGAGCCTGAAAGTTAATCACTTTGGGTCTCAATTTCCTCTTGTGTACAATGAAGAAATAACACGCGCTCTGTTTACCTCCTGAATTGCAAGAAACAAATGAGAAAATGATTGCAATGGCTTAGTAAATTGTAAAAAAGATCAAAAGAAAAATATTACTTTCCCTTTGGCATTGTTTCCAGTCTTCGTTATGAACAGCCATTTCTCAACCATGGCAGAGAAAGAAGTTTTTAAAAACCACTTAGCTAAAGAAAAGGAGATTGTAACTCTGCTGCCTGCTTTGAAGGCCAGCCTTCAGGTTTTGTATCTCCTGGAAACAAGGGCAGAACAGAGGTTGTGGGAAGAGTTTTACAAAAATTAAAGTGTAAGAAAGGTACATCAAGACTGAGAAGTTATCCCCATATTCATAAATGTGTTTTGCCAGTAGAAAGAATCTATTTGGAAATTAGGATATATCTTTTACTTCTGAATCACATACATCTAGCATAGATGTATCACAAATATTTGTTGAACAAATGAATGAATGAAAATTATTCTTGCCTTGACCCAAATGCATATACTTTTCATTCTTACCCAGTGTGATATACTCATGTCTTCTAAAATTGTGAATATTAACTTGCCATTCAGAATAGCAAACTGATTGCAGAAATTTCTCTATTTCTCTGGAGTCTTGTAATTGTATATCATTTAAGTAAAATTATGGAAATACAGAACAGTTATTCAATTTTTAATTTATACAACTGGTTTCATGACTTCAGGGAGGTCTTCAGAGAGGGCAGGTGAAATACCATGTCCCTAAACAGTTCATATTCAGGGAGGAAGAGAGAAGAATTATTGTGCTTGCTTCTTCCTGGCCCAAGTCAGCTGTTGTTCTACTCTACCCCATATCACAGCACTTCTAGATTGTGTTACCTACCTCTCTGGGTGGGTTCTAGATGGCCAGCAGTTTCAGTAAAACCATGGTGCAGGCACTTATCAGGATCTTGTCAGCTGGCACCATGCTGGGGCCTCCTTAAACTGTAGTTGTGGCAGCAACTGTGACAGAAATCCAGCTCTGTGACTGTGGGAATGGTATGAGTCATTGATAAGGTTGTGATGAACGAGAAGTAAGGCACAAAGGGAGAGCACTGGTGGCTGAATGGATATAGAGTAATATTAAACTGATTCAGTATACTTTCCAAATATCCTTTTTCAGGAATTTACTTTATCCCACCAAAACTAGATAATAAATTTGAGATATAGGAAACAGAGAAGCAAAACTGAGGACCAATGAAGGGAAGAATGACAGTCATGAACAAGGTTGGAGAGTCCAAAATGGATATTGGAACAGAAATATGGAGGCCTTTGTATGAAAGGTGCTCATAAAAGGTGATATGTTTGATATGTTTCAAAATAGTTTAAGATATGATAAAATCATATTATTCAAGAAAAAATGAAGACAATAGAAACTCCAGAAAACAAAACCAAACCAAACAAAAGAATGCTATGAGAAAGTATACAAGATAGAAAACTAATTTTTAGAGCCATATAGGTAGCTTTTTTAAAGAAAAGAAAGGAAGAAAGAAAACTAATTGTGGAATAATCTTAATTGATTTATATGTAGCATAAGAAAAAAAAATCACCTTTGATTCTCGAAACATTCTACTTGTATACAACAAGGATAATCATGATATTAAGAATGCACATTTGGTCCAGATTCAAATAATATTTATATAGCTATAGTCATGTAAATGCTGCTTCTTGGTTTCCAACATTTGTAGTCCACCTAGGAACAAACCAAAAATGATTTGTGGTTGTAAAGCTAATTATACATGCGAATAAACTTGAAAATATGAAAGTGAAAGTATAACTGTTAGAAGTTAGGCTAACATAAAGATTTGAAGAGATCAAAGAAAAGGTAATTCATATCCTCACTTTACAGAGTGGGGATTTGAGACATTGATGATCAAAAAGTATGAAATAAATGAGCATTGAAAAGAATCACTTCAAGTGATTTTAACACATAGTGATTTGATTGTACATTCCCAGCAGGACTTATCCTAAGAATCACAGAAAATTAAAAATAAAACAGTGAACAGGATTTAGAAATGGTATTTTTATAATAGTATTGATATTGTTATATCAAAACTATTATATGTTGGAGGATGAAACAATTCTGTTAATATCTTTAGGAACTAGGGTTTAGAAAATAAGAAAGAAAAATGCAAAATTAATAAAATTAAGTAAAAGTCATGTATTTTTAATTGGCCGGGCGCTGTGGCTCAAGCCTGTAATCCCAGCACTTTGGGAGGCCGAGACGGGCGGATCACAATGTCAGGAGATCAAGACCATCCTGGCTAA
>NW_016805223.1:2548239-2553377 GCF_001698545.2 Rhinopithecus bieti | reverse complement strand
AAAAAACTGTTGCAGAAAATTAACCTTAGGATGAAAGTCAGCCAGAAAAACAATGAATATTTTGTGTGATCAGTCACCAATGAGTTTTTACGTGAGTCAGTTGATTCTTAAAATTTTAAAAAGAAGAAGAATGAAAGCTCTGGAATTTTATTCTCATATGACAAAATCTAACAGGGAATCCCTGCAGTGGTTACCTTTTCCATATCAAGCACAGAGAGTATATCCAGGTTTGTAATGTAATTAGAATAATGCATCACTTTTGTGGAGAAATTTTAGTTGCATCCTTCTGGATGGTAAGCATTTTTCTGTCATCCTAGCTGGGGAAAAAAAGCTCAGGAGAGTTGCTAGCCTTTGAAATAACCTGAAAAAGAACTCTTCATATTTTAAAGAATACATTTTACAACCAATAAACTGGAGTTGTGAGAGTTTGGGAAAATAATTCCTTCGAACTTCCTGGGGTTACTGAGAGTTTAATTTGCTTTAAAAGGAATATTTCTGTTTTACTGGCTTTCTATGAGCAGCCTGAAAGACTACTTATGCCCTTAAACTTGTATCAAAGTCCTGCTTTTGGAGGGAGAGACCAAGCTAGCCATTTGTGTTTGGCATAAAAAGACTGAATTGCTTTGAGGACAGTGGTGAGAAACTAGAAACAGAGAGGACAACTAGGACACCAAGAGAGGAGCTGACAAGGTACTCTGAGCATTTTCATGGAAAATCTTTCACAAGAAAACTCTAAAAACAGAATGTGAGGGAGATAATATAGTGGATAATTTGGGGACTGTCTACACAGCATCCCTGTTCTGGGAATTTCTTCTTATCTCAGATCACTTTGGTTAGCACAGGAGCTATTATGATTGTATTGTCTTTGACTGCCCTAACTTTAAATTGTGAATCTTAAAACTTCTCAGTGCTTGTGTTTCTAGCTACATGTGTAAAAACACAGACATAGCCAACTGATTGAGAGAGAAGAGCAAAGGCATAAAAATGTGAAATAAAAGACATAGAAAATAGAGAGAGTCCTGAGCAATGGTATTCTGGAAAATATTTAACAAGCAGTTCTCCAGTTTTAAAAAAAAAAAGATCCGATTGTTGCATTTGCTAATTTCTTTGGTGGAAGTTTTACTAACATGACTAATTTGCAACTACTATCATGATGTCACTGAACATAATTTGGGAAGGGATTCCCATTAGCACATCATTATATAGCATTGCCAACAAACGAATGCAATAAATGTAAATAAATATGAAGAGCACAGAGTACAGATAATAGTCAGTATAAAATAGATAAGATTAACATTAGTAATAGGAAAATAATTTGGAAATGGTGAGCCTTGATTATTTAATACCTAAATAATATTATTTACTTAACTGTAAGTTTGTATGATTTAATTTTTGATAATGGCTATGTTTTACAACCAGCTCACAAAATTTATTAATTTAACAAGTGACTCTGGTCAGCTGGTAGGGCTAGTTCTTGCATAACAATAGTCCTGATGGAATATCCATGCTTGGTTTTAGTTGCCTCTGAAGCCCAGCAACCCTATTTTAGTCCTTGAAATACTTGAGTAGCTGAGTGTCTTTATCATAAATCCCTTTTTTCCTCTCAACCTCTCTCTATATATTCTTCCCTCTCTCTCTCCTTCTCATTAAGTACGTAGTTCATGTTAGATTTTGATTATTAGTTACAGCTTTTCTAGTAGGAGTTGACTCTCATTACAACTTTAGACATACTAGGAGAAGACAAATATACAGAAGAAATCATTAATAGAACTTCCTTTTAACCAATTCTTTGAGTAGAGTATTGTGGTCAATATTTTGATATAAACCAACTTCAGTTTCTTCATTTTTGCTTATATGGATTATTCATCTCACACCATCCAGGCAGCCTCAACAGTTCTGCTTATAAATGCCCTCAGGGCCAGAGAGAATATAACAGAGAAGAAGTCATTGCTTATCTTTGAGGTTCAAATTAAACTTTGACCAAGTCCATGGTATAAGCAATAGTCTTCAAAGCAAGGCTTCCTAGGATATTAATAGAAGCCAGGCTTTTCTGAATGATAAAAGGTTTTAATAATCTTCAAAATCTGAGATTCTTAAAGTTACCAGATTCTTAAAGAGCACAGTATTTATTCATTAATCAGAGAATGAAGAAAATATATGATGATGTAAGAGCAATTTCCCATCTCAAAAAGATAGGAAAGTTTGACAATTATTAGTAAGGGACAATCACTTTAAAGGCATGGTTAGAGGCTTGACGAAGGCTGAAGGGTCCCACATTTCAGGAATGGGATGGTGGAGTGAGAAGCAGCACAATGAAAGCTGTCATAATTGGGGCCAGGTACAGTGGCTCATGCCTGTAATCCCAGCACTTTGGAAGGCCAAGATGGGTGGATGACCTGAGGTCAGGAGTTTGAGAACAGCCTGGCCAACATGGTGAAACCCCATCTCTACTAAAAATACAAACATTAGCCAGTCATGGTGGCACATGTCTGTAATCCCAGGTACTCAGGAGGCTAAGGTGGGAGAATTGTTTGAATCCAGCAGGTGGAGGTTGCAGTGACTGGAGATCCTGCCACTGCACTCCACACTCTGGCCTGGGCCACAGAGAGAGACTCCGTCTCAAACAAAACAAAACATAAACAAAACAAAAACCTGTAATAGAAACCCAATAAATACTTGGGAGTCTCTTAGAACAGAAAAGACCACAAGCTTCTTCAAGGTACTACTGGAATCTTTGAACATAATCCCTGAGCAGTAAGGCAGAATGATTGAGGAAACCATACCAGTGGCTGGATCTAAGGACATCCTCATAGATTGTTGAGCCTCAAGAAGATAGGAAATGTCAAAGCCTGCAGACCAGAAGAAACCTAGTAGTAGGGAAAAAAATTCAGGATTTACATTCTTATCAAACAGAGGCTACTGCAGTGCTGAGAATCTATTAGACACATTGACACACACCCAGAGGAGCACAGGAGGAACAGAAAGTGAGACTTGGGGGCTAGGTACAGTGGCTCATGCCTGTAATCCCAACACTCTGGGAGGCCGAGGTGGGAGGATCACCTGAGGTCAGGAGTTTAAGACCAGCCTGGGCAACACAGGGAGACCCCATCTATACAAAAAAAAAAAAAAAAAAATTGCCAGACATAAGGCACATGCCTGTGGTTCCAGCTACTTGGGAGGCTCAGGTGAGAGGATCACTTGGATCTGGGAAATTGAGGCTGCAGTGAGCCATGACTATGACACTGCACTCCAGCCTGGTCAACAGAGTAAGACCCTGTCTCCAAAAAAAAAAAAAAAAAAAAAAAAGAAGATACTTATTTAGGATCAGGGATACTAACTTGCTAGTCCTGTCATTGCTACTATAAATAAGCTATCAGGAAATTAAGTACCTCTACAGAGACCAGGAGAAGAGAATAGAGGTGAGAAACAAAGTCTGAATTGACTGTGTAACCTCAAGGTAACATTTCACAGTGATTGAGTTCTCCTGAATTGGCAAGATTTTTATTATCTACCCTTAGCAGACACAGGTCTTATTAACAGAGCTGCATTGTGTTGTGTATGGAGAAACTTTAAAAGATATCCTTCTCACACCTGAATGTTTTCCAAAATAATTTTTTATAAGTACTTTCCACTGGAAATTCTTGTTCCGGTTTCAGGTTAGAAACAGAGGTATAACAGAGTTTGAGATTTGTAGCCTAACTATTCCTTGTCCCATTTTCTAGCCTGAAGTCTAAGATAAAAAGTAAAGTCGGAACATGACCAAAGTATATCAATTAGTTTGTCCATGGGGTTTACCAGTTGCTGTGAGGCTATATTCTTTTCATGCAAATATATAAGACCCATAAATCGTTGTCATGACAACAGTTTTTTATCTCCAATTCTGATATATTCAGCAGCACGTGAAGATTAAGTTTAAAGTGAATTTTAGAGTTTGTACATTCTAAACATTGTAATCTGAATCAACAGGTGTTGTTTAATAAAAGATGCAGCAATTATTAACATTTTTAAAGGAAATAAATAAAGGAGAAAAGAATCACCTACGGAGCTTATGAAAATGAAGGTTTCTTGACATCCTCAAAGATCTGGAATCAGTGAGTCTAGGATGACCTCAGGAATGTTTATATTAAAAAGTAGCTGTCTCATATAGTAGTTTTACAAAGAAAGGAACCAACTCTACCAATCTAAGCACAAAAAGAGTTTTAGAAAGATTGGAAATAGTTCATAGAATTTTTAAATAAACTGAAGGACTAGGTTGTATAAACGACAAACACTAAGAAATTCAAGTAATCTAAGTATCAAGAATCAGTAAACAAATAATTAAATTACACTTCTATTCAATCTCATGTCAGTTTCTGAAGATTCATGCTGCAGGAAGATAGCATCTGATAGGCCAAATTTGGGTCATGTGCCAGAAGAAGCCAAGACAACAGACTTGCCTGGCAGCCCCATCAAAGGGGAAAGGTAGCTCCGCAAACTGAAAGTAAGAGCTATTACCGAAAAATGAAGATTTGATGATAGGGAAGAAAAACCACAGTTGTTCATCATAGTATCTGGGTAACTCAGATGTGATAATGATAATAACATGATCAGAAATTGCCATGAGAGATTTAACGATGATGTCTATACTGGCTTCTGAGGGCTGCCATAACAAGTGACTGCAAAGTTGCTGCTTAGAACAACAGAAATTACTCTCTCATGGTTCTGGAAGCCAGGAGTCTAAAATCAAGATATAGGCAAGGGCTGTGCTTCCTCCAAAGCCTCTAGGGAAGAGTCCCTGCTTACCTCTTCCAGCTGCTAGGGACTAGAGGCCTTCTTTCACGTAGGACTGCATAACTCCAATCTCTGGCTCCATCACAGATGGCCTTCTCCCCTGCTTCCATGTGTCTCTATCTCAAATGCCCCTTTGCTTTTCTCTCATAAGGGAACTTGTCATTGGATTGAGGGTGAACCCTAAATCCAGGGTGATCTCATCTTGAGATCCTTAATTATATCACAAAGGTTATGTTTTCAAAATAAGGCCAGTTTCCAGAGATTAGGACAAGGTTTTATCTTTCTGGGTTCACCATTCAACCCACCATCATTTCCTTAAAGGCTTTTAACTTTTTTTTTTTTTTTTTTTTTTTTTTTTTTTTTTTTTT
>NW_016805223.1:2488341-2544996 GCF_001698545.2 Rhinopithecus bieti | reverse complement strand
ATATATATTATATAAAATATTTATTATATATGTGTGTGTATATATATATACACACACATAATTATATACACACATATATATAATTATATATATTATATATGTGTGCGTATGTGTGTGTGTGTGTGTATATATACACAAAAAATAAACTTTGGAAGCTGGAAAGTGGCAAATATGATCAATCAATTAGGTTGGTGTAAATATTTTCGCTGAAAGAAACACAAACACTGGATAATCTGATCAGAAAATTAATTATTAAAGGATATTGAGTAGTTCATACAGTCTCCAGAAAGATGGAGAGTGAGACTCGGAAACCAGCATCAACAACATGCCCTGGAACTGATCTCATGAGCAAACCATGTCCCCACCCACCTCTATTCCACAACTGGGCACAGGTGGCCACGTCTTATTGGGCGTTGTCCCCACAAACTTTTTATGAAGCATCAATGATTTCACCATTTTTCCACACAAGCTTCACCACAAATTTGTTTTTTGTTCTTGTTACAACTTTAGCAAACTAGAATAGAGGCTATTTTCAAACCGATGTTTTATCCTTCTTAGTACCTCAAACTAGACGTTGCTCAGACATCTTATAACATGTTTGTACAAGTTTATTTTAGTATAAACCAATTTTGAAATCCATGTGTAGTTGTTTTTAAAATAGTGTATATTTTCCATGAACTTTTTGAAGGCCCCTCAAAAGGATATCAATAGCCTCTATGTTTGTTTTATTGTTACAACAGCAATGAAAAATGTATACAGCCAGCTTCAAGAACATTTCATTAGATCATGGAACTGAGCTCAGAATCTCTCTATTTTGTTGGAGTCTGTATTAATCTGTTTTCATGCTGGTAATAAAGACATATCCGACATTGGGCAATTTCCATAAGAGAGAGGTGTAATGGACTTACAGTTCCACATGGCTGGGGAGGCCTTACAAGAATGGCAGCAGGCAAAGTGAGCTTGTGAAGGGGAACTTCTTTTTATAAAACCATCAAATCTTGTGATACTTACTATCAAAAGAATCGCCTGGGAAAGACCTGGCCCCATGACTCAATTACTTCTCACTGGGTTCTGCCCACAACATGGGAATTCAAGATGAAACCTGGGTGGGGACACAGCCAAACCATATCAGACTCTGTCTCTTCTTACAGACAGATTATGCAGTGAGGTTCCACTTGCTGCAGTAAGGCCAGGCCCCTTCTCTGTTCTCACTCTGGATTTCTTGCTTCACTCCCTCTGACTCTCTTTCCCATGCACCTAACAAAAAATGGGTGGAAAGGTAGTTTATTCTATCCTACGAAGTCATGAGATGGACTGGCCAGAATTTGGTAGCTCTGGCTGGAAAGTGAAAAGATGTGACTGCTCACTTTCTCAACCTAAGTCTTGAACCTCTTAAGAAATAAAGAACTGAGGCCGGGCGCAGAGGCTCACACCTGTAATCCCAGCACTTTGGGAGGCCGAGGTGGGTGGATCAACTGAGGTTAGGAGTTTGAGACCAGACTGACCAACATGGAGAAACCCCAACTCTACTAAAAATACAAAATTAGCCGGGTGTGGTGGCGCATGACTGTAATCCCAGCTTCTCGGGAGGCTGAGGCAGGAGAATTGCTTGAACCCAGGAGGCGGAGGTTGTGGTGAGCCAAGATTGTGCCATTGCACTCCAGCCTGGGCAACAAGAGCGAAACTCCATCTCAAAAAAAATACAAATACAAATTAAAAATAAAATAAAGAATTGGCAGATAAAGAAAATAGATGTCTCCTTTATTCAGGAGTAAGATTCAAAATATTTAATAATCTCTATCATGATATAAATTAATTTATAAATCAGAGTTTAAAATAGCACTTCTTATATTTTCTAAACAATATGTTGTAAAATGCTAATTAATGATAACCTGTAATGCAAATCATTAATCAACTAATTCTAATAATTTCCAAATTATAGTTTGTTTTTTATAAATTGATGTAATCTTATGTTTAACAGAGTTGTAAAAAGCTAAGTATTTAAGCTTAGCAACTAAGCTATAATCTTGGAGTGCCATCAACCTCTTTGATTTCTCTATTAAAGGTACATTCAATAGGTGAAATGTAATTTAATAAGTAGAAAGTATCTCTTAATATCTATTATATTTTTCCTGGTACTGCTCTGTCAGATTCTCTTCTGTTGAAATAATTGCCATTAATTTTTTACAAAATTTTAGTCTCTGGATGCTGTGAAAAGCTTTAAATACTCTGGATGGAAATATAAATTAATATATAAATAAATGTGAAAATATATTCCCTTTATTATGTAAATTTATCTGAAAGTTATATATATACAATATCTCTACTATTGGCTGAGTCACAAAATAATTTATTAAAATATTTATTTAGTAGGCTTAATTTTATTCATTTTTTCCATATCAATCCAAAGAGTTTTGAAAAATTTATGTGGACAATTTTTAGGATTCAATAAATTAAAAGTCTTGTTTTTCTTTAGTTATAAAAATAACAGTTGTATTTTCATACTATTTATGGACATTACTAATCTGTATTAAGATGATAGTTTTTATTTCAAGTAGTATAATTTTTTATATTTTTGTTATATCATTAGGTTCACTTTCAAAGTTTTCTGTATTTAATTTTATATTTTCAATCATTTTTATTAGTCAGCTTTTATAACTGTTATATATTCTTTCTTGTAAAGCAACAGATCACACTGGATTTCTGTTAGACTATCATTTATTAAAGCCAAATCCTTATAAACATTTTATTTGACAAAAGTTCTAACAGTCCCATTGCACAATTTCCATTAAATAAATAAACAAGACTTTTGCAGTCTCCACACCAAACATTGCCTATTGAAGTCCAAATATTCTTCCAGTTTTCATTATTTTAACTCCAGGAATTTTTCTCCAAAGTTTATTTTATATATGGGAGTAAATTAAAGTTTATCAAGAAAATATTCAGTGATTTGCATCATGTAGTGATAATTGAATACAGTGACTGACACAGTGCTAAATTAAAACATCTGGAAATGTTTCTAAAATTTTGCCTGAAATACTCAGATTTCTCTGTAGCATTCTTCTAACATTAGCTGCACAAAATCCAACGAGATTTTTCTGTAATTTTCTAATTGAAACTATTTTCTCAAACGATAGCAATAAAATCAGATGTGTTATTTTAGTGGTTGTTCTTTATAGCTCTATAAGATCAACAAATGCACAACGATCTAATTCATAAACCTTAAACTTTAATTAAACTAGTAAAAGTTTTATTTAAAATAGTTTAAGCTTCCTTACTAATTTCAGAATTTTATAACTTTATTGCCTTAATATATGTTTTTGAAAAGTATTAACTCATTTCTATAGATGAATGTTTTGTACCCAGAGAGACCATAAAGCTAGATTGCAATCTTAAGCTCTGTTTGAAATTTTTCTTTTCATAAAGCTCTATTAAATTGTTTATTTTATTTTATTTCATTAGTTTGGGGAACAGATGGTGTTTGGTTACATGGATAAGTTCTTTAGTGGTGATTTCTGAGATTTTGGTGCACTCATCACCCAAGCATTGTACACTGTACCCAATATATAGTCTTTTATCCCTCACACTCCTCCTGCTCTTCCCCCCAAGTCCCCAGAGTCCGTTGTATCATTCTTATGCCTTTGTGTCCTGATAGCTTAGCTCCCACTTAGAAGTGAGAACATACGATGTTTGGTTTTCCATTCCTGAGTTACTTTACTTAGAATAATTGTCTCCGACTATATGCAGTTGCTGCAAATGCTGTTATTCCATTCTTTTTTAATGGCTGAGTAGTATTCCATGGTGTGTGTGTGTGTGTGTGTGTGTGTGTGTGTGTGTGTGTATGTGTGTGTACATATATGTATATACACATTTTCTTTATCCACCCGTTGATTGATGGGCATTTGGGTTGGTTCCGTATTTTTGCAGTTATGAATCGTGAATCGTGCTGCTCTAAACATGCATGTGCAAGTGTCTTTTTCATATAATGACTTCTTTTCCTCTGGGGAGATACCCAGTAGTGGGATTGCTGTATCAAATGGTAGCTCTACTTTTAGCTCTTTAAGGAATCTCCATACTGTTTTCCATAGTGGTTGTACTAGTTTACATTTCCACCAGCAATGTAAAAACGTTCCCTTTTCACCACATGTATGCCAACATCATCAATAGTTTATATTTGAAAATATTTGACTTTTTAAACTTTATAGTAGCTGGTGTGAAAATTCTTATGACACTCTAAGATTTTTCATTTGCTTTTCTGATACTATTTAACAAAGTTTCCGCAGTTTGTTTTTCAGTGCTTCAAATGTTTTATTGTGTGAAACTGTTGTGCATTTCAATGTTCTTTATAGATAATTGCAAGTTTAACTTTCTTTATTTGAATCAGAAGCTTTAACCAAATATGCATGTGGTTTTTGGGAAATGTAGTATTGAACACTTTTAACTGAAATAACACAATCTTGACCACCATTTGCCTCAAAATTTACATTGCTAACAATAATTTAAAAGCAAATTGGTTTTTTTCTGTTGGGTATGTATATTATTTGCTTAATTTTGTACTACTTCTTACATAGTATTAAAGATATTCCAGGGTGTTCTAATTTTTGTAGTTTCAGGTTGTGATTCAATATTAATGTCATTTCTTCTTGGTTATCATACAGATTCAGAGAATGTAGGTTTATAAAAAGTAAAATTTGCATTAAGAATTTTAAACTTTGGGATCTCTTAAATTTTGGGGTTCACTTAAATTATTTTATTGCAAATTCTTGAATTTCAGTATATCGATAACCTACACACTTTCTACTTACATTAGAATTCCACCACAATAACAATAAAAACAAAGTAAAAATTAGACTATTTGAAAGCAGCAGCAATTAATGTAAAGATAATGAAAACTTATACAGAGTACTTTGTTGAAGATTTTGCAACACAGCTGCAATGCCTACCCTCACTTGGGCTGAACTGGCTACAAAGAATTTTCAGATATCACTATGAAAGAAACATGACTCATCAGCTTGAATTATTGAGTTCATTTTATTTATATTATTAATATTTCAACTTATTGTAGTTACCACTATACTGTTTACAAAACATATACACAAGTATTTTGTTATTTTAATGACTGTTAATAGTCATACTAGTGTGTGTCTGCTGAATACCCGCCCAGTGTTTCTTACTGATAAAGGTGACATTGGAGAATATGGTATAGGTTTGTTGGAACAAACCTTACGTGGCACACCACACATAGACAAACTTAGCCACCTAGACACTGCCAGTATGTGAACACTGCAAGTCACCTATAGAGGGTTTGTGGGGATTTCTGAAGTTAACTTTAAAAAACTTAATGTGTGTAGGAGCCAGCATAAGAACACCCAGCTCCTAGGAAGAAGACAGAAACAGGATGAGATACAGATCCTAATCCCAAATTATCAATTTACCTGGTCACTTCACCTCCACTGTGGAAGAATGACCAACAGCATAGAAAGTTGTCACACATGTTACACTAATGGATGTCCCTCCTCTTAGAGCGATACAAGAGGGAAGGGGCAAGAAGTATTTCCCTTGCAATATTGCTCAGAATTCTGTGCTCTCCTCCATTTGCATGGAGCCTATGACCAAGTAGTAGTGTCTGTATTTCCCACAGGGGAGGAATTTATCCAGAAAGTCCTTTTCTCAATTTCAAGTGACCACTGTCTCAATAGCACCACTGCTCCTTGGAGTGACCACTAGGGATGCTGGTAGCCAAAGTATATTTGGTCCTTTGATGTTCTGAAATTTGTCAGAACAATATATTAATTCAATAACTCCAAGGACATTCTCTCCCAAGAGCAGAAATGTATTTTCAACTAAATAAGTCTGTCCCAAATTTTGTCGAACTGTAATTTCCAATGAACTAATCAAAGATTCTACAATGAGATAAAAAAAAGACAGTATGAAATAAAATTTCTAACAACATAAAGCTGACTTGAATTTCAATATAAACTCTACCATTATAAATATCCTGGGAAAAAATTAAATTTCTAAGATTAAGTATTGCTGGAAGTAATAGTCTAAAGACAAACTCAGAAATCAAATTGTCTTCCCTTATAAGCTAAATTTCAGAAGAAATGAAGGCAAACATCTGCAAGTTATAGTCCAAAGGAATTAAATTTTGAAGTCAAATTTACTTGTCATTATGAATTAAAATTTAAATAAGTTAAAGTCCACAATTCATTCGCCCCAGCTTTTTTCTACTCGGTTTCAGCCAGTAAGTTTCTCATGGTGATCATTTAGCAGCCAAAGCTAATGCATTCTCTCACTGGAATTGACAAAGTTCCTTCAGGACCTCAGAAGGAAAAGTCCAAAAAATTCATATAATGCAGAATAGTCCAACTGTTTTGGACCCACAAAATTTTGAATGTAAGCCAATCTCTAGACTTGATGTAGTTCCCCAAACCAAGTCTTTAGTGTTATCAAAAACCATAGCAGAAATTCAGTCACTTAGGAGGGAAAGAGGAGAAATGGAAAATGCCATCTAGATTTTACCTGTACCTGGCTGCTAATCAATCTATGGAAGAGGGTCTATATGACCTGGGTCTTTCAACTTAGTTAGAAAAAAAATCCTGTCAAGAGGTTAATTTTTACAATATGATTATACCCCAACTGGAAAGAACATCCAACTACTCATATGGTTTTCTCTCTTAGACATTGATATTTTTGACATCACTGCCGTTTTCAAAGTTTAGAAATTTCCAGTGGTGGTAACCCGACTTATTAGGCCTTAAAATGAGGTGTCTTTTCTGCAAATTTAATACACCTTAATTTATATTTCCTCATTAATCCTGGTGTTTCCTGCCCTCCAATGCTAAGTTGAGTGTAACCCATACCTAGTGACATAGTCTCCATTATATGTGCTGTTTCAATATTTTCAGTCCTGCTGCAGAAGGCTTTGACAATCTCTCTTGCTATAGAGTTGCCTAAGTCAAAGAAATCTGCCTCTTGTGAAAACTTCTTCATACCCATATTTGTTTCAGCAGAAAAGTCACCTTCAAGAGATTCAGAAAAACCAGAGCTTCTCTTGAGGCTTCTTTTGTTTGTGTATCTGGTGGTCTAGGGTTGATTCATCTCGGCTTTGTGCCCCTAAGATGTGAGATTTTCTCACATTTTTAATGTCCTGGCCATAAATAGCATTTTTCTTGTTATATCTTTTCTACCTCAATCATCTCTCAATTCTTTTCAGGAAGTTGAGTCTGCTTCTTAAATTGGCCCTTTCCCTCTCCACCCAATGTAAAATTAGTACCAATTATAAGATTTCAAGACCTTATTTTCTCTCACTTTTACTTTGTTTTCTGAACAGAGATTTATTTGCCTACTGATTTTTCAAAAATCTGCTCCAGTGTGAAACTTTCATATTGAGAAATAGAAAATGAGTGACATCTGGGTCTGCTAAAACAACTACAGTCATGCACCACATAATGGCTTTTTGGTCAATGAAGGACAACATATACAACAATGATCCCATAAGATTAAAATGGAGCTGAAAAAGTCCTATCATCTAGTGACATTGTAGCTGTCATAATGTTGTAGCACAACATATTACTCATGCGTTTGTAGTGATGCAGGTGTAAACAAACCTACTGCACTGCCAGTTGTATAATGGCATAGCAATACAATTATGTACAATATGTAATATTTTATATTGATAATGAATGACTATGTTACTGGTTGATGTATTTATGGTCCTTTTTGTCCTTACTTTAGAGTGTACTCTTTCTACTTACAGAAAAAAAGTAACTGTACAATAGCCTCAGGCAGGTCTTTCAGGAGGTACTGCAGAAGAAACTATGGTTATCATAGGAGATGATAGCTCCATGTATGTTATTTTCCCTGAAGACCTTCCAGTGGGACGAGATATGAAGGTGACATTAATGATCCTGACCTTGTGTAGACTATGGCTAATATGTATATTTGTGTCTTAAAAGTTTTAAAAATTGAAAAAAAATTAAGCTTATAGAATAAGGATATAAAGAAAATATTTTTGTACAGTTGTAAAAGGTGTTTGTGTTTTATGCTAAATATTACTAAAGACTAAAACGTTCTAAAAAAAATTAAAATTTTACAAAGAAAAAAAGTTACAGTAAACCAAGGATAATTTATTTTAGAAGAAATAAAAATATTTTTAAATTTAGTGTAGCCTAAGTGTACAGTGTTCATAGAGTCTACACTAGTATAGAGTAATGTCTTGGGACTTCTCATTCTTTTACCACTTACTGACTCACCCAGAATAACTTCCAGTCCTGTAATCTTCATTCATGGTAACTGCCCTATAAAGGTATACCATTTTTTATCTTTTATATTGTATTTTTACTATATCTTTTCTATGCTTAGACTCACAAATAGTTACCATTGTGTTACAGTTGCCTACAGTGTTCAGTACAGTAACATACTTTACAAGTTTATAGCCTAGGAGCATTAGGCTATATCATATAGCCTATGTATGTATTAGGCTATACCATCTAGCTTTGTGTAAGTTCACGTTGATGTTCTCACGATGATGAAATCGCCTAAAGATTCATTTCACAGAACATATCCACATCATTAAGTGATGTATGACTGTATTTTAAAACTGAATCTTGTTTACCTCCATGTCTGTAAATAAGATATTCTCACCCAGGAGAAATTCTCCCATCAGAAAAACATCTGTCCTGGGCCAGACCTTGATCTATTATTCTCCTGCCCAGCTTCCCTTTAAAGTGTTTGTTGCAATTTCTCTTGGAATCTCAATTGAATAAATTCCTTAATTAGGTTCCCTCAGGACACAAGCCATAGCTGTTTCTTCCCCATACACATTAAGAGTTTCATTTCACTTTGATACTCAGTGATGATTTGAACATTTTATGATGATCCTCTGGACCTCCTCTTACAGACCATTTCAATTTATTTAAACCATTTTGAACAGTTGTCATAATCCTTAAGGGATGATTTCCAGATAACTCTTTCTATACATGATAATTATTACTTTAACAGAGTTTCTGTCAATACTGTATATTTTGGAAACTCTATTGCTTCTCAGGAAGTTTTTTCCAGGAAGCTGCTTGAGAAGTTGCCTCTCTTTTCCTGCTAGATCCCATCAGAACTCTGCACAGTTTTCAATAGACAGTAAGTAAATTAACAGCCCCATTTTTAAAAGATATTTTAAGAACAGTTAGAACTAGATCGATGTCCTTTCAGCTTACATCTCCCTCTATGCTAGCCTTCATGATCTCATTTTTCCATTCATATTTCTCTAGTATCCTCTAACTTAATTCTATTTTTGTTCTTATCTTTCTGCTGACCCCTTCTGATAATAAGACTGAAGGATATTTTTAAAACTACTTTTAAAACTACTCTGGTTTGCTCCTTGATTTCATGAGCAAAAATAATTCCTAGAACCAGAAAATCACAGACAGAAGACTCTTAGTTGGGTTAATCATTTTATTGAGTTTGTTTCTCTGCTTTAACGTGAAAAGATGCCATGTCTCTTTCTAAGAAAAGCCCCTGTTCTCTTTCACCTTTTTATCAGCATGGACACTGAGTACCCCTCAATGTGTGAATTAACACTTTGGATCTCCAAAATCTAAAGGCATAACCAGAAAGCATATAGTCAACAAGTCGATATCCAACTTAGCACAGCATTATTGGAGAAGCACTTAAGATTCTGTGAAAAATAAAATGGCTTGAATGCAAAAATTAGCCCGTCAATCAACCTTGGCCATAAATGAGCTTTTATAGGTTTAAAGTTTATATAATCTTCTGGGGCCCTTTTAAGAAAAAGAACACAAAATTTTGACTATAAAATTATATGTGAAAATTACAGTTATTTAGAATGAGAAAACAATCTCACTAAATTAAACACTTTAAAATCTGACAAATGTCACCAAATCTAGATAAATATTTTATTAATCAGTTGTCTAAAATAACTTGTAATTCCATCCCCTACATTTTAGTTGCCTACTTTTTGCGTGTCTCTTCATATTATAATGATACTTTAACAGGATTGTCTATAGAGAATGTAGAAAGATAATTCAGCCTTTTCTCAATTGATCACATTTTTAAAAATTATTGTCAGGATTCATGAAATATTGGATTTCACAAATGGATTTACTTGCTATTCACCATACTGCTACAGAGTTTTGGCCTACAAAGAGAAATTTTGTTATGTTATTTTCTACTTAAATGCCATCAATTAAAGGAAAAGAATGTCTGGAATATTTATGATTCATATATTCAGCTTTATGAAATGTATTTCTGATAGACAGGTCCTTCCATCTTAACCAAGTATTAATGAGAATGGAATAAATACATACAATTTTCTATGGCTTGGCTAATGGAGCTGCCTGAAGCTTATGCTGCTACACTGCCCCAAATTGGAGCCATCACTGAGCTCCCGCCAGAATCAGAGCTGCCACTCCACCATCCCTAGAGCTGGAGCAGCTACTGCAAACTGTCACCCCAGGCTGGAGCTGTCACTGCACCACATCTGCAGTGCCAGCACCACAACACCATCCACAACCATGTCCCAGACATGGAACTACCATCACCCTACCCAGCTAGCACACTTGCACCCACCCACAAGTGAAAATGTTTCCCTACTAAAGCCAGTCCATAAAGCCAGGAATAGAAGACTACTCTTGTAAGTGCTCAAACACCAATGCAAAGCTACAAGGAACACATACACACAAAAAACAAACACACTGCCACCAAAGGAACACAGAATCAACCCTAAAGAAATGGAGATCTGTTAATTATCTGACGAATATTTTTTTAATTGTTTCTAAAAAGATCAATGAGGTACAAAAGAATGCAAATAAACTACCAAATGAAATCAGAAAAACAATGTATGGACAAAATGAGTTCAATAAAAAGATAGACATCATAAAAAAAAATTCTGGAGCCCAAGAATACAGTGAAATCAATGAAAATGAAATAAGTTCAACAGCAGATTCAATAAAGCAAAAGACAAAAATCAACAAACTTTAAGACTTGTTTTTGAAAATTATGCAGTCAGAGGAGAAAAGAGAATGAATATAAACCTTTATCAGATGCATAGTTTGCAAAAATTTCCTCCCATTCTGTAGGTTGTCTGTTTATTCTGTTGGTAGTTTCTTCTGCTGTGCAGAAGCTCTTTAGTGTAATTAGATCCCATTCATCGAGTTTTGCTTTTATTGAAATTGCTTTTGGCATCTTCATTATAAAATCTTTGCCCATGCTTATGCCCTGAATGGTATTGCCTAGGTTGTCTTCCAGGGTTTTTATAGTTTTGAGTTTTACATTTAAGTCTTTAATCTATCTTGTGTAACAAACTTGCACTTGTACCCCTGAACTTAAAATAAAAGTTAAAAAAGAGAGAATGAAAGAGAGTAAAGAATGGGATGAAGGGATACCACCAAGCAAACCAACACAGGCGTTACGGAATTTTCAGGAGACAAGAGAGCAAACTGGGAAAAATGCTTATTTAAAGGTATAATCAAAAATTTCCCAAATTTGGGGAAGAGGATAGACATCCAGATTCAAGAAGTACAAGAGGTCCCAAATAGGTTGAACATAAAGAGGTCTACACTGAGACACATTATAATTAAATTATCGAAAATTAAAGGCAAAGAAAGAATTTTAAAGGGAACAAGAGAAAAGCAATGCATCACATTGAAGGGGAAACCTGCAAGACTATCAACAGATTTCTCAGCGGAAACCTCACAGGCAGAGAGAAAGTAAGATGATATATTCAAAGTGCTAAAAGCAAAAATTACCAAACAAGAACACTATACTCAGCAAAACTATCTTTTCAACATTAAGGAAAAATAATTTTTTTTCTATCCAAACAAAACCTGAACAAATTAATCACCACTAAACATGCCTCACAAAAAATGCGTAAAAAAGTTTTTCAGGTTGAAATGAAAATACACTGAACAGCAATAAAAAAGCATATATCTCACTGGTAAAGGTAAATATATGGACAAATTAAGCATAATGTAACAATGTAATGGTAGTGTGTAAATTATTTTGAATCCTAACACAGATAGAGGTTTGCTACTGGATAAACAATATAAAAAGATGCAAACTCTGACTAAAAGAACACAAAGCAAGGGAGTAAAAGTACAGAGATTTTGTTTGAGATTAAAGGAAGCTGATACCAACCTAAAATAGATGGCAATACTTTAACATATTTTATGCAATTCTCAAGGCACCTACAAAGAAAAAGTTATAATAGATACACAAAATATAATGAGAAAAGCAGCAGAACAGATCACTACAAAAATATCAGAAAACAAAGGAAGACAGTAAGAGAGGAAGAGAGAGGAAGAAAACCACAAAGCCAACAGAAAATCAGTAACAAGATGGCAATAGTAAATCCTCACCTATCAATAATTACTTTAAATGTAAATATATTAAACTCCCCAATCAAAAGACATGAAATGGCTGAATGGATTTTAAAGGAACAAGATTCAACAATGTACTGTTTATAAGAGACTTAACTTAGGTTTAAGAACTCACATAGTCTGAAAATGAAAGGATGGGAAACATATTCCATGCAAATGGCAGCCAAAGAAAGCAGAGGCAGCTACACTCATACTGGACATTGTAGACTTTAAGTTAAAAACTGTCTCTAGGGACAAAGAACATATAACAATTACAAATATATTTATGTGCCCAACATGAGAGCACCTAAAAATATGAAGCAAATATTTACAGATCTGAAGGAAAAATTGACAGCCATAAAGTAATAGTAAGAGACTTTAAAACATCATTTTTAATAATAGATAGAATGTTCAGAAAAAAACAAATAGCAGACTTTAATAATTCTATAGACCAAATGGACCTAACAAACATACACCGAACTTCCCACCCAATAGCAGAAGAATACGCACTATTCTAAAGTGAATATGGAACATTCTCTAGGATAGAGCACACGTTAGGTCACAAAATAAGTTGCATAACAAATTTAAGAAGATCAAAGTCATTCCAAGTATCTTTTCTGACCACAATGGAATGAACCTGGCAAACAATCACAGGAAGAAAATCAGAAAATTCACAAGTAGCTGGAAACTAAACAACAAATTCTTTAACCACCATTGGGTCAAGAAGATCAAAAGAAAATCAAAAGGGAATTTTAAAATTTCTCAACAGAAATGAAAGTAAAAACACAATAAACCAAAACTTATGGGATACAGCAAAAGCAATACTAAGAGGACAGTTTATAGCAGTAAATGCCTAGAGTAAAAAAGAAGAAGGGTTACCAGAAAAATAATAATAATAACTAAACTTACACCTCAAGAAACTGCAAAAAAAGAGCAAACTATGTCCATAATTAGAACAAAAGAAAGGAAATAATAAATATAGGAGTAGAAATAAATGACACAGAGAACAGACTAATGATATAAAAGGATTTTACAGAGATAAAGTTGACAAATCCTTAGCTAGGCCAACTAAGAAAATAAAGGGAAGACTCAAATAAATAAAATCAGGAATCAAAAAGGAGATAATATAACAAATGTGGCAGAAAGGTTCATAGCAGACTATTATGAACAAATGATATGCCAACAAATTGGATACAGCCTATCAACACTGAATCAAGAAAAAATAGAAAGCCTTTCAGACCAATGTCAAATAAGGAGATTGGATCAGTAATTAAAAACCTCCCAACAAAGAAAAGCACAGGAAAAGGTGACTTAACAGGTGAATTCTACCCAATAGTCAAAGAAGAAATCATGTCAATCCTCCTTAAACTCTTCCAAAAATTAAAAACAGAAATACTTCTAATCTCCTTTAATGTGACCAGCATCACCCTAATACTAAAGCCAGACAAAGGCAAACAAGAAAATAAAATTGCAAACCAATATCCCTGATGAACATGGGTCTTCATGTTGAACATGGGCTTCATGATGAACATTGACTTGTATTTTATTGAACAAAAATCTTCAACAAACTACAAGCAAACAATTCAATAGGACGTTAAAATGATCAGATACTATGACCAAGTTAGATTTATCCCTTGGATGCAAGGCTTGTTCAACAAATGCAAATCATGACATACTACATTTAAAAGAATGAAATGAAAAAAGAGTAGATAGATAGATTAGATAGATAGATAGATAGATAGATAGATAGATAGATAGATAGAATCATCTCAGTGAATTCATAGAACACATCTGACACAATTTAATGTCCATATAAACTCTCAAACTATCCATAGATGGAACTTACCTCATCACATTAAAGTCCATATATAAAAACCCACAGCTAATCTCATAAATAAGCAGAGAAAACTGAAAGCTTTTCCTCCAAAATCAGAAAGAAGTCAAGGAGGCCCACTCTCACCACTGTACTCAACACAGTAGTGGAAGTTCTACTTACAGCAAATAGAAAAGTAAAAGAGATAAAAGGCATTCAAATTGGAAAAGAAGAAGTAAAATTATGTGGTTTTTTTTTTTTTTGCAGATGAAATGAACATATTTGTAGAAAATCCTGAAGATTTCAGAAGAATAAAACCTGTTAGAACCAATAAACAAACACAAAAAAGTTGCAGAAAACAAAATCTCATACAAAAAGCAGCTATGTTTCTACGTACTAAGAATAAATAATGAAATTTTAAAAACAATGTAATTCACAATAGCAGCCAAAAGATAAAATACTTAGGAATAAACTTAACCAAAGAAGTGAATGACTTGTACACTGATAATTATAAAACACTGAGGAAGGAAATTAAAGACACAGATAAATGGAAAGACATCCCATATTCATGGATTAGAAGAATTAATATTGTTAAAATGCCCATACTACCCAAAGTGATATACAGATTCAAAGTAATCCCTATCAAAATCCTGATAGCATTTTTTACAGAAATAGAAAAATCAATCCTAAAATTTATAAGGAACCACAAAAGACACTGAATAACCAAAACATATTTGAGCTTCCATTGAGGCCTCTTCCTACAAAACTTGCTGCATGGAGGAACAGAGCAGAGTGTATGTTTCCTGCAAGTAGCTGGTTCCCAAAAGGAAGAGTGGGAGGTAGGAGTTGTTTGAGCTGCCCATGCTGAGTTCTTTCTCCCAAAGCCCCATGGAAAAGAGGGAGTAGGAGGTTGAGTCAGGCAGGAGGTTTCTAAGAATAGAACTTCCCTCAGGTGGGAGGAAGACGGATTTCCTTCCAGGAGGATATTATCCGTGTTTAGGACTTTCTCCAACATTTGATTAGTGCCAAAAGGAAGGCAAGATTTATATAAGGGTAGAAGAAAAGAAGCAACAAAGACACTAACCCTGGAATATGGTTAGAAGTCACCCATGTGGTTCAGTGTAGCTCACCATCAGGGTACTGCACTGTAGTTTAGGTTAAAGCCTCAGAGTGAGAAGAGGTGTGAATTAGCATGGTCTTGTCACCTTGGTGACCTCTAGGAGAAGGGTTATTTGTGAAGGGATAGAATGGGGTGTTCAGGGTCTCAGATTCTTTCCATCTCTTTCTCTATCATCAATTTTAAATTACAGATACTTTGTAGTAAATGAGTGGTCAGAATTTCTGGATTAAGGGAGTAAACTCAGAATAATCATTTAGAAACAAGGGAGGAAAAAACATAAATATGTTTTGGCCTAATATGTTTCAGGAATAACATTGTTTCACATGTTTTCTTCTTTAATCCTTTCAAAAAAAATCTGTGAAGTGAGCATTATTAATTTGGGAAAACTTATACCCAGAAATATTGAGAAATAATAAGAGATAAAACTAAGAATTGAACTGAAATTAATATTGTTTGACTTCAAATCCTCTATCTCCAAAACTTCTGTTAAGTCTCAAATAGGAAGATTAAGCAGGTATGACCTTTACCCTATAAAATTTCTTTCTAAAATGGATTAATTACAGAGAAAAATATCTTTTCCTTTCTCTATCATCAAATGTCAATACCAAATAAGTTCTTAGCAAAGCTGAGACTCTCATTCCATGGGGTAGTTTCCATATGCAAGAATATGGACTTAACATACTATGTCATCATATTCAGATTCTAAAAGTAAAAATCCCATGCCAGTGAGTCACATAGAAATTTTTGGTCTCTAGCATGAGCAAGAAGCCCAAGTACACAAAAGACATCTCTAAAATTCTTAATATTTCTAGATAACCAAAATGCTAGTTTATATAGCTCATTTTAGCTGTCAAAATTTTACATCGCTATTAAGGAAAATCAATAAATACAAGATACTCTTCTGAAAAACTCTTTTCATGTCTAAAAATCAATTCAAAATTCCAATACTGCAGAGATCACCTTTATGGCTTTTCCTGCTTTGTAAAGCAAATATGCAAATAAATCTTAATGGCAACTGTACTCTCTCTTTTGCATTATAGCTGTCTTACCAGAAATGCTTTCATTCTACAGGAAATTCTCCAATTGTTTTACTAAAATTGTTTACATAAAGCAAGAATATTAGATTAAAAAGTTTAGGAAAATTATACCCTTTAATTTTTAAAAGAAAAATATTGCTATAATAATTATTAATATTTTATTTTTACTCTATTAATCAATTTATTACTTACAATTTACATTCTCAGAAAACACCCAATAAGACAGAATAATGAGGGAAAGTCCTAAGGATTTTTTTAAAGGGCCAGAAAATGTTTTTTTGAAAAAAACAAACAAAAATGTAAGTCAGGCATAGGGCCAAAGACATGATGGGAAGGCAATCTATTCCCATTACAAAATTAGAAAAGCAATAGCTCATCCAGTGCCCTATCCCTGATTTTATTTCTCTGACCTGAAAATGAGAAATCATACAAGTATCAAAAAAGCAGATCGCAGCAAATTAAGAAACAGCTCAAACTTCTCTTTACCTGTGACCTGTCTAAACAGAACTCATATTTCAGCTTCCTTCTACCCAACACACACACATCAATCATTGCCAAGAAACATTTTTAAGACCATCAAGGCCCCAGATACTCCTACTTTTGTTGGTCCCAGCCTACATTATATCAAACATTAAAACACATCCACATTTTGCAAAGTTGACATAATTTAATAATAGTTAACTTTTGGAGAGCTTATTAGCAGTATTGCTCAAAATAGTTTATACCTATTTAGTTGTCATAACCATCTTATAAGTGTTAAGATTATCTACATTTCACTCATTGGGAAAAATGGATAAATAACTTCCCCAGGGTGATATAGCTAGTAAATAACAACCACGATTTAAATCCAGGGCAGTATTATTCAAAACACCATGAACTTACAACTAAGTCATAGTGATATAATAATGGTAGATCTATAGGTATTTAAGTAATATTTATTTTAATTTTGCAGTTTATTTTCACATTTTGGAGCTAATGCATTTTTTCAAGCATTAAAATGTTTCATAGTCCCTTCTATGACAGCATATAGTTCCTTTGTTCTGTTTCCATAGTCCCTAGTAAGTAAAACAATAAATACATCATGTTATTTTTACTTACCTGTTTCTCTTTCTAGACTGTCAGTTTCATATCTCCCAAAGTAGTCAAATGCTTTACACAGAGAAGCACTCAAAAGTGTTTAATAAGGTCAATCTGAAAAACAGCGAAAGATGAGATACACTTCAACTGAATCAGTTGTTAATGACAATGATGCAGTGATGGTCATCTGAGGATGACCATACTACAGCCTGATATTTGGAAGACGGAAGTGTAGTAAAGAAATGGCCAGTTAATTAATCACGCAGTGATGGAAAGGAATGTGGTTATAAAGCCAGTGGCAGGAACATCATGCTCCAAAATCAGACATAGACATTCAATGGCAGGGCTATATTTAATACTTTCCTAGAGAAATTCAGAAAAGGAACAGATGGTTTCAAAGGATTACCAACAGGCAGATGATTATAATTAACATCTCTCAAGAGGTTATATATCCCTAACATTTTATTGTCATATCACATGCTTTAAAATTTATATTATTTTAAAAATTTACTGAAATTTTAGTTCATAATTGTATCATGTTAATTATGAGCATTTCATTGACCACACAAAATGTTATAAATTAGACTATGGTCTTTTCATGTGTTTGAAGCCACATCTTACATCTTTTTAAAAATTTTTTCTCTAGGAGTATCTTTGTGGTGTTCTCTGTATTTCTGGAATTTGAATGTTGGCCTGTCTTGCTAGGTTGGGGAAGTTCTCCCGGATAAAATCCTGAAGAATGTTTTCCAGCTTGGTTTCATTCTCCCTGTCACTTTCAGGTACACCAGTCAGGTGTCGAGAATACCACAAAGATACTTTTCTAGAAGGGCAACCCCAAAACACGTAATTGTCAGATTCAACAAGGTTGAAATGAAGGAAAAAGGTTAAGGGCAGCCAGAGAGAAAGGTCGGGTTACCCACAAAGGGAAGTCATCAGACTAACAGTGGATCTCTCAGATGAAACCCTACAAGCCAGAAGAAAGTGGGGGTCAATATTCAACATTCTTAAAGAAAAGAATTTTTGACCCACAATTTTATATCCAGCCAAGCTAAGCTTCATAAGCAAAGGTTAAATAAAATCCTTTACAGACAAGCAAATGCTGAGAGATATTGTCACTACCAGGCTTGCCTTACAAGAGCTCCTGAAGGAAGCAATAACATGGAAAGGAACAACCAGTACCAGCCACTGCAAAAACATATCAAATTGCAAAGATCATCGATGCAATGAAGAAACTGCATCAACTAACTGGCAAAATGACCAGCTAGCATCACAATGGCAGGATCTAATTCACACCTAACAATACTAACCTTAAATGTAAACAGGCTAAATGCCCCCAGTTAAAATACACAGACTGGCAGATTGGATAAAGAGTCATGACCCATCATTGTGATGTATTCAGGAGAACCATCTTGTGTACAAAGAAACACATAGGCTCAAAATAAAGGGATGGAGGAATATTTGCCAAGCAAATGGAAAGGAAAAAAAAAAGAAGAAGAAAAGCAGGGGTCACAATCCTACTCTCTGATAAAACAGAATTTAAACCAACAAAAGAGACAAAATAGGGCATTACATAACGGTAAAGGGATCAATTCATCAAGAAGAGCTAACTGTCCTAATTATATATGCACCCAATACAGGAGCACCCACATTCATAAAGAAAGTTCTTAAAGACCTATAAAGAGACTTAGTCTCCCACACAATAATAGTGGGAGACGTTAGCATGCCACTGTCAATATTAGACAGATCAACAATACCAAAAATTAACAAGGATATCCAAGACTTGAACTCAGCTCTGGATGAAGCAGACCTAATAGACATCTACAAAACTCTCTGTCCCAAATCAACAGACTATACATTCTTCTCAGCACCACAACACACTTACTCTAAAATTGACCACATAACTGGAAGTAAAACACTCCTCAGCAAATGCAAAAGAATGGAAATCATAACAGTCTTTCAGACCACAGTGCAATCAAATTAGAACTCAGGATTAAGAAACTCACTCAAAACCACAAGAACTACATGGAAACTGAAAAACCTGCTCCTGAATGACTACTGGGTACATTACGAAATGAAGGCAGAAATAAACATGTTCTTTGAAACCAATGAGAACAAAGACATAATGTACCAGAATCTCTGGGACACATTTAAAGCAGTGTGTAGAGGGAAACTTATAGCACTAAATGCCCACAAGAGAAAGCAGGAAAGATCTAAAATCAACACCCTAACATCACAATGAAAAGAACTAAAAAAGCAAGAGCAAACAAATTCAAGAGTTCGCAGAAGAAATAACTAAGATCAGAGCAGGACTGAAGGAGCTAGAAACATGCAAAACTCTTCAAAAAATCAGTGAATCTAGGAGCTGATTTTTTTTGAAAAGATCAAAAAAATAGATAGACCTCTAGCCAGACTAATAAAGAAGAAAAGAGAGAATAATCAAATAGATGTAATAAAAAAATGATAAAGGGGATATCACCACTGACCCCACAGAAATACAACTACTGACAGAGAATACTATATGCAATACCTCTATGCAAATAAACTAGAAAATCTAGAAGCAATGAATAAGTTCCTGGATACATACACCATTCCAAGACTAAACCAGGAAGAAGTTGAATCCCTGAATAGACTAATAACAGGCTCTGAAATTGAGGCAGCAATTAATAGCCTACCAACCAAAAAAATTCCGGGACCAGATGGATTCACAGCCGAATTCTACCAGAGGTACAAAGAGGAGCTGGAACCATTCCTTCTGAAACTATTCCAAACAATAGAAAAAGAGAGAATCCTCCCTAACTCATTTGATGAGGCCAGCATTACCCTTATACCAAAACCTGGCAGAGACACAACAAAAAAAGAAAATTTTAGGCCAATATTCCTGATGAACATCAATGTGAAAATCCTCAATAAAATACTGGCAAACCAAATCCAGCAGCACATCAAATATTCACCACGATTAAATTGGCTTCATCCCTCGGATGCAAGACTGGTTCAACATATTCAAATCAATAAACGTAATCCACCACATAAGCAGAAACAATGACAAAAACCACATGATTACCTCAATAGCTGCGGAAAAGGCCTTTGACAAAATTCAACACCCCTTAATGTTAAAAACTTTCAATAAACTAGGTATTGATGGAACCTATCTCAAAACAATGAGTGCCATTTATGACAAACCCATGATAGCCAATATCATACTGAATGAGCAAAAACTAGAAGTGTTTCCTTTGAAAAATGGCACTAGACAAGGATGCCTGTTTTCACCACTCCTATTCAGCATAGTATTGGAAGTTCTGGCCAGGGCAATCAAGCAAGAGAAAAAATAAAGGGTATTGAATTAGGAAAAGAGAAGGTCAAATTGTCTCTATTTGCAAATGACATGATTGTACTTTTACAAAACCGCATCATCTCAGTCCAAAATCTCCTTAAACTGATAAGAAACTTCAGCAAAGTCTCAGGATACAAAATAAATGTGCAAAAATCACAAGCATTCCTATACACCAATAACAGAGAGAGAGCCAAATTATGAGTGAACTCCCATTCACAATTGCAACAAAGAGAATAAAATACCTAGGAATCCAACTTACAGGGTATGTGAAGGACCTCTTCAAGGAGGACTACAAACCACTGCTCAAGGAAATAAGACAGGACACAAACAAAAGGGAAAAACATTCCATGATCATGGATAGGAAGAATCAATATCATGAAAATGGATTCAATGGTATCGCCATCAGGCTACCGTTGACTTTCTTCACAAAATTAGAAAAAAGTACTTTACATTTCATATGGAAACAAAAAGAGCCCACATAGCTAAGACAATCCTAAGCAAAAAGAACAAACCTGGAGGCATCATACTACCTGACTTCAAACTATACTACAAAGCTACAGTAACCAAAACAGCATGGTACTGGTACCAAAACAGATACATAGGCCCATGGAACAGAACAGAGGCCTCAGCAATAACACCACACATCTACAACCATCTGATCTTTGACAAACCTGACCAAAGAAAAGCAATGGGGAAAGGATCCCCTATTTAATAAATCATGTTGAGAAAACTGGCTAACCATATGCAGAAAGCTGAAACTGGATCCCTTCCTTACACCTTATACAAAAATTAACTAAGATCGATTAAAGACTTAAATGTTAGACCTAAAACCATAAAAACCCTAGAAGAAAACCTAGGCAATACCATTCCGGACATAGGCATGGGTCATGACTAAAACACCAAAAGCAATGGTAACAAAAGCCAAAATAGACAAACAGTGTCTAATTAAACTAAAGAGCTTCTGCACAGCAAAAGAAACTGTCATCAGAGTGAACAGGAAACCTACAGAATGGGAGAAAATTTTTGCAATCTATCCATCTGACGAAGGGCTAATATCTAGAATCTATAAAGAACTTAAACAAATTTACAAGAAAAAAAAAAGTGACCCCAACAAAACGTTGGTGAAGGATAATGAACAGACACTTCTCAAAAGAAGACATTTATGCAGCCAACAAACGTATGAAAAAATCTCATCATCACTGGTCATCAGAGAAATGCAAATCAAAACCACAATGAGATATCATCTAACGCCGGTTAGAATGGTGATCATTAAAAAGGCAGGAAACAACAGATGCTGGAGAGGATGTGGAGAAATAGGAACGCATTTACACTGTTGGCAGGAGTGTAAATTTAGTTCAACCATTGTGGAAGATGGTATGACATTTCTTCAAGGATCAAGAATTAGAAATGCCATTTGACCCAGCAATCCCATTACTGGATATATACCAAAATGATTATAAATCATTCTATAAAGACACATGCACTTGTATGTTTACCGTGGCACTGTTCACAATAGCAAAGACTTGGAACCAACCCAAGTGCCCGTCAATGATAGACTGGATAAAGAAAATATGGCACATATATACCATGGAATACTATGCAGCCATAGAAAAGGATGAGTTCATGTCTTTGAAGGGACATGGATAAAGCTGGAAACCATCATTCTCAGCAAACTAACACAAGAACAGAAAACCAAACACCACATGTTATCACTCATAAGTGGGAGTTGAACAATAAGAACACATGGACACAGAGAAGGGAACATCACACCCTGGGGCCTGTTGGGTGTCGGGGGCTAGGAGAGGGATAGCATTAGGAGAAATACCTAATGTAAATGACGGGTTGATGTGTGCATCAAACCACCATGGCACGTGCACATCTATGTAACAAACCTGCTCATTCTGCACATGTACCCCAGAACTGAAAGTATAATAATTAAAAGAAAAGAACCATACAGACATATTGCCTGGATTTTCACCAACCAACATGAATGTGCTCACCTTTCCTTGGGTGAGACCATGCAGTCACAACATGCAGCTCAGGATAAGTTTTATTGAACTTTTAGAGAGCTAGTTAATTAATTTATAAAAACTATGTTTGAGCCTGAAAACTTTAATTTTATATTATGCAGTCATTAAAATCATTTTTTAAAAGTTGATCTTATAGAATTAGAGAGAACAGTGGCCACCAAAGGCTGGGAAAGTAGAGTGGAGTGTGAAAGCGAAGAGGTTGGTCAATGGGCAGAAAGCTACATCTAGGTAGGAGGAACAAGCTCTGGAGTTCTGCTGCGCAGCATGGAGAACATAGTCAAAGACAGTGCACCATATGCTTCACAGTAGCCAGAAAAGAGGACCCTGAATGCTCTCAGCAAAAGAAATAAGATGATGGACATGAGGCAATGGACATGCCAGTCACCCCAATCTGATCACCATACAATGTATACATGGATTGAAACACCACATGGCACTTCATAAGCCTGTACAATTATTTGCTTGTATTTTTAATTGATAAATAATAATTGTACATATTTATGGAGCACAGTCTGATAATACATACAACACGCAATGATCAAATCTAGGCAATCAGCACATTCATCACCCCAAACCCCTATCACCTCCCCATGTTGGGAATACCCAAAATCCGTTTCCCCTTCCTCTGGAAAATACATAGTAAAATGTCATTAACTAGAGTCATCCCACAGTGCCATAGAAGACCAGAACCCATTCCTCCCATCCAACTGCAACCCTGCATCTACCAGCCAACCTCTGACAATCTCTCTTTCCCCTTTACCACCTCTCCTTCCTCCCTAACCATCCCATCCTCTAGCAACCACTATTCCACTCTCCCCTTCTAGGAGATTAACCCCTTTAACTTCCATATATGAGTGAGAACATGTGGTATTTCTCTTTCTATGCCTGGCTTATTTCACCTCCAAGCTCATCCATGTTGCCTCAAATGACAGAATGTCATTCTTTTTTATGGCTGAATACTATTCCATTACCTATATCTTTTGAATTCAAAAGGTAATGTTAGAAATATTTTGTTTACTTTGTTAGAGCAGCCAGTGAAATTCAATAACTAATTCAATTCGAAAATATTTACTAAGCTATAACTATGTGCTTATCATTAGCAAAGAAGTAGGGAAATATACTTCTTACTATTTCAACAAGTGAAAATAAATGTATATTCCATTTAGTAAAATAGCAATGTTGAGCAACATACCGTTACTACTTATATGAGTGATACAGAAAATAAGGACCATAAAGGAATGATTATCAGTCTGGAGTGAAATTATTAAGAAAGATTCCCCTGGACAGAGCAACATTTAAGTACTTTAAGCACGTGAATTTTAAAGCCCTAAAGACCTGGGTCCACACCAATACCCACCATCTGTTTTCTTTGTGACTTTGTGAGAGTGACCTCATATCTCAAACCTCAGTTTCCTCACCCATGAAAGAAAAATGATACTCACTTTTTGCGTTATGGTGAAGATTCAAATGAGACAATTATTACAGAGTACCCAATACAGGGTCAGGCTCATTCTAACTTATCTAACTCATTAATGATGTTGTCATAAGAGTCAAAGTAGTAATCGTTGGTGTAGTCACAATCTTAGTTGTAGTACGAGTCATGGTACTCATGACAGTAATTGCCAGAGTTGTGGTACAGGTATCAACAAAGAGTAGAGGAGAGAATACCTTAATGGTGGCAACAGGATGAACAGAGATTAGGAAACAATTGCGAGTGTTTTATATATCAATGAGATTACCTAAAGTGTTTAAATAATTGGAGAGTAGTGGGAAATAGAACTGAATAAGTAATTAAGAATAAATTGCAAATTATTAAGACCCATAATTTTTTTTCTTAATTGGGATGAAAGTGAGTGAGTAATCACTCATTACCCTTAACAATTTTTGATTGACATTGTGATGCACATACCTGGGCTGGATAAGATACAGAGTAGGATATTATCTTGAATTGAATAAGAAGAATAGAGTATTGGGGTGTATTTTTGTTCTCTATCATTAAGTATTCAAAGGAATAAGAAATAACCTAAAGTAATTTAGGCTCAGTATGCAGGGACACTCTCAACCATTTGGAAGGGACTTGGCAAGTATTTCCTATTATTATTCATGATACCTCCAAATCTCCTTTGGTTCAAAAGGTTTCTGAGGGGAAAATAATCCGTAAAAAAGCAAGGTTCACAGGGAGCTGAAAGTGTCTAGCCTAGTTAACAAGTAACTTTATGCAAAATAACTTTCACACTAATAAGGAGCTTTCAAATGCAGCCAGCAGTGGTTGCCATGCTACCAAAAGTAAGCTCAAGTGTGTTTTCAGTTATTTTTGCTTTGGGAGTATTTTGTGCCATGTGTGCCCCAAGGAAGAACTAGGCAGTCAAGCCTGGGCTGGGTTGTTTAGTCCTCTGGGAAAAGAAGAAATGAACAGATCACTGCCCAGGGGAACATGGCTCATTAGGAGACAAAGTTGACAGGTGTTTGCTCTCCGAAAGAAGCGGTAGCTGTAGAAAAACTCAGCCGTGGTGGTTTTCTATAACATAAAATCTGTTAATGCAAGGAAGTGGGGGGAAGACAGAGCAGGCTGAGAAGTCAGCATACAAATAGGATATCCAAATACGCCTATTTGTCTGGGACTAGAGTCCCAGGCACGTGGGACTTTCAGTTTCAAAACCGGAACAGTCCTGGACAAATTGGGATAGTGGTCACCATAAGAACAAACTCAGCCTATTTTCTGTGCAGACTAAAAGGCCATATACAACTCTTTACCAGATATAAAAGTGCCAGCAGAGTACAGACACAGTACACCCACCTTGTGCTTAAACCACAAGCCATCAATGCGCAAAATCATAAATGGTCCATCCAAAGTCCCCAGTTGCTTCCTGCAAGTGAATAGAAAGATATTTATTATTTAACAAATATAAATACAGATGAGTAGTAATGAAACTGAGACAATATTCAAGAACATAAGAAAGTTTGGTCTTACAATGTTCTTGATCTTAACAAAATTGCTCTCAATCACTGCTTCCCAAGTTACTGAGAGTGACTCAGTTTTCCTTTTTCCTTTCTCAACAGGAAAGCTACCCCTCCTTCAGCAGGACTATGAAAGCAGTACTTTATTTGCTAAACTAGGAAGCTGCCCTACGGCTGTCGCCTTCAGAACCAGCCACTTCTGCCGTGTTCTATACCTTCAAAGTGGCTATTTCCAAATTGCTTCTCTTTTCACAGAACAAATTCCTGACTCAAAGTTTTGCTTGAGATCACCTAGTTGGCGAAACTTCAATCATACATGAAACTCTAACTGCAAGGTAGTCTAAGAAATGTGTGAGCTTCTGCATACTCTTTGGGGTTGGAAGGCATTTCAGTTGAGCCAATCCACAGCTTGCACCACTGCCTTTACCTCAGTTTTCCATAGTTACACAAATGGTCAAAAACATGCATTGTGATTTGAGTAGATCCATTTTGAGATAATGGAATGCTCGGGTCATTTTATTTAAATAAGAGAGGTTCTTATCCTAAGCATATTCTAAAATAATTATTTTGCTTGGTGCTAGTGTGTTCTCATGAGTTGTGAGGGGTAGAAGAAGGTAAATTCTCCATCTATGATAATTACACATTTGGTGACTTCAGTGATCATCTTCCCCCTCTCTATTTGGTTGAACTTTGGATATGTCAAATTCAAATCGAGGTAGAGGTCAGGCCTTCTGGGAAACAATAACACACTCCTAGTAACCGTAGACATTTGCTACTGATAAGCAAAAACTCAAGAAAAGAAAACAGAATTGTCTGTGGTTAAGTGGAAAGTTTTCACATTATCCAAAGAGCTTTGCAATTCTTTGACTAGGCAGTTGCCTTGTTAGAGGCATTGCTCTAAAGAAAGAATAGAATGATTTCTTTTTTTTTTTTTCTGAGAAAACGAAGACCATCATGGAGATGGAGAAAACTGAAATATACATATATATATATTTAATTTGATTGACAGTTTTCATTTTGAGCAGGAACATACATTTGAATGGCATCCTAAATCATGGTTAAACTTGACAATGAATAGGATTAATTAAGGATCTCCAGTCAAAAAATACAGGAATTCAAAAAAAAAATTTTAAGTTATGCATATCTTCCAGTTAATGAATTTCAGTGTAATGTATTATCAACTTAATTATGTGCTCAAGCATTTTTTTCTTCAAATTCAAAGGAGTTCAGCATTTAGGAATAATGATTCTACAATGTAGTGGCTCTTGACTACATGTAAATGATATATGATTGTTCCATAAGACCCTCATACCAGGTGCAAATGACAGAGACAACAGGCATGATGACAGACAGAGGGTTCTTATAAAAACACGAAAGCTAATGTATTAAGGGTTTCAGCATCCACAGCTGTTTCCCTTCAGCTGATATGACTGAGCTGCTTTGTTAATAGACCTTATAATACCATCTCTGATTATATTACTTTGTTTCTCTGCTGCATTTTTTAGAATCAGGTTGATCTAGCAAGGAAAAAGGACTGTAAAAGACTCTGGTGAAACCTAGAAAGATGTCAGATTCAATGGCGTTTGCTAGGTGCTGTGCTTTTCACTTAAGGTTCCTTTAATCTAAATGATTCTGCCTGAAGAACATAAAGTTCTCCAAGTGTTATTTTACTGTGGAGTGAATGAATTTTTATTTCAGACCTGCAAAACATATGCTTCAATTGAATTTTTCAGTGGCACAGTCTTTGTTCAGGGATTTGAGCCAGATCATTTTCATCAGACTGATTGTACTTATGACTGATTATTTGAGTCTATTCATGTTTCACTATTTGATACCATGCATGCTGATGTGATCTATAGGTGGGCAATTCTATGGCCATAGAAACCTGGGTCAACAGTCTAACAATAGCATACTTCTCTCTGGGTGCATAGCTGGAGTGTGTTGATTCACCACCACCAGCCGGTAGAAGCTCTTTACCTACCTAGGAAAGCACGCTTGTATTCACAATAACATAAAATACAGAATCAGCTTCAACGTTTAAAAGCTGCATTTATTGTCAGCTAGTTAATAGAAAAAAAGCCTAATATATCACAAGTTGACTAAAGTAAATTATAATATGACCTACTAGATGCTGATGATTCAATGACATTTCCCATTAACTGGTGATGAGCTCTTCCTTACTAGTTTTATCAAGGTCATATAATGAGGAGGATGAATCCCTCTGAGAAAAGACTTTGTGAAGGTAAACAAACAAACAATGAAAATACCTTCTGAGATCTTATGAGCACATTTATTATTCTTTCCTCAATCAATTATATGTTTTAATTAATAAAAACACCCAAAAATATTGTGCTAGAGTTTACAATGTAGGATTCATTTCAGTAATCTGAATTCCAATAAAAATTAAAATTTGAACTCAGGAATTTGGAAATATTAAGAAATATTATGTTCAGTGGTACCTGTGGGATGGCTGATGAATTGAAGATCAGTGAGGATATTTGTTTCCAATTATAGAATCTTAGTGGCTGGAATTATGCCAATTGAAACTAAGTTTAAGTAGTTACTTTGCATCACATCAAAATATGCATTTAGTATTTTTAGGAGTTATGAGGAAATTTGAACTTCTGGTTTACACTAAACTCAAAAAGAATTAATCTAAGACAATAATTTCGGTTTTACAAAACCGTTTGACACACTGTAGTCAGTTTACTCCTAATAGTTAGCTTCTTTATCTATAAATCCCTTCATGACCAGTAGAGTCCCAACCTACACTAAGATTTTTTGCTAACTTCAACCAGTCAAAACCAGAACTCATTATCTTCTTCTCTAAAGAGCATTCACACCCTGAACTCCCTAGCCTGGTCAAAGCTGTCCAAGTCAGAAACCGGAATGTTATCTCTGATATCTCCCTTGGATTCCTCTGCCACCTACAATCTATTACAAAATCCTATCCATTCTACTTCTTAAAGATACCCTTTTAGTCTACACATTTCTCTTGAAACCAATGCCTCCACTTGAGTTCACTGCTGCTGAATTTGGGTCAAAACCACTTCATGTATTTCCTTGCTTCTAGTATTTATTTTACCCACTTGATTTTCCATACAGCAACCAACGGAACTTTTGCAAAATTCAGATATGCTACTGTTCTATTTAAATCCCTTCACTGATTTCCCATTTTTATCAGGACAGGGTCTGAAGTCATTGTAAAACGAAAGACCTCCATCCTCACCTTCTATCTTTCCGTTTCCTGCATGTACTGTGAATGCAAACTTTGGCCTCCAGCTTTTTGTCCAAACAATTCCATCTACACAGAACAGTATCGTCCTCCCCTAGCATAACTTCCACTGGTTCTTCAGGGCTTTCAGGTATTTGGTTTATTATTTTTCTAAGAATTCATTTGTAACTCTTCCTCAAGCCCCAAGTCTAGGTCATAATGTGTCCTTCAATTGTATATTCACAGCACTCTGTACATATTGCTCCCAAGACACTTATCACTCTGTATAGTAATTACCTGTTTATCTGTCTGTCTTTGTCTATTTGATATAATCTCTCCAAGGAGAGAAACTTTATCTCCTTCTCTGTATAGCTCCAGGGCGTAAACGTATCTCATACATAATAGATGTTTAATCAACATTTTTGCAATGAATTAATGGCATGAAAATGGAATTGAAGCAATTTGCAGTATCTGATAATCTAAACTTCTTTAAAAGACACTGTTTACACATAAAAGAGCAGAGCAATATAGATCCTTTGTACAAAGGAACTAGAAATAAATAGTGTCTACTTCTAACAGTTCACAATCTAAAGTTAGATTGATTGCTAGGCATCCCATAATTTCATACATGATGACAATGACATCTATGAAAGAAAGATATATAAAATGAAGTTAAATATATCGAACCAACAGGTAGCATGAAGCTTAGAACACCAATAAGAATGTTATTAGATAATAACATCAGGGCAATCTGAGTTCATATCTGGGGCTCTGTAATTTACTAGGCATGTGACCTTAAGCAAATTATTTAATCTCTCTTTTCATAAAACTATAATAGTTTCTACTTCATGAGTTATAGTTAGAATTAGCATCAGTAATATGTATGCAGTATTCTCAATGTCTATCAAAATTCTCAATAAATGGTATTTATATTATATTACTCTACTTTTAGTACCTAGCACATAATAGGTGTCCATTAAACCTTTGAATAAATGTTTAAGAAGAATGATTAAGACAAAGTGTTGACCAGGTGCAGTGGCTCACGCCTGTAATCCCAGCACTTTGGGAGGTTGAGGCGGGCAAATAACCTGAGGTCGAGAGTTCGAGACCAGCCTAACCAACATGGAGAAACCCCATCTCTACTAAAAATACAAAATTAGCCTGGTGTGGTGGTTCATGCTTGTAATCCTACCTACTCAGGAGGCTGAGGCAGGAGAATTGCTTGAACCTAGGAGGCAGAGGTTGCAGTGAGCCGAGATTGCATGCTCCAGCCTGGGCAATAAGAGCAAAATTCTGTCTCAAAAAAAAAAAAAAAAAAAATGTTGGCTTGCACAGAATGATAAAGTTGGTATAACATGACAAGATGGGGAGGAATCATGTAATAATGTCCTTTATAGAGGGACAAGCCTCTAGTCCAGGCAATGTCTTCTGATGACTGAGAGTAAAGCATTTTTTCAGATATCCACATAAAGTTACAAAAGTTATAAATATTTACCATTAATATCAATGAGCATATTTGAAATTCTCATTTTAAAACATTTTCCAACAATTTTCATAATTCAAAAGTGTGAAAATCAGAGGAAATTTTAAATACAATAGACTGCCTAAATAATTCTGGAGTTGAAGGAAAGGAAAACACCTGAGAGTCTAACCATATAATACAGAAACTTCTCATGAAAGAAATATACTCTTTTCTTAAAATATACTCAGCAAACACTCGGTACTTCCATTCAGTCCCAGACATCGCATGGATATTAAGAACATAAAAACGTACACTAAACATTCTTCTTTGCAGTAACTAACAATTACATGTCAGAGATGCACAGATACGCTGAGAAGCAATGCAATGGTAATGAATTCTGTGATATAGTTTTTACACAGGTGAGCTGTGCTGTAGCTGAAGTTTGTGTCCCTTCAAAATTCATATGTTGAAACATAATCCTCAATCTGTTGGTATTAAGAGGTAGACCCATTAGCAGGTGATAAATTATGAGGGCTCTCATAAATAGGATTAGTGCCCTTATAAAAGAGGCTTAAGAGAGCTTGTTCATCCCTTCAGTCATGTGGGGACACATAGAAGGCATCATCTTTGAGGAATGGGGTCTCACCAGATATCAAATCCATGCATTTGCATTGATGCATTGATCTTGAACTTCCTAACCACTAAAGCTGTAAGAAATAAATTTCTGTTATTTGCAATCCACCCAACTTATGGTATTTTTGTTATAGCAGCCCAAACGGACGAAGACAAGTTGAGACAACCATAGGGAAGAGTTAGGAAAGACTTCCCTTAGCAGATTACTCCTTAGTGGAGTCATAATGTTATACAATATTGTGAATGCATCTGAAGTCAAGATACTGTAGGCAGAAGAAAGGTGAAAATAGCATAGTGTGTATGAATGCTACAAACTGTATGATGTTGGTGGAGTGGCAAGAGATGAGGGTAGAGAACAGGCAGAGGCTAAAGCCTGGAAACCGTCAAATGGCATGCTAGGAATCCCGGACTTTATTCTGAAAGCAGTAGAGAGCAATGAAATGTTTCTTGCATGGGAAGGATTCCAAGAACATATGTGCATCTTAGATACAGCATGTATTTTCTATACTAAACATAGAAGAGGTTAGAAGTTCCTCCTCTCTGTTCCAATAGAAATTTATACCTAACTTTTATTCACCTTGTTAAAATGTTTTGCAACTATAATTGCATGTCTTTCTTTTGTTAGATAAGTGATTCCCAAAACTGAGTGTAGATGAGAATCACCTGGAGGAGCTGTTAAAACACAAATTATTGGGTGAAATCAGAAGCCAGAGAATTTGCATTTCTAACAAGTTCTAGGCTGATGCTAATGATACTTGTTCTTGACCATCTTATAAGAACAACTGCTTTAGACTACAATTTTGTCTCATTTTTCTTTGTTTCCCAACCATCTAGTTTAATGTCTGGTATTTAATAGGTACTCATTAACTATTTTCAAATAAAAAATAAAGGAATGAGAAAATTCCAAGTACAGGGGAAATAAATACATTAATCCAAATGATTCTTTCTCCTCTTAAACAGACATTACCCAAGATGATAAAAGTATATATGTTGGTAATATTGGGGAAGAAAAAATAAAGAGGGACAATAATCATGGTAGAGAGCTCAGTGAGGATACTGAAGACTTCCGTTTTCTTTCCATTGCTTATATAAATAGAATAGCTTTTCACACACCATTTTACTTCCCATAGTGCTTTATCTGTGCCTTAGCCATTAGTGATACTTCATTGAATGGGCCCTTTGAAAAATGTCTTAGAAATAACTTATTTGTTTAAAGTCTATTAAATTTAACTTTAATATAAGTTCAATACTGCAAATGGAATAAAAGTTTCAAATGCACTACAGCAAGAATTCACTCCCATCATGCCTATAAATTATTTTCTACTTGATAAATTATCTTACAAAGAAACTCAGTATTTATTGTGCACTGACAATGCTATGCTTCACATATAAATGCTTCCCAGATTGCACTTCACATGGGTGGATTTTCTTCTATTTCAAAGGTGAAGGACCCATGCTTGGAGTTTCTTCTTCCAGGAAGGGTCATGTTTATGTCAAGGTATGTACCTTTACTTTCTCACATCATACACAGTGTCTGAAGTTTCAAGAAGATATGACTGCTTCTTTGTTGCTATATGTAGTTGGAATTTGTGACTTGGTTATGGATAAAACCTGATTACCCTCTGGTATATTATAACTACCTAAAATCAATGCAGAGATACAGTGCCATCTCTAAATTAAAACATTTCTTAGCAAAAATTTAAATATCCCATTAGTTATTTGTATACATTTGCCTGTAACATTAGAATTCAGGAAAAAAAATTGCCTGAAATTTGATCTGCTCAATATGTACCCATCCTAGTAACAGAAAGTCCAACTCAGTTTGTGTCCAAAAGATGCTTCCTGTTTCCTCAAGATTATTAAAGAACACAGGAGCTTGTAAAACACAGAAAAAAGGAAGACTTTCAGTCTTTAGTCAATCCTATTGTTTGAATGATTATGTCTCCCTCCAAAATTCATATTGAAAGTTTATTTCCAATACAATAATATTAAGAGGTGGGGCTGTTAGGAGGTGGATAGACCATGAGGGTTTTTTGCTTGTGAATAGGATTGAGGCCTTTATAAAAGAGGCCTCACATTCCACTTAAGAACTGGGACAAGACAAGGATATCCACTCTTACCATTCCTATTCAGTATAGTACTGGAAGTGCTACCCAGAGGAATTAGGCAAGAAAAAGAAATAAAAGGCATTCAAATAGGAGAAGGAGAAGTCAAACTATCTCTCTTCACTGACTATATGATTCTATACTGAAAAACCCTAATCACTCTGACAAAAGACTATTAGAACTGAAATAATTTTAGCAAGATTTCAGCATACAAAATAAATTTACAAAAATCACTAGCATTTCTATACATCAATAACATTCATGTTGAAAGCCAAATCAAGAATGCAATCCCATTTACAATAGCCATACAAAAAAAAAAAAAAAAAAAAACCCACACAAATATGTCTAACCAAGGAGCTGAATGATCTCTACAAGCAGAACTATAAAACATTGCTCAAAGAAATCATAGATAACACAAACAAATGGAAAAAACATTCTATGCTCACTCATTGGAAGAATCAATATTGTTAAAATGGACAAACTGCCCAAAGCAATCCTACTCCTATTAAACTACCAATGTCATTTTTCACAGAATTGTAAAAAATTATTCTGAAATTCAGCCAGGTGTGGTGGCTCATGCCTGTAATCCCAGCACTTTGGGAGGCCAAGGCAGGTGGATCATCAGGTCAGGAGATGGAGACCATCCTAGCCAACATGGTGAAATCCTATCTCTACTAAAAATACAAAAATTAGCTGGGCATGGTGGCGTGCACCTGTAGTCCTACAGTAGTAGGGAGGCTGAGGCAGGAGAATCGCTTGAACCCAGGAGGCAGAGGTTGCAGTGAGCCAAGATCACACACTGCACTCCAACGTGGTGACAGAGCAAGATTCCATCTCAAAAAAAAAAGAAATTCTAAAATTCATATGGAGCCAAAAAAGAACCAAACAGCAAAGCAATCCTAAGCAAAAAGAACAAAGCCAGAAGACTTACATTACTTGGCTTCAAACTCTAAAGTTACAGTAACCAAAACACAGCATGGTGCTAGTACAAAAACAGACACGCACATCAGTGGAACAGAACAGAGAACACAGAAATAAAGCCACACACTCACAACCATCTGATCTTCAACAAAGTCAACAAAAATAATTCAGTAAATGGTGCTGGGACAGCTGGCGAGCCATATGCAAAAGAATGAAACTGTACTCCTACCTTTCACCATATACGAAATGAACTCAAGATGGATTAAAGATTTAAATGTAAGACCTCAAACTATAAGAATCCGAAAAGAAAACCTAGGAGACACCATTCTGGACGTAAACCTTGGGAAATAAACAGCTTACAGAATGGCAGAAAATATTCACAAAATATGCATCCAACAGAGGTCTAATCTATGAGGAACTTAAACAATTGAACAGGCAAAAAAATAAGCCCAATCTAAAAAATGGGCAAAAGACATGAACAGACACTTCTCAAAAGCAGACATGCAAGTGGTCAACAAACATATGAAAAAGTGTTTCACATCACAAATCACCAGAAAAATGCAAATCAAAACCACAATGAGATACCATTTCACACTAGTCAAAGTGACTATTATTAAAAAGTCAAAAAACAACGGATGCTGATGAGGCTGAAGAGAAAAGGGAACATTTATATGCTGTTGGTGGGAATGTAAATTAGTTCAGTTACTGTAGAAGGCGGTTTGGAGATATCTTAAATAATTTAAAACAGAAATACCATTCAACTAAGCAATCCCATTACTGGTTATGTACCCAAAAGAAAAAAAATCATTCTACCAAAAAGATATATGCACTCACATGTTCATCACAACACTATTCACAATAGCAAAGACATGGAATCAACCTAGGTGCCCATCCATGGTGGACTGAATAAAGAAAATGTGGCATATATACACTGTAGAATTCCATCCTGCTATTTTTTAAAAGTGAAATCACATCCTTTGTTGCAACATGGATGCAGCTGGATGCAATTATCCCAATCAAATTAACACACAAACAGAAAACCAAATACTGCATGTTATTACTTATAAGTGGAGGCTAAACATTGGGTACTCATGGCCATAAAGATGGCAGCAAAAGACATCAGGAACTACCAGAGGAGACAGGAAGGGAGGGGTAGAGTTGAAAAACTAACTCTGGGTACTATGCTCAGTGCCTGGGTGACAGAATCATTCATACCCCAAACTTCAGCATCATGCAATATGCCCAGGCAACAAAACTGCACATGTACTCCATGAATCTAAAATAAAAGTTGAAAATAATGAATAAAATAAAATAAAAGAGGCTTCACACAGCCTTCGGCACTTTTGCCCTTTTACCTTCTAACACATGAGGACACGGCATTCAAGGTGCCATCTTGGAAGCAGAGACCTGGCTGTCAGGCACCAGACCTGCTGGCACCTTGATCTTGGGCTTCCCAACTTCCGGAACTGTGAGAAATAAATTTCCGTTATTTACAAATTACCCAATCTCAAGTATTTGTTATAGCAGCACAAACAAAACTAAGACAGTCAATAATGTGTATCATTGAAATGCTTATTTTCCAAGTCACTCAAGAGGAGTGAAAAACCATCTCCACCAAAAGCATCCAAATATGCCAAGCACAATCACAGACCCTGAGCATCTGTGGCACTGTCCCTCCATTTCCATTCTGAGGTTCTAGTACTGCCATTACCGAACTGCCCCCAATTACATCCCTCAAGTCCAAGGGAATACATTCTACCTCCTTGGATTGTATTACTCACTTCTTCCCCTGCTTGAATCACCAGCTTTAATCCAACTCTCTACCTAATAACACCAGGTTATTTCTTTGATGGGCCTAACTCTCTATAACAAAGCTTAATTGGTCATCTAGTTAGTTTTCCTTTCTCAACCAAGACTTTCAACACATCTACATCAAACTTACTTCAACCTGGATTAGTGCAATGGTCTCCTAATAGCTTTCCTTATTGCCTCTTTCCTTTCAATGATTCTTTCACATTTTCTAGGTAATCTTCTGGAAACATGTAACCAATTATTTTAGAACAGAGTAAGCAAACTATGACAAAGTGCACAGGCCAAATCTGACCCATTTCCTCTTTTTTTAAACCTCTCTCCAACCCAGAATTGTTTTACATTTTCAATGATTGCAAAAATCAAAAAAGAATATTTCCTGAGATGTGAAAAATGTGAAATTCAAATTTCAGTATCCATAAATACAGTTTTATTGGAATACGGCCATACTAATTTATTTATATATCATCTATGGCTGTTTTTGTACTACAATGGCAGAGTTGAGTAGTAGAGACCATACGGTCTGCAAAACCTAATATATTTACTATCTGGCCTTCTACAAAAAGAGTGTGCCAACTCTTATCTTAGAGCACTATTGGAAAAACATCAATGAACCACAATAGATAGTTTGAAGTTGAGATCTTCCCCATGAAGTGACCTTATTATTACTATATATTTTTAAATCTACTAAACTATTATTAAGCTACTTTAATAATAGGGTTTAACAATCCTATCAGATTAAATAAATTATTAACATTTATTTATTCATCCCTACCTTTACCTTTCCCCTGTCTTTCACATCCTCAATACCCAATTCTCTGGTCACTAGTCCTTACCACTTTCAAAAATTACTCATTTTTTTTTCTCTTTCAACATTTATTTTAGAATCAGCTCCAGTTTTTAAATTTTTCCCACTGCTGTTTATTTTTATTCTCTCACTTGTCTGTCCTATTTTCATTTATCTTTAAGATGCAATATTTGTTTTCATCACCTTAGGTCCATTCCTTCCTCATTTGACATTAGGATCCCAATTTTGGTTTGTCCATTTACACATATTTGACATGGGTGCTAACTCCACCACCTGTAGGCTCCAAGACTAGAGTGCCTGCTATAGGCTAATTCAATCTGTGCATTGTATCCCCTTAGTCATAGTGATTACACCCAAGCCAGGCAAATCAGAACCAATAAGGTTCAATTCCAGAACTTTTATCCTTCTTGGACGTTAGTTTCTCTCAATCTCTCACCTGGAGGATAAAGTAGAACCAAATGTAAATATGAAATCTCTAGGGGAGGCCGGGCGTGGTGGCTCACGCCTGTAATCCCAGCAGGTGGGTGGATGGCTTGAGGTCAGGAATTCAAGACCAGCTTGACCATCATGGTTAAAACTCTGTTTCTCCTAAAATTACAAAAATTAGCCAGGCTTGGGGGCAGGTGCCTGTAATCCCAGCTACTCAGCGGGTTGAGGCAGGAGAATCACTTGAACCTGGGAGGCAGAGATTGCAGCCTGGGCAACAGACTGAGATTCCGTCTTAAAAAAAAAAAGAAAGAAAGAAAAGGAACAAAAATTGCTAGGGGCTGGACTTAGGTGACTTTCTAGTGACACTGAGTTCCAACTCAAGTCATGCCTGAAACTTGATGGCCCCTAGAACATCCCAATAATTTCAGTTAAGATCTCAATATCATCACTTTTTGCTTGAACTGGTTTGGGTCAAGTATTCCACTACTTGCAACCAAAGGAATCCTAACTGATACTGTATCTTGTTTTTCTCTAAGACTCATTACTGTATCCCTGGTACATTCCTCTCTTCTAGCACATAGGATGCACTCAATGTTTTGTTGTTGTCGTTGTTGTTGTTTGTTTTTCTGCACCTGTGGCATCATGCAGAGAGCTTCTCCCAGGTACTTGCTGCCACTTTTTAAAATTTTATTTTATTTTTTAACTTTGTTTAAATTATATTTTAAGTTCTAGGGTACATGTTCACAACGTGCAGGTTTGTTACATATGTATACATGTGCCATGTTGGTGTGCTGCACCTGTTAACTCATTATTTACATTAGGTGTATCACCTAATGCTATCCCTCCCACCCACTCCCCCCACCCCACGACATGCCCCAGCATGTGATGTTCCCCACCCTGTGTCCAAGTGTTCTCACTGTTCATTTCCCACCTATGAGTGAGAACATGCAGTGTTTGGTTTTCTGTCTTTGCAATAGTTTGCTCAGAATGATGGTTTCCAGCTTCATCCATGTCCCTACAAAGGACATTAACTCATCCTTTTTTATGACTGCATAGTATTCCATGGTGTATATGTGCCACATTTTCTTAATCCAATCTATGATTGATGGACATTTGGGTTGGTTCCAAGTCTTTGCTATTGTGAATAGTGCAGCAATAAACATACGTGTGCATGTGTCTTTATAGGAGCATGACTTATAATCCTTTGGGTATATACCCAGTAATGGGATGGCTGGGTCAAATGGTATTTCTAGTTCTAGATCCTTGAGGAAACCCCACACTGTCTTCCACAATGGTTGAACTAGTTTAGAGTCCCACCAACAGTATAAAAGTCTTCCTATTTCTCCACATCCTCTCCAGCACCTTTTGTTTCCTGACTTTTTAATGATCGCCATTCTAACTGGTATGAGATGGTATCTCACTGTGGTTTTGATTTGCATTTCTCTGATGGCCAGTGATGATGAGCATTTTTTCATGTGTCTGTTGGCTGCATCAATGTCTTGAGAAGTGTCTGTTCGTATCCTTTGCCCACTTTTTGATGGGGTTGTTTGTTTTTTTCTCGTATATTTGTTTGAGTTCTTTGTAGATTCTGGATATTAGCCCTTTGTCAGATGGGTAGATTGTAAAGTTTCTCCCATTCTGTAGGTTGCCTGTTCACTCTGATGATAGTTTCTTTTGCTGTGCAGAATGTTTTGAAGTTAATTAATTTTGTCTTCTTATGTTTCTTACTGGCTTAGATGTCAGATATAAATGTCCCATCTCTTAAAGTTACTTTCCCACAGTACCTTCACTTCACCATGTTTTCCATTTCTGTGTTTTTGCCTTTGGGTTTGCCTTTGTGTTTTTGCCTGGCTTTGGGTGGCTGACCATCTCCTGAATGCTTCCTTTCCCTGAACTTGATCTGTGATTAGTTCACCCTTAGTGATAGTCGCACAAGGCTCTAGATGCTTTCTCTTTCAAAGTTTCATGTCTAGTGTCAATGTTATATTCCTATTAAAGCTATAAGATCCCTAATGAAAGAGGATGGACTTTGAAGTTAAGCAGCCCTAGATTAGAATCTTAGACTACAGCATAACACTCATTAGCCCTTAGCTAATCACAACTTCTCCTTCTAAATTGAAGGAGACTGTGTCTATCTCAAGATGTAACAGTGAAGGGAATATTGGCACAGATATTAGTGTAATCACTGGTACATAGAAAGAACTCAATATATAGTTTTATTATTATGGTAAGAGATAAGCATTTTGCTTCATGTCTTAGATGCAAAAGCTTATATTATGCATTTCAAATTTTGCAAAGAACTGGATTTTTTTCTTAGAGAAGTGGGTGTTTTTAATTATTAAGAATGATTTTGAAAAGTAAAGTCTGATTCATTTCAGTTTCAGTGTATGCACTCACTCTGGGTCATTTTGACATTGAGGCTGATAAATGCGCTTATACGTGTAAATTAATATTTCAGGCTCTCGTGTGATATTGAAAGCTCTCAGATTCAAATGAGTTTCTACAAATATAAATAATATCATAAATTGAGCCTCAAATTTTACAGATCTATATATGATTGATGCCTTATGAAAATACCTAGAAAAGTTCATGGCATTGGATACATTTCATGACATTGGGTCCTCTTTTTCTTGCCTCTCACTCCATACTTTCTTCTTTCTTCTTTTCTACAAACAATCTGAGGAAGCAGGCCTGGCAAATGTGTGATGCAGAAATATTAGTTAAATCCCTTAGAAATGTAAAACATTTCCAGTAGTATTGCTAAAACTTAAGAAATACTCTGCAGACAGGATCCAGCAAAAATTGAGCCTCAAAAATAATTCCCTGGAAATAAGGTTAACATTACTTCTGATCTGGAGCACCTGTTCCACTGCTACATTTGTAGAAGACCAAATCAGCCATCCCACCCCACCTTTTCTTACCAGCCACCACAGCAGAGATGAAGTTATGAATCTTCTCCTTATGCCCATATCCAGCTGGATGTAACTATATGTAATATACAAATATTCCAAAACTAAAGGTTTCTATAGAAACTGTATATTAAAGGAGACCATTTAAACATTTGCCTTTGAGGGTAATAAATCTTACCAAATCGCTTGACCAACTTGCATTAAAACCGTATTTGGCTGGGCGCGGTGGCTCACGCCTGTAATCCCAGCACTGTGGGAGGCCGAGATGGGCGGATCACGAGGTCAGGAGATCGAGACCATCCTGGCTAACATGGTGAAACCCTGTCTCTACTAAAATACAAAATTAGCCGGGCGCTGTGGCGGGCGCCTGTAGTCCCAGCTACACAGGAGGCTGAGGCAGGAGAATGGCGTGAACCCAGGAGGCGGAGCTTGCAGTGAGTGGAGATCGCGCCACTGCACACTCCAGCCTGGGCGACAGAGCGAGACTCTGTCTCAAAAAAAAAAACAAAACAAAACAAAAAAACATTTGTTTTGTTTCTACGTATTATTCTTGCAATGTCTAATACTTGAAATGAAGTATAGATTCCTACTAAGGACTGTAGGAAAGGGCATACCCTGGTAACAAGACAGAGAACTGTTTGGGGGCAATGACGGTAGGGACTGGATCAAGCGCAGGAATACATTATTTATCATAAAGGGATCACTATCCCATTCACAAGGCTTCCTTCTGAACTAGGAACTAGCAAAAAGCAGACTGTAGAAAAGAGTGAAAATAGTTTAGTATTCAAGTAATCAATAGTCACCCTCAAGTGCACAAATGCCAAAGCTGACCAAAGTCAAAGTTAAATGCTATTTTCCATGAAACTTGCTGTGAAAATGATTTAGAAAATTGTGCAAATTATAGTTTGTACCCTTCATTTATCTGCACTGCTATTTATATACCATTCTAAGACCAAATTATATTCCCTCTTACATCAACTCATTGATGTTTAGACTCTCTAATAAGTGCTGGCTTCAAAAACCGCAAAGTTTAGCTTTGATCGTAAAAGAGCTGAGCTGTCACAGAATGCTCTGGGTATGATTCATTCCTGAAATTCCCTGTGATTTATTTGCTCTTACTTTATCCCAGTGACTGATATCCTCTTCCTACTGGAGATACAAATGAAGTAGATATGATTTTTCTTTTACATGATAACTATAATTATTATTCTCTACCAGTAGCTTCAATCTCAAAATAACTGTATCCAGGTAATTGAGAATTGGAAAAGAATAAAGGAAATAGGAAGCTTTCAAAAGAAAACTAGACTTAAAAATCCCAGAATGTTTCTGGTTCTCTGTTTTCACTTTGGATCCAATACAGAAATAAGATTCAGAATCCTATAAATGTTAGAACCCAGAAAATATTCATGGGCTTTGACCTTAAATCCTTTGGCCTATTTCAAAAATAAATTTATACTCAATTTCATAAAGGATCAGTCTGAGCTTGTTTTAAAAACAATCCCTGGAAAACTAAACATGAAGTGGCTTTGGGAACGTCAAACCTCTTTCACCACACTTCACGCAAGGTATTTTATTGACATACACACCTGTGTTTACTTCTCTTTCCATGCTCTTTCCCCCATATACTTTTCTTCCAAGCCAGATCTTTGTGACAGCTTGCCAGAGAGGAGGTTTGTGTTAGAGAACAAAAAACAAAAGTTGCTTACAGACGAACTGCTTTCTGGCCTGTGGTTTTCTGGGGGAAAATATATTGAAGGAAGATAGAAGTGGAGAGTGCTTTTGGTATACAGTGAGGAGAAGGAAAGAGAGTAAAGAGGGACAGAGAAAGTAAGAGCCAGTGTCAGGGATGACTGCAGTTAACAAGACCTAAAAGGGAAAGGGCTACAGAGCAGACTTGGAGAAGCTGTTCCTTGGGCCTGTGACACAAAGCATCAGCAAACTCATCAGTGCTCCAACTTAGCATTGGAGCCACAGAGTCACAGAGCAGCCTGCCTCCAAAGCTCCGTGTGAACCTGCATGGTGACGTCCAACTCATTGAGTGTCCCTGGTACCTGGAAAAATGCCTGCCCATTATTAAGTTCTCAATATTTGTTGAATGGATGAGTATTATCATTGAAGAACGTGACAAACTGAAGCAGATTCTTTCATTTTGGGGATATTATATACATTTATTTAAGTTTTGTGGATCCCAAGGAAGAGAAACTCTCCTCCACCTCAACCTCAAAATTAATAGTGATTTGCACTCCTGACCATTCTGGCAGGACAGAGTTTCAGAGTGAAATTTAATTCTATTTCTTTCACACTGAAAGTTTTGTAGTAAAATGCTTACACATAGAATGTATCCATGGAATACTCATGTCTATCCAGTATCCAGGAAAAAGTGATAGAAGGAAGGGTTCTCTGCAAGAAAGTCCCCAGAGACCCTTAACCTCCCTGGTAGTGGCAGCTCCAGAATTTTTATTGAGTCTGAGGGTTGTCCATCTAACTGGAGGAAGAGGTGAGATGGAATGTAAAGCTGCATTTGTGTGGAATTTCTTATAAGACTGAGAAAACATCTATTATGCATATAAAAATATAGAAAAGGGTTTGATGGACATGGGGAAGGGAGGTAAAATTCTCTCAAGCCACCCTTTGTGCCGTCAGTGTTCCATTCTACATCAGGGAAGAGAGCACAAATATCCTTAAACACAATCATAAGCACAGTCATACATACTCATGCATGTACAATGGAGTATAAACACTTTTATCCTGGATTTCTCATATTCTGTTATTTTAATGAAGCCCTGCTGAATTGGACTAATTAAGATTAAAACAATGTAAATTAGTTAATAGTTACTTTGAAGATATTTCCCAGGCTCCATCCATGGGTGGGTAAGAATAAAAACAGAGTCCCCAAAATAGCTATGAATGACCACTTCTCAAGTATTTAAAATGTTTTGTTCAATTGAGTATATTGCAAAATTTATTTCCACCACTTATGAAATATTTTTATTGATAGGTGGCTGAAGTCATCATCTTAATAACCACAAACTCTTAACCTGGAATAAGTAAATGAATTTTCACTGTGCACTGCAATGTACAGAATAGCAAATGAAGGACTGAGAGTCAGCAAGATCTTGAACCAAATATGACAATTTCGACTTTTACTGTGATGTCAAATTCCTCAAATATCTATTGGAAAGTGTGTTTTTACATGGTTCATTCAAAATCCACACATTACCACGCACATTCTGTTTAATTGAAAAACCCGAAAACTGAAAGAATTTATTTTATGCTATGCTCTTAGGTAATCTTTATTAAATTCAGGATCTCAGAATACAATAGGTAGGGTAGCACCAGGTAGAGAAAGCTAAGGTTGCTGCACCACTGTCTCATAACCCCGGCTGATCTGTGGCTCTCTCTGTCATATTAGGTAATAATTGTGGGATGACAACTCATTGACATACATGTGTGCAAGCAATAAATAGGTATATTACATATGCTTGGGTTCAAAGGATGAAGAAAAACCAAAGCTACGGTATGAAACTGATGTTTTCAAATAGCAATAACAAAACTTTAAAGGGGACATGCAATGATATCTGCTTAAAATATATAGCTAAGTTCAGACATTCTCTACTAGATCATACATACTTTTATATAATATTTTGTTTCAAAAAAGGACATCTAAAACTCATTATAAATAGGAAGAAAAAGATAGAAAAAAAGTGGCAAATATTTTGATGAATTTTCTTTGCATTTATATTCACAGTGTTTTTGATACATGTTTGTACTTTATATATAATCACATTTTGTTTATTCATTTTCCACAATATTATAATCATTTTTGGTATTATTTATGCTTTTCATCACAGTTTTAATGGCTGAGTAATATTCCATTTATCTGATGTACTTTATACACCTATTCTCCTACAGTCATTCATAAAGATTGTTTATAATCTTTCACTGTCAAACAAAACTGAGATGGACAGCTTTGTGTATACATTTTTTTCCATTTTTAGGAATATTTCTTTAGAATTAATGACCAATAATAAAATTATTGATCTAAAGGGAATAGCCGTTTGAAAACTCTTGAGTCATACAAGGAAACTAATTTAGAAACAGTATAACCCAGGTTATATTGGGTTCTATGACCCATGTTATATTGAAATTAGTTGTGAAATCAATTCCAGCTACGTGACATGGGCAAATTACTTAACCACTCTAAGAAAGGTTTCCCCCAAGGACTGGGAGGATTACGTACAATAACATTTATAAATCCACTTAAAGACCACTATATGATAACCACTCAAGAAATGAAAGTTGTTATAGTACTGTTTGGGAGGCCCTATTTCACCTGGAACTAGGTATTATAATTCAAAAAAATTCTAATTTATTACATGATAGTAGTATGTCATTGAATTATCTTAAATATTTACTTTACAATTGTCTATTATCTAGTGTTTGTTTTTCTGAATATCATCTATTCATGTAAATTTATTCTAATCATTTTATCAATTTTAATATTTTTAGACTTAAAAAATAATACTTTTCCTCTGTCATGTTTGTCAAAAATATTTTTTCATTTTGGCTTTCATTTTAGTTTTAGCTTTTAACACACAGTCTATTAAGTTATTTTATTATTCTATTATTGTTTTCTTTGTTTTTTAAATTGCTTGTAACTTAGAAAAGCTTTGTACTTCACTTAAAGATTTGATATATATTCAATTGTTTGATTCTCTTTTAGTGTAACATTTAAAAAATCAATTCTGTTAATTAATCTGGAATTTACATTGGTATGTATCATGGAGTGATTTAAAACATTTTATCAAAAATGCGTGTAAAATATTAATTGAAATACTGTTGTTCTTGTTTATTTTTGGGACCTATTTCAGTGTATATTTATTTCTTATATACTAGTTTGTTAAACTAGGGGTCCCAAAACCCCAGGCCACGAGCTGGTATGGGTCTACGGCCTGTTAGAAACCAGGCCACACAGCACGGGGTGAGCTCTGGGAAAGTGAAAGAAGCTTCATCTGTATTTAAAACCACTTCCCATCACTTGCATGCGCTGAGATCTGCCTCCTGTCAGATCAGCGGTGGCATTAGCTTCTCATAGGAGCATGAACCCTACTATAAACTGCATATGCAAAGGATCTAGGTTGCATGCTCCTTATGAGAATCTAATGTCTGATGATCTGTCACTGTCTCTCATCACCCCCACATGGGATAATCTAGTTGCAGGAAAAGAAGCTCAGGTCTTCCACTGATTCTACATTACGGTGAATTGTATAATTATTTCATTATATATCACAATGTAATAATAATAGAAATGAAGTGCACAGTAAATGTAATCATCATGAAATCATTCCCTGCTCCCTATTTCATGGAAAAGTATCTTCCATGAAAGTGGTCCCCGGTGCCAAAAAGGTTGGGACTGCTGCTTTATACTGTCTCTTCTCATATGAGCATTATTCTGTTTTACTTATTTTGGTTTTTAATGTACTCTACTGTCTGTTGAAGTTAGATACCATGATTGTTAGTTCTTTTTTTCTTCATTTTTTAGCTATGCCCTCCCCACTTATTTTCCATGTGAATTTTATAAAACATTTAACAACTTCTAGAAATATAAATCCTTGGAACATTAAATGGATTTGTATTACCTTATATAATTATTCTGAAAAAAACAGATATCTTTATATCATTCAGTCTTTGCCTTTCAGTTTATGATGTCTTCACATTTATTCAAGTAATTAGCACTCCATAAACCTTATAGAGTTCTTTAAGTCATATATGTTTCATATTAAGATAATTTCTTCTTTCCCTTTCCAGCTCCTCTCTTTATTGTATTAACAGTTAATTAAATTTTGTCCTATTTTTGTTGTCTGCATTTTAGTTTTCTGATTTGTAAAATGCAAAGGGAAGGATGAGTCCTCTTGCATAAGAGCTTAATAAATCTCAGGACATAATAGGAGTTCACTAAAAACTGTTAAATCAATAGTTAAATGAAAAGGAAATTCCTATTAGGTTTTAATTGTTTGAATGAGAACAGAAAGGGAGGAACAGCATATTATATAATTCCATTATTTCCATCTTGACTCCATCCCAACCTTACCTCTGTTGCCTAACGTAACCCTATCCCATCTTTGTACTCACCTCTACTTTCTATCTTCACTTTGGATTTTAGATCTATCAAAGAGGACCCTTCCAGTATCCACACGCTCAGAAATTATGTAGAATGAGTATTGTCCATCCTCTTAAAAATGAGCCAGATTATATCTTTTCCCTTTCCTCCTACTTGAAATTGAAATTCCATTACTTTCTCACTGCAGGAAGAATGCACAGCTTTCCACTAATGGTTCTGTGCTCTGCAAACTAAAATATCAAAGGTTACTTTGATCCAGGCTACATTTCTTTCAACTGAGACATTAGACAGGTGATTTGAGCTATTATTCTTAGTCCATAACAAATGTTTCATCACAGTTGTAGCTTTCCCCCTTCTTACATTGTTAAATTACAGCTCAGAGTCCACAGATTTATAAGAGTCACGTATATCATAATAAGCTCTTGTATGAAAAATGTGCCATTACCTCTACTATTACCTTATCACTTCTAGAAAATTCTTGTTTAGGAATTGGGCAATCTTTCAAGATGAATTTCCTTATTATACTATAGCTAGAAAATGTAATCAGTTAGCAGAGGCCTGGTGTCATCCGACCATTAAAATATGATGCCTGAGGCTTTTAGCTTTGCTCATTGTCATCTTTTGATTCTTTTGTTAATACAGCTTGCCATTCGGGCTATTTTGCTAATTACTGCAGACCATATTCCACTCCTACAAGATGAGTAAATATGCAATGCTTCACAGTGAAATGAAAAAAAAAGGAGCAAATTTGACCTTTCAACATTAGGAGAAAATTAGAAAAGATGACACGATAGGTCAATTCCAGCACGGGGACTGTGCAGAATGACAGGTACTGCACATCTGTCCCTTTGTATAGGCTTGTATTTCTAAGAATCAACTATCAGAGAATCCTAGGGTGCTTTGAATAATGTACAGTCGGTACCTGCAACACTGACCTCCTGAATGAATCTCTAGGGCTGAATTTTGCCACTCTGCATTTAAAACAAACAAACCAAAAAACTCTCAAGTGATTCTTGTGAACATAACAATGGAAGAACCACGGGTGAATATTATAACCTTACAGGTTCTTTTTACAATCTTTGTTAAAGATCTTTGTTTTATCTACACTTTTGATCAAAATGTTTGAAGATCACAAACTTATTTTTAGACTCAATTTATTGTTAACTCATGGATGATTTTCCTAACCTAGAAGGCAAGTATTTGTGCCATTCTACTTTTATTACAATTAATGGAATTTATTCACAAGCCTAACAAACAAATATTTAAAATATCATCAAATGCTAAGAGAAGAAAAATGCAATGTATTCCTTCTGTAACATACTTTTATGTCATGTGACCTCAACTGGGATCTCACAATAGCTCAGCAATCTATTCATTTGTTTGGAAGATGATCTAGCTTATTCTCCCCAACTGTTTCTGTAAACTGTTCCTTATGTCTCTGAGCATCTGTTTCCTACTCCTATGTATCTGTGAAGATGATGACTTTATAAGATTAGTGCCTCCAACTTCTCGCTACCTCAATATTCTCTATATCATTGCATCTCTGTACCTTATGTGCATGAAAAAAAAGTCTTTCTTCTTTTCTAAGGGTGACAAGCCAAAATATCAAAACTTTGAGTCTTTTCTGACTTTTAAGAGAAGAATATGTGGGTTCCAGGAAGAATGATTCCCACTGCCCATAGGTAGATGGAGACAAGAGAGAGATGATAGGGAGTCCTAAGAATACTTGTAGGGTTGAAGGGTTGAAATGTCAAAGGATTTCAGGCAAAGGGACAGGTGTGGATGAAAGGATTCCTAGAGATAAAGATGAATCACAAGATCCAGTAGGTTAAGATTTGAAAGATTGAGAAAGACACCAAAGCCTGAAGCCATGACATGAGAACAAAGCTGCAGTAGCTGAATTTGTAGACAAATGGAAAGAAATAGAAAATCAAGGATGTAAATAAATGTCAGTCAGAGAGCTACAGGAATCAAAGATTCTCAGTATAAATTTTGCTGAAAGCTTTTTTATAGTTGTTGTTATTGTGACCAAGAAGTTGTAGCTTCACTGTTTTTGGAAGAGTTACTTACATCTTACAACCTCTTTCTATCTACACCCTTGATCTCATCTTCTCCTGTCATTTCCAGGATACTATATCATAAATATTTGCAAAATGTGAAGAGGATGTTTATATAGGGGATATCTTCCTTGTGCCTTTCTTTTGGTACTGCATCCTAACTTTCCCTTGTACAATCTCTGACCCCTGTCAATGTGGTTTGAAAAAAATTGATCTCCATTCCTGGCTCCCAGGATGAGACTGTAACTTGAGGCTGGCTAAAGTGCCATATCACTCCGATCTAGTGATTGGTTTGAAAATGGTGCATTACTCCATTTGTGACAATCAAAAAATCACAAGCTTCTGCACCAGGACTCTTTGAAGTCAATATAGACAAAGTAAAGTTGAAATATGGAGAGACAGAAACAAGATACAATGGCAATGTTTGAGCCCTACACCTAATTCTGTCTGAAACCTAGTCCTAACTTTTCTGTTGCATGAGTTCATAAATTCCTTCCTTTGTTTCAGTAAGTTTTTGGTGGGTTCATTTAAGTTGCAACAGAACATAATCTGACTAATGAAAATTAAAATATGGTATAATCCCGATAAATAATCACGTGGCTACAGGAGATATATAGAGTCAAATCCCTTATGATAATATTGTGATTCTGTGATTAAATTACTCTGGATTATGTAACGATCAAACCTCTGTATTCAACCTGCACTTTTTTGGCTTAGAATGCTTTTTCCTTCCTCTAATTGATATGTAGACTTTGCATAATTCTAGTTTTGATGCCATGCCATTCATGAGAGACAACCTAACCTATATATGGTTGTTTTATAAACATTTTGTTGATGCTCAATGTCTCTTATTGGAATTATTATTCTCTCATTCTTTGTCCAGTTTGTATGGGCAGTGTTGACCATACCCCAAACTCCAGGTTTGTGGGGTACATGACACAGACTAGGCCATTTGGAGATTACTCTGGGACTTGTGCCAGAGTTTTTTTGAAAAAGTGTCATTCCATTCTCTGAGATTGCTAACTGTAAGTATATGCAAGTATAAAGTTGCCAGTGGATATTTTGGGGGTGCTAAAGGCCTATATGAGATTGAGGTCATTATGGAAGAAAGCAAAACTGAAAGATGGAGGAAAGGGAGTAGGTTTATGGAGAAATCTTTAAACATGGATCCACTAAAGCCATCCTCATATCTTAGATTCTCCAGCCACATGAACCAACAAATTTACTTTCTTTGCCTTAAACTAGCTTGAGTTGTTTTGTTTTATTTTGTTTTGTTTTTGAGATGGAGTCTCACTCTGTTAACAGGCTGGAGTGCAGTGGCGCCATCTCAGCTCACTGCAACCTCCACCTCCTGGGTTCAAGCAATTGTTGTGCCTCAGTCTCCTGAGTAGCTGGGATTAGAGGCACATGCCACCACACCCAGCTAATTTTTGTATTTTTAGTAGAGATAGGGTTTCACCATGTTGGCCAGGATCTCCTAACCTTATGATCCACCTGCCTTGGCCTCCCAAAGTGCTGGGATAACAGGCATGAGCCACCGCACCCAGCCTGAGTTGGGTTTTTGATACATGGAACCAAAATCTTGACTAACTATATGTTAGCATGAAGATGTTGATACTTATGGGTTAGTGTCAGCTGTCACACGTTCTGAAATCCTAGCTCTCAAAATTAGCTGAGAAGATGTTAGTGACTGGCTGACTTCTCTGGAAATACCCTTGGTTGTCATGGTGATGGGGAGCAGATACTGAGAAGATTCTGAAATATATTCATATAAAATCTGAGCTATGGGGGAAATGTATTTAACTCAGCTGTGGGAATGCTGCATTCATAGAACCCACTAAGATTCATGGAGATACACTAGTCTCAGATTGTTCATGTTGTTCAAGTAATCTAAAGCAACAGTGTTATTTAAAGAAGGTGATAGACAAATTGGAACTTATGTCTCTGCTAATACTCAGTGATTGGTGACCAGTTTGGATACCCTCTCCACCTTAAAGCTGAGACCAGTATATCTCAGATTATACACATATTCTTTGTGGTTTTCCCCCAACTTTGTAACATGAAAAGACATAATACATAAGTGATAAGACTTGGCTTTTCGTAAGATTTCTTTCACATGGCAATCTATAGAACTCTTATTTAGAAGCTCAAAAGATGGATAATGGAGCAAGATGACTGAATAGAAACTCCACTATTTGTTCCCCCAGTGAGGGCACCAATTTAACAACTATCTCCACCAAAAAAAAAAAAAAAAAAAAAATACATTCATAAGAACCAAAAATCAGATGAACACTCAGAGTACCTGGTTTTAATTTTGTATTACTTAAAGAGACACTGAAGAGGTAGAACAGACTTGAATTGCTGATGCCACCCATTCTCCATCCCCTGGCAGCAGTGGTGTAGTGTGGAAAGTGATTTTGTGTGCTGGGGAGAGAGAAAGGGCAGCAATTGGGAGGCAATGAACTTGGTGCTGTCCTGTTATAGCAGAAAGTAAAACTAGACCAAACTCAGCTGACATTCCCATGGAGGAAGCATTTACATCAGTCCTAGCCAGAAGTGAATTGCCAATCCCAGCTGTCAGAATTTGAGTTCCCACAAACCTCACCACCATGGACTAAAGGGCTGTGGGGCTCTAAATAAACTTGAAATGTAGTCTAGTATGAAGGACTCTTAGGTGAGTCTTAGTGCTGAACTGGGCCCAGAGACTGCAGACTGCTACGTGGGACTACGTGCAGACTACGTGACCTACTAAGACACCAATTGGTGTAGGTAAGGGAGTGCTGGCATCACTCCTTCCCTAACAAGGCTGCCCAGCTCATGGCTCCAAAAGAGACTCTTTCCTTTCCTTTGAGGAGATGAGAGGGATGAGTAGAGAGAACTTTTGATACAGTTTGGCTGTGTCCACACCCACATCTCATCTTGAATTATTACTCCCACAATTCCCACATGTCATGGGAGGAACCCAGTGAGAGGTGATTGAATTATGAGGGTGGGTCTTTCCTGCAATAGTTCTTGTGATAGTGAATGAGTCTCATGAGATCTGATGGTTTTAAAAAGAGGAGTTCCCCTGCATAAGTTCACTTTGCCTGCTGCCATCCATGTAAGATGTGACTTGCTCTTTCTTGCCTTCTGCCAGGATTGTGAGGCTTCCCCAGCCATGTGGAACTGTAAGTCCAACTAAACCTCTTTCTTTTGTAAATTGGCCACTCTTGGGTACATCTTTATCAGCAGTCTGAAAGCGGACTAATACAACTTTGTATTTCATATTGGATATCAGCTCAGCCACAGCAGAATAGGGCATTGATCAGAACTGTGAGGCCCCTGTTCCAGGCCCTACCTCCTAGACAACATTTCTAAACACACCCTGAGCCAGAAGGGAGTCAGCTATCTTAAACGGAAGGACCCAGTCCTGGCAGGATTCATCACCTGCTAACTGAAGAGCCCTTGGCCCCTGAATAACCAACAGCAATACACAAGTACTATGTCAAGGACCTGGGGTGAGACTAAGACTTGTTGGCTTCAAGTAGGACTCAGCACATTCTCAGATGTGGTAGCTATGGGGTTAGACTCCTTCTGCTTGAAAACAACAAAGGGAAAAGTGAAAGGGACTGTCTTGTATCTTAGGTGTCAACTCAGCCATGGGGGAGTAGGGCACTGAGTGGGCTCCTGGGTTCCCCAATTCCAGGACTTGACTCTTGGATGCCATTTCTGGACCTGGCGGCAGAGGAGCCCACTGCCCTGAAGGGTGAGACACAGGCCAGGCAGCATTCACCACAAGCTGAATAAAGAGCACTTAGGCCTTAAGAAAACATTGGCAGTAGTCTGGCAGTATTCCCCATGGGCCTAAAGTGGCAGTGGCCATGGGATGCGCCTCCTGTGCCTTTGGAAAGGGGAGGAAAGAGTGAGAAAAACTGAATCTTGTGAATTAAGTGCCAGCTCAGCCGCAGTACAATAGAACACCAGATAGAGTTTTTGACTCTAGGCCCCAATTCCCAGATAGCACCTTAGGACCCACTTGGGGCCTCAGGGAGCTCACTGCCCTGAAGTGAAGGACATAGACCTCACTGTTTTTGCTGTCTGCTGATTGTAAAGCCCCAGACCTGGAATAAACACAAGCAGTAGCCAGGGAGTCATTACAGCAGGCCTTGGGTGAGACCCAGTATTGTGCTGCCTTCAGGTCTGATACAATGCAGTCACAGTGTTGGTGGCCGTGGGGGTGCTTCTGTCGCTCCATGCCCAGCTTCAGGGGGCTCAGAACAGAGGCAGACTCTGTTTGTTTGGCATAAAGTAAAGAAATGAAATAAGAGTTCCTGCCTGGTAATACAGATAATTCTTCTGGATCTAGTCCAAGACCATCAAGGCAGTACCTCTACAAGTGTGAAAGACTTGGTTTTTCACTTGGCTAATACCATAGTGTTACTGGACTTAAGGTGCCCCGTAAAGCAGATACAGCTAGGATAACAATGCTCAAGCCCTTCTGGTTATCTGGAAAGTCTTCCCAAGAAGGACGGGTACAAGCAAGCCCAAACTGCAAAGACTACAATAAATACCTAACCCTTCAATACCCAGACACCAAAGAACATTGTATTAGTTCTTTTTCATGCTGCTATGAAGAAATAGCTGAGACTGGGTAATTTATAAAATAAAGAGGCTTAATTGATTCACAGTTCTGCATGGCTGGGGAGGCCTCTGGAAACTTACGATCATGGTGGAAGGGGAGGCACACATGTCCTTCTTCACATGACAGCAGGAGAGAGAAGTGCCAAGCAAAGTGGGAAAGCCATAAAACCATCAAATCTCATGAGAAACTCACTCACTATCACAAGAACTGCATGGGGTAACTGCCCCCATGGCTCAATTGCCTCCCACAAGGTCTTTCCTATGACATATGAGGATTATGAGAATTATAATTCAAGATGAGATTTAGGTGGGAACACAGAGCCTAACTAGCATCAATCTACTAGCATCAATACCATCCAGGAAAACATGACCTTACCAAATGAACAAAGTAAGCCAGCAAGGACCAATCCTGGAGAAACAGATATGTGAACTTTCAGACAGAGAATTCAAAATAGTTGTATTGAGGAAATTCAGAGAAATTCAAGAGGACAGATATATGACTTGGAGAAACAGATATGTGATCTTTCAGACAGAGAATTCAAAATAATGTGTTGAGGAAATTCAGAGAAATTCAAGAAAATGCAGAGAAGGAATTCAGAATTCTCTCAATACATTTAACAAAAAGATTGAAATAATTAAAAAGAATCAAGCAGAAATTCTGGAGCTGAAATGCAATTGGAATACTGAAGAACACATCAGTCTTAATAGCACAATTGATCAAGCAAAAGAAAAAATTGGTGAGCATGAAGACAGGCTGTTTGAAAATACACAGTCAGTGGAGATGAAACCAAAAAGAATAAAAAAAAAATGAAGTACATCTATGGGATCTAGGAAATAGCTGGAAAAGGTCAAATCTAAGAGTCATTTGCCTTACAGAGGCAGTAGAGAAAGAGGTAGGGGCAGAAAGTTTATTCAAAGAGATAATGACAGAGAAGTTCCCAAACCTAGAGAAAGATATCAATATCCAAGTATAAGAAGGCTATAGAACACCAAACAGATTTAGACCAAAGAAGCCAACTTCAAGGAATTTAATAATCAAACTCCCAAAGGTCAAGGATAAATAAAGAATCCTAAAAGTAGTGAGAGAAAAGAAGCAAACAACATACATTGGAGCTCCACTACATCTGACAACAGACTTTTCAGTGGAAACCTTGTAGGCCAGGAGAGAGTGGTATGGCATATTTAAAGTGCTGGAGAAAAAGCTTTTACCCTAGAAGAGTACATAGAGTGAAAATATTGTTCAAACATGAGGGAGAAATAAAGACTTTCCTAGATCACTCACACACACACACACACGCACACACACACACACACACACACACACACACAAATCTGTGGGATTTTATCAACAGCAGACTTGTCCTACAAGAAAAACTAAAGGAAACAGCTCAACATCAAAAAGAAGAGGACATTAATAAGCAATAAGTAATCATTTGCATTATTCTAACTAAAGTAAAGTAACTCAGTAATCAAAAACCAAACACCATATATTCTCACTTATAAGGGGGAACTAAGCTATGGGTATGCAAAGGCATACACAGTGGCATAATGGATATTGAAGACTCAGAAGTGGGGAATGTGAGAAGGGAGTGAAAGATTTAAAAAACTATGTATTGGATACAATTTCCACCACTTGAGCGATGGGTGCACAAAAATCTCTGATGTCACCATTTTATGATTCATCTATGTAACCAAAAACCACTTGCTCTCCTAAAGCTAATGAAATAAAAAATAAAAACAAATTTATCCTAGTTCTCTAAAAATGCCCAACAATACTTTGAAATGAATTTGAAATATCATTTGTGAAAACTCTGAGCTTCTATAGGGTTTAAATGTTGCCAAATTTCTTTGAACACCCAGACTGCTCATCTCACCTCTTTCATGTAAGAACACATCTAAGATGGTTTGTTTCTCTGTTAATCACCTATTCAAATCAGTACTTATAATGAAGTTATCATGATAAACTCTGAAATGCCATATATTGGAATGTATTTTCATCATTTCCCCTTTTAAAGGAGTCTTTTAAAATAACACTTCATCTTTTGTAAAACAGCAATTATTAGGTTGGTGCAAAAATAATTGCTCTTTCTTGACATTACTTTTACTAAAAATGGCAAAGACTACAATTACTTTTGCACCAATGTAATATACTAGGAATTAAAGGACAAATTCTGCTCTGGTTCTGCCATCAGGTAAATTTGGAGGAGTTACTTTACCTCCATGAGCCAGTATTTTCAGATATAAAACACAGGAATTCAACAAGATGAGCTCTCAGGCCTTTTCCAACTTTGAGTCTATGCTTTTACGTAGTACAAGTAATGTTTACAAAAGGAATTAGTAGATGATTAAATATTTTCCATATGTCATAGTAACAAAGATTACTGTTCTAAAACCACAAGGCAATCAAGTTATCAAAGCAAATGTTTTACTAGAGGAAAGATGTGAAAGAAAGTCTAAATTTACTTTGCTGGATGTTACATAAGCTACTTCTGGTAGATGTTTTTAATTCTTGGATTTGATAACACCACTAGAGGAATGAGTTTCTCAGCTATGTTTCTGCCAATAAAGCCTGACACAGACTTCACCACCACTCATGGTGGGCATGGTGATACATTGCCCAGTTCCTCCACAAGGAAGAACTTGCTGCCCAGGTGAGAAAGAGGAGGTCAGCTGCATGAAGACACCTTGCCTGAGTCACACCCTTTCTGTGGGCAGTCTGCATCCCATGAAAAAGTAGGAGTCTGAAGGACCCATACAGGACGCTCCAAAGACACTACATGTTCCAGGGCTTTCTGCTGGATTGGTTCAGGTATTTTCTGGGCCTGTACTACAGTTTAACTTCTCTTTCCACACAACACTGCTGTCTCACCTTTCTCACCTCGTGTGTTGATTCCTCATTATCTTGCACCCTAAATTCCATCTTAACAGCTTCTTCCTGGGAACCCAGACTTGTAACATGTAATTATTTTAGAAATAATAAGTTAACGTTTATTTCTTTTTATCACATGAAGGGAAAAATATGGAGAAAATGCCTACTTTAATATTAATAATTTTTTTTTCCGTAGTGGGATTTTTTATTTATTTATTTATTTTTATCTTTTAAAAATTTTATTCTTTTTTTATTATACTTTAAGTTCTAGGGTACATGTGCACAATGTGCAGGTTTGTTACATAGGAATACATGTGTCATGTTGGTGTGCTGCACCCATAAACTCATCATTTACATTAGGTATATCTCCTAATGCTATCCCTCCCCCATCCTCCACCCCACAACAGGCCCCAGTGTGTGATGTTCCCCTTCCTGTTTCCAAGTGTTCTCATTGTTCATTTCCCACCCATGAGTGAGAACATGCAGTGTTTGGGTTTTTTTCCTTGCGATAGTTTGGTGAGAATGATGGTTTCCAGCTTCATCCATGTCCCTACAAAGGACATGAACTCATCCTTTTTCATGGCTGCATAGTATTCCATAGTGTATATGTGCCACATTTTCTTAATCCAGTCTATCATTGATGGACATTTGGGTTGGTTCCAAGCCTTTGCTATTGTAAATAGTGCCGCAATAAATATACATGTGCATGTGTCTTTACAGGAGCATGATTTATAATCCTTTGGGTATATACCCAGTAATGGAATGGCTGGGTCAAATGGTATTTCTAGTTCTAGATCCTTGAGGAATCACCACACTGTCTTCCACAAAGGTTGAACTAGTTTACAGTCCCACTAACAGCGTAAAAGTGTTCCTATTTCTCCACATTCTTTTCAGCACCTATTGTTTCCTGACTTTTTAATGACCGCCATTCTAACTAGTGTGAGATGGTATCTCATTGTGA